>NC_133536.1:201747990-202060324 GCF_048544455.1 Silene latifolia | reverse complement strand
CAGTAGTAAGCGCCATAGCAGTTTCCGGGACAATATCAAGCTTCGGAATCGTCTGCTTCAATCCAACTTGTCTCATCAACCTCTCCGGGAAGATGCATATCATAAATTCCAAGCCAGGAATGCGCAACGATCGGGTATGATCCAAGGACGATACTCCAGTGACAAATTTGAGATGCCACCATGGTACGATCCATCTAATCAAGGGACCATCCTCGCTCTTCAGCTTGTTCTCCCAGTAATTGCAGACTCGAGTAAAATCCACTATGTAGAGCCTAGTCCTCATTGCGATTGAGCGAGCATAATAAGCAGGAACATTAACTGGGGGCTCGATCAATCGTAAGCGCTCCATCAGCCAGACCTACCAAAAGCGGGTATTAGAGAACGAAAAAAAAGGACGAAAAAAAAAAAAACGAAAAAAAAAAAA
Organism: Silene latifolia; assembly: GCF_048544455.1. NCBI lineage: Eukaryota > Viridiplantae > Streptophyta > Magnoliopsida > Caryophyllales > Caryophyllaceae > Silene > Silene latifolia. The sequence goes on along the minus strand of NC_133536.1, from coordinate 202,059,900 downwards.
AAAAAAGAGTTTTGTTCCTTTACCTTCAAGATGATGGGACTTCCCAAATAAGGAAGGTCACAATTGGCTTTCCTGTTATCTAACCCCAACATGATCTCTCCTAAACATAGGCAAGTTGGGCTCCTGCGCAGCTCCATTTGCTCAATTATGCTCAAGTATCGAGGGTCACCCCTCAAATCCTCATCAACGTGCCCTTGAAGTACATATACATGCAGTAGGCAAAATACGAAGGCCCTACGCCTCGCAACATAGGAAATAGTGGGGTCTGCCCTGTTTATGAATCGATCGATGAAATGCAACGTTCGAACTCCTTTTGAGGTCACAAGACGGTCCACCTCACTTCTTGTCAACCCAAGTAAGTCTCTAAATTTGTGCTTATATCCTTGAGAAGTGGAGGGTATGGCAGGCAAATGTTCCGGGTCCCAACCTCCGATTGCAGCAATTTTTTCAGGAAATGGGCAGATATCACCTCCAGGAAAGGCAAAAATGTGATGATTCGGGTCCCAATACTCAAGACAAGCATCTAGGAACGGTTTGACAACCTTGATCAGCTTCAAACTCAAAATCGATCCAAAGTTGTAGGCACCCATATCGTGTTTCTCCACATTAGAGAACTCATTTGTCCATTCTTTGAGACGGATTTCTAGAGTATTCATGATGTATAATTCAAGAGTTTTTATGTAATAAGACGGAAGAAGGACGGAATATTTATGTGAATAAAACCACCATCGACGTCTATATTTATACTAAAACCTGTTTCCTAAAATCTGTCAGGACGAACAAACTGGGGAAAGGGCGCAGCAGGTGCAACGCCTCTTCAAAGGGACGCAGCTCCTGCTGCGCCTCTTCCTCAACCTTCTCTTCTGTGATTTTCCGCGTGGGATCTTTCCTAATTCCTCAAAGAATAATTTCCTATTCATACGGGTTATTATTTTGGTAAATCCGTCAAATTACCATTGATACCCGTCGTGAGGTGTCAAAAATAAGATTTATAATTTCCAACTACAACTATAACAAGCGGCAGTCGGGTCGAACCACAGAGAGGCAGATGTAAATTCTAGTTGATTTAAATTCAGTCTAAAGTAACAAGAGTGGGGGTTGATTTGAGTTGGTCTACAGCTAAGAGTAAATAATAAACTAGAAAGACGGATTAACAGATAAAGAAAGGGGTACTAGGATGGTCAGTTCATTAAAGCTTCAGCGGCAGCATACCAAACAGGTCTAAATCGAACACAAGTGAGGCGGGAAACAAGAGGTCCTCTCGGTCCATTCTTAACAAATAGCATCTTTCGATCTCGCTATAGGTCCATAATATCACTAATACTGACTCTCGTCCTGAAAAGTGACTAACGGTCTAAACTATACCTATCTTTCGATCTCAGCACAATTTAGTCATTTTAATTGGTGATCAAATAACTTACTCTATCTTTCGATCTAATGGGTCAATCATAAATTAAGCATCTAACTGGTCGCATGCATTCGATTCGTTAAATACAACATTAAAATTAATTAAAACGAAGGGTAACCTCACGAGGTCAGTCGATCGACCGAGAATGTCAGTCGATCGACTGACATGCGAATTCAGTCCGTGTTCAATACTTTGCCGCCTATGCTAAAATTCGCCTACATCCTAGCACAAATAATCTAGCTACTCATGCTAAGGGTGAAAACAATAATAATGACGATGAAACTAACTACTGAATTCATGCTTGAAACGATAAAGTAAACAATTAACATAAACAAATGAATTGGCTTTGGGAACTTAACTAACAATTCTATACTAACGAAAAATAAAGAAGAACTAAAATTAGGGCAGAAGAGTACCGAGGTTGCAAAGGAAAGATTAGGAATAAGAACTGAAAATCCAATGCTCAACAATAATCCAAACCCTAAATTATAAGACTAAAATTTACTGAATGAAAACTTAGGTAAAAAAACTGGATGATTAACTGGTGTTTTTAGGTTACGTTATATAGCAATTAACGTAACTCCTTATTTCCTAAACCTAGCATCACGGGCTTGCGCTTCCTCAGTCTTTTAATTTCCGTCTGGAATAGCAGTTGGGTCGATCGACTGATAGGACTGGTCGATCGACTGGTCCTCAACAAACAGTAGCTTCTGGAACCCGATTGTTGGTCGATCGACTGATGAAGGTGGTCGATCGACTGATTAAGCTGCTACTAGACTTATATAAACTCGTGGACTTGTCTTTTGGGCCTTGAATTGCGCACCAAGCTCGTTCCTCGGGTGAATACTTCACGTCAAATGCAATGCAGGATACTCGGGGACGGATTTGGCTCGATTTCCGCTGGATTCTTCACATTTCTGCAATAATGTACACAAATACGGAAGTAGACGGAAATGGGGAGAAATGTAGCATAAACTACATGAATGAGCTCTGAAATGCGTGTAAAATGGGATGTAAAACATCATATAAAAGACACGCATCAACCATGTTTCACGTTTCCTAATTCCGTAGGCACGCATTTCGAGGCGAAATCGACATTTTCGTCAATTCTGCACACTTATCCATTTCTTTTTTAATTTTCTTTTTGGGGAATCATTTCAGCAATTCATTTTCATAACTTATCCCTTTCTTTTTAATTTTCTTTATTGGGGAAACATTTCACTCCCGTTCCATATCACATTTCAAACTTATATGTTTCTATTTTTTTTCTTTTTTAGGGGGTAACCCTCCCTACCGTTCGGTAATTTTCAGCAAAAATTTTGCATTTTTTCGGGTCTTGTTTTGCATTGATTTAGGCCACATCTGTACAAATGTGTGTTTTTTATGTGAATTTCTGTATAAATTTCGGCAGCAAGACGGCGTAAACCGTCATCTACCAAACCTATTCAAAGCTAACCTGCAGGTACAAACAAAGCAACCCAGCAGCAAAGGCACTCAGGCCATCATATATACAACCAAAAAGAAGTATGTACACCAAACTGGGGGCTCGAGCCCGAAACAAAGTCCGAAAATCCAAAATGAAGGTCCTAAAATGTACAAAATGTATGAAGTACAGCCAACAACAACAAAAACAACAAACGAGCTACTACTGGTCGCCGCCTAACTCGGTAACTCTCTCCTCAAGAGCAGCAACCTCGGCGTCGCGGACCTCTACTTCCCTCAGCAAGCGAGCTGTCTCCTCCCCGGACTGGGCTAGCTCTCGCTCCAAGTCGCGCTTCCTCTGCAAGTGACATCAATTGGCTCATGTCAATCTTTTCAAGCAATAAAAAAAGCAAGAAAGTCCAAAATAAAGTAAACGGAAGGTTCATACCTGACGTCCTCGATCGCCAGCAAGTGCCTCGGCGGCGGTAGCCCGTAGCCGGTTGGCTACCCTCCATAAAGCCACATACCGGGATGGCGCAACCTGCATTTCAATAAACAAGGATTATCAATGGCTGGACAAATTCAAACAAATGTGTTCTTACACAAAATTATACAAGTTAGGGAACTTACCCTCCGAATCAGATGCTGCCACTCGTCTAGGCCCGCATCTGCCACTGCCACGCCAAAGTCGCGAAGCTCGGAGATCGTCGTCCTCCCTGTCGCGTCTGTGTACTTGAGGGTCTCGGGGTACTCTGGGGGCTCGATGCCCGCCACCTCGACCTCATGCAAAGTCAAATAGGTTTCCATAAATCGATGATCATTCATCGGATTTTCAAGACAACTGAAAGAAAGATAAGGCTCGTACCACGACTGGCCAGTACGCCAACCTCCCGTAGAGGAACGCTGAGTAGTCCTCGCCAGGAAGAAGGAGGGCGTCGCCACCGACGTCAGCCAAGTCAGACTCCCTCTCAACATCAGAAGGCTCCCTGAACATCGTCCGAGGTGGATCGATGGGAACCGTCAAGACATCTCGAGAGCACTGACGAGTCAAACGCTCGCCCAAGTACCAAACGGGACCCATCGACGTCCTCAAAAGCAACCAGCTCGAGCTCCTAGGTCGGAGGACCTCAGCCACAAAAGGAGGAGAGCCAACATAGTCCACCCACGGCCTGGGCACCTACTATGAAGAGCAAACAATCGGTTATTCTTATGATCAGTTCAAAAAGAAAGCAACGAAGAAGTTAACAAAAGATAAATAAAGGTACTCACGCCGTCCAACTGCAATAGCGTTCACGTCCCATCGACAGACGTCATAAAAAGAACGCTGACTCTTCGTGCGGCACACCACCCAATCCCTCACGACGGGATAAGCTCTCCCCACTGGCTCCGTCCTCTTGGGCGCGAGACTCGGAAAGTAGGAGTACACCCACGCCTGTAAGACAATATAATCAATAACGATCTTTCATGATTCGATAAGAAGAGGAAATGATCTTTCATGATATGAAATAGAGGTTCATACCTCCAGCAGCAGTCCAGGACCAACAGTGGCAAGAGAAGTTCCCTTCCCTATCACCTCCGGACGAACCATGGCCCTCATATAGCGAATGAGGACCGCAAAACCAGCAGTGACCCAGTCCCAACGGTCTAGGCCACTCAAGTCAGAAAGGAAGGGAAGGAGCTTCGTCGACAAACTCTCTCCCTTGTCTCCGAGGTAGATCAAAGACAAGAACCACCAGAGCCATAAACGGACTTTCTGCTCTGCAGTGCAGGGAGGAAGAACCATCTCCCTCTCATCGATCACCACTGACGTTGGCCTCTTCCCGGCAAAATAGTCCCGGATGTAGGAACTAGGCACCAACCCAGGTACCGCAGCAGCCTTCGGCAACAGGTTCCAGCCGATCAAGCTCCTAGCCTCGGCCGAGTCCACCCTCATGGCCGTCTCCGGCCACTCTACAACCTCAGTCCCGTACGACAAGCCAGAAATCATGCCGTAGTGCTCCAGCGTGACCCCAACCTTACCAAAAGGCATGTGGAAGGTGGAGGTCGTGTCCCAAAACCGGTCAAAGAAGGCTCAAACCAGGCTAAGGTTAACCCGAACCTTCCTCCTCGTGATGTCCCTCCAGGCATGTACCAAGGCACCAAACGCTCCTCGATCAATGATGGCCCGCTCCTCTGCTGACAGCCTCTCGTAGAACCCCATCATCGTCGTGTAACCCGAGAACGATCTGATGTTCCCGGTATCCTATTTTTATTCAAAGCAAGAGCTATCTTTAACTTGAATGAAAGAGAAAAAGGAATAGCAAATAGAAATGAAAGAAGATGCATAAAAGAGTGATGAGTTCAAGTTACCAAGCTCTTCACCGTCCTATAGGACAGGTGACCCTCTGCAGCCCAGATGAGGTGCTTGCCGTCCCAGCTCTCAGCCCACTCTGGTGCTCTCCTCAGCTGGCGACCACCCCGTCCAACGTTGGCCCGCCTCGGGACCTCCTCCTCCTCAACGAACTCCTCCTCGACGGCCTCGTCCTCAGCAGCTGCCACTACAGCAGTAAAAGCCTGCTCCACCGCCTCCTCAAGCGAATGAGAAGGGTCAAGAGCTATTCCTTATTGTAAAGTTTATGAGTATCCACTTAAACATAAAAGACAAAAAAATGGAAAACTCGGAGTGAAAAAAATACATATAAACTCGTATCAATGTATCTTGGTTGTACAATACACTATTATACAACTGAATGTATAATCTTATTTGTGAAATTGAATATCTCGAAAAGAAAAATATATGGAATTCAACTAAATATCAGAAATTTCAACAATATGGTGTTTAAACATCATATTCCTTATTCATATTTAATATTGCATAACAACATCAACAAAAATTTACAACATATTATGATTTTATTCTTAAATTGATTTTAAATATACATTTTTCAGTAATTAATGTGATTTACGAGTTGATCCAAACTTGAACTTTAAGTTAGCAGGTTGTTTTTAGGTTCGATTAAACTTTAAGTTAGCAGGTCTACACACGTGTGACAGGTCAAATATGTATCTTCACGAGTTCATGTGACCGGGTCGAATATATAAGCCATACGACATTGACAATGTTTTACAATAATGCTCCTGTCAATGATTCATTCAGTTGTCATAGTATTAACAAATAAGATCTGTTCAATATCTTGGCAGACTTACTGTTAATTTGTGGTTCTTTTCCCTCCATTCACCCTATAACCAACCTTTCACGCCTACATCACCGTAATTCACCTCGCCACTCTATGAAGGCTATGATGTAGACATTGTCAAACAATTGACGATAACTCGCAATGACAGGAGAAATTAATTCCTGCATATGATTGAGAAGACAATATCTCAAATTGCCTCCAACTGTCAAAAGATGAGGCAAATAATCCTTTTATGCTAATGAAGATGTTGGAAGTAGGTAGAGCCTAGAGACTATTTGAAAGATGTATATAAAGGTTCCGTTTGGCAAAATATTTCAGATACCTGATTTAGTCAAAGTAGCCTATTTGACCAAAATTCCAGACACCTTATTTTTCTATAAGCGTTTGACAAGTAGCTTATTTAACCAAATAAGGTACCTGAAATGAAATGCTACCTAGAGTAGCATTTGAGATTTCAGGTACCTTATTTGATTTGATTGTCCATTTTTACCCCTTAAATTTATACTATTAAATTATTATCATATCTTTTTACGTCATTTCATCAAAATCAGTTAGCTTTTCAGTTAGTTTGCCAAATATCTTTTTTCTATAATCAGCTACCTTATCAGTTCCTAATTTTCAGCTACCTTATCAGTTACTTTTTCAGGTTTCAGTTAGCTTTTCAGTTTTCAGCTATCGTTTTAGTTTTCAGCTACCTTTTCAGTTAGTTTACCAAACAGAACCAAAATGTTTTATATTAACTTAATCAAGAGAATTACAATAGATAGCACATCAACCTATGATCATGGGATATTATATACAAGATATGAACATAATAAAATCAGAAAAAGAAGATAATAAAATCAAGCTATAATCAAGGTATATTATATACAAGATTATTCATTGTATCAATTAGTTGATACTTTCCTATTATTGTGCAGATGCAGATGCAGATGCAGATGCATATCCTTAAGACCTTAACACTATCATCATTTTGATACGGAGATGCATGCATGATTTAAAATCTCGGTTAAGGTGTATCGTATCCCCGAGATGTATCGGGTAAATTAAAAGTAGGAAAATATCGACTTAGAAAACGACTTATAACGTGTATCTGCCAACTCGGCCCGATAAGGCCTTCGAAGAACCCGAGTTGAACGGGTTATAACTTGTACCAGGCAATGAAAAGTTGTTAAACAGTGTATAGCATTGGTCAAATTAATCATTCTAAATAGAATTAATCTTAACTTGATATGAAATAGCTAATAATGATGAAATATCTACAAAAAGCTTGTAAAATAACTATCACCAACATAACCACGACTCGGGGTGCGATGGCTGAGTTAAGGACAATTTTACGACACGGTTACCGTGATTCTAAATCATGGATGCATTTCATAGCAATTGATCATCATCACAAAAACCCAGCAAAGGTATAAGCAAAATAACTCAAGTGTAGATAAGATGTTGGTGAGAAGTACATTCGAAGTACAATGAAGCTTTTCCAATTGTGCACAGTTGTCCATTTCAAAAAACAATTGGTCTCCCTTGTGACGGGTTACCATTTGTGAATGAAGCTAGGAGCACATTATGTAAATTAGCATCGAGTAAAAAAGATAACCATCGTAAACAATAAAGAGATAGTCTTCCAAATGTTTTCAATTTATTTTCGTCTCTATTTCATGCACATTCACAAGTCCCGAACATGCTTAACGTAAAATAACCATCAAAAATACTAATAAAATCAGGATAGAATAAGAATTCTGTAAATAATATTAAATTTTTATTATATAAGTCCAAAAGTGATACGGACTAACAATTTATGGTGGGACACAGCAATAATGACATCTCTGGAGTTGGATAATATATAGCTAAACTGCCTCCATTGCATGCAACACCAACATTCAAACCCATTCATACATTTATCTTTATCAAAGTGCTTGCAATTATTTAAATTTATCAATTTCCTACTTCCTAACTTATGATTTATATATTCTACCACAGGTCCGCACGCTGGATTTCGCCCTCCTGCAAGTAACACCACCGGAAAAAGTTATGTAAAAAGAGCGTTATACTTACGACTAATAAATGACTTAACAATATCAATTATGAACTTATCATCCTAAAACAACTTTGGATCTATATATTCGTATATATGGGAAAAAAATGAGAACTCCATGCGTTAAATTCATAAGAATAACACGGTAAAAAAATATGTACGACTATATAATGTTAATAATACGGAGTAGTTTTTTATAATTTTGCTAGGTAGTATATTATGCATAATTAAGTTTGACAATAACACAGAATGCATGAATAGTTTATCTCAAAACTGATGGGGCATATTCTGCACCCGCTGACCGAGTCAACATATTGACCAAGATCAAAGCTAAAAGACAACAAGTCAACCGAAAAGCAGCCTAACCGACGAAGCCTGTCGGCCTGTCACTTGGGTCTCGGCTCGGCAACTAGCCGGCCGAGAGGCATATCCGTATACTCACATCCGGTCCCCTCGGCATGGAGTCAACCAGGCCTGCCATGGGTCCCTCGGCCGAGGGTAAGACAGTCTTTCCACCTGCTACGACCACTTGGCCACTTGGCCACTACGTGACAAAAGGTGAAAGTCTATAAATACTCATCATCTCTCATTGAGAAACTAACTGGAAAATCTGGTATAAACTCCCTTATCTCTCTACAATATACTTTGCCAAGTTAACATACAACTTATCTCTCTAAGTTCACTGACTTGAGCGTCGGAGTGAGTACGTTCGGCCCCAAGCCGAGCCCTCAGTTTGTTCATCTTGACAGGAAAAAGTGAAAGGAAGAGACGAGCAACGACATCATTCTACAAGCTTAAGTGGTCAAATCCTGCTCCGGAATTACACTCGGAACAATTGGCGCCGTCTGTGGGAACACGTACTAAAAGCTAGTCACCTACATTTAAAAAAAAAAAAAAAGAACCATTCAGCGAGCTAAGAAGATGTCAAAGCAACAAGAAATTGTGAGTGAAGGAACTGCATTCTTCCAGGATGACACGTTGCATTCTCGAGATCGGCGATCCCCCACCGGCCGAGTCACTGACACGGCGCTCGGGATGCCGAGAGAGCCAGAAACACCGCTGCCTACCGACCAAGTCACCGTCATGGGACATGTGGTCGATGCGGCCAAATTCAAGCTATTCCTGGACCTGATGGGTGGTACGCCGGTTACCCCTGTCACGGCGACGGGGACGGCAGCGCCTCCACAGGTGACCAGGGCCCATAGAGTGACTCCGAACAACTTGTCCAGAGCGATACAAGGAGCTGGGCATGCTAAAACGCCAGCAGAGCCCGTGGTGCCAGTGGCAGACCTGAGTCCTTCCCCCACTCGCGGGAGGACGGCGCCGCCTGAATAACAGCGAGCCAGCCCCGAAGGAATGAAAGAAGTCCGACTCACCAAAGTCGGACAAGAAGCCCTTCCCGCCAGAGGGAGAGAAGCCGGACTAAGGTTGCGAGGAGCCGATCGCCGCGTGTCATTCGACACGTGGTCAGACAGCCCCTCAGTACCTATGTCCTCGAGATCCCTGTGCCAACTAAGCTGAAACTGCCGCCCTTATCATACAAAGGGGATAGCGACCCGACCGACCATGCCGAGGCTTTCGAGTTGTACATGTCGGTATGGGAGCAGCCTGATGAGGTGTGGTGCCGAGTCTTCCCAACGACCCTGCATGGGATGGCTCAGAGTTGGTACAAGGGGCTACCTAATGGCTCGGTATACTGTTATGCCGACCTGAGAGACAATTTCATAGCCCAATATGCTTGCAACAAGAGAAGGGCCGTGGAAACATCAGATCTCCTAACTATCCGACAGGGGGAGGACGAGTCCCTCCGAAGCTACGTGAAAAGATTCGATGCTAAGGTTCAGCAGATCCCTGAGCTAAATACCGAACTGGCGGCCTTCGCGCTGATGAAAGGCCTCCCGAAAGGCGAGTCCAAAAACGAGCTGATCAAGTGCGAAGACCTCAACTTAGACTCCGCCAGAAAGATGGCCGACCGAGCCGTAAAGGTGGAAGACTATCACAAAACCTGGGTAGGCCACAGTGAAGCTGGGCACCCAGAGAGGAAGAGCCGCCGGGACAACGTAGATGAAGGACGCCGTGACGGGAATAGGTCACGGCCTGAGAGATTTAATAGGAAACAGCACTCGGCGGGCACCGGGGGGAGTTCGGGACCGTACAACCAGAAGCGGTACAGTAGTCTCACCCCCCTGGTCGCCTCTCCAGCCGAAGTCTTTACCCTAAGCAAGAATGATGGGCAGAAGTGGGCAAGGCCCCCCAAGGCGAGGGGGGACGGTGACACAAGCCAGTTTTACGAGTACCACGGCCACACCGGCCATAAAACTGACAACTGCCGACATCTAAGGAACGCCATCGAAAAGCTAATCCGAAAGGGGAGCCTCAGCAAGTATGTAGCTGGAGGCCCAGGAACAAGCGCCGACGGGGCGAATAGAAAATCAGTATTCCAACGGATGGGAGTGATCCAGGTTGTCATCGGGGGAAACGAGAACGGTGGGTCAGCTAATGGGCACAAACGACACCTAAATGAGTTCTACCAAGCCATCAACTTTGTGCCTAAAACAGCGATCCCCGCTTCCACCATCCCCGATATAACCATCGGAAAGAAGGACTACGAAGGAGTCGTCGCCCCGCTCGTGGTCCACCTAGATATAGCCAAACACTTGGTCAAAAGGTGCCTGATTGACACAGGTGCCTACACGAACATCGTGTTCAGGGAGTGCATTCTTAATCTCGGTCTGAAGATTGGAGACCTGAGCCCCTGGACTAACCCGCTATACAGCTTCTCTATGGCCGGCCTGGTACCCCTGGGATCAATCAGACTGCCGGTGATGTTCGCCCAAGCGGATGCGGCTAAAAATGTTTTATCTGAGTTCGTGGTTATCGATGGTTCGTCTGCCTACAATGTTCTCATAGGCCGGGTCACTTTGAGCGAGGCCGATGTAGTGATGTCCAGCCGGGCCCTGACATTGATGTACGTCTCGGACCGGGGGGAAGCACAAAAGCTCGTCTCAAAGGACGAGAGAGATGAAATAGTCAATATCCAAGTGTCTGCCAGGGGGTGCAACATGCAATCCCTCAAAGTGGCGAAGAAATCGGAGAAAGGGAAGAACCCATCCTTGCAGCAGGAGGGCGAACCGATGAATACTAACGTCGGCATGGTCGAAGGAGTCGAGACCGAGGAAGTGGAAATTGACCCAGGGCGCACCGTAACTGTCGGTGTCAACTTGGAGCCAAAATTCGAGCCGATCTCCTAGACCTGCGAGGAAGAACAAAGATGTCTTCGCATACTCAATTTGCCGAGATGCCGACGTGAGTCGGGAGGTGATCGTTCACAAGCCGAACGTACTCTCCACCGCTCAACCGGTCAAGCGAGAAGATGAGGAACTCCTCGGCCGAGAAGGATGAGGCCATCAAAGTTGAAGTAGACAAATTATTAGCGGCGGGCTTTATCATGCCTTGTACTTACCCCGAGTGGCTAGCAAATGTTGTAATGGTGAGGAAGTCGTCGGGGGCGTGGAGGATGTGTGTTGATTTTACCAATCTTAATAAAGCGTGCCCTAAAGATTGCTATCCCTTGCCTCGAATAGATAGTTTAATTGACGCCACGGCGGGCTACACTATGCTAAGCTCGCTAGACGCCTTCTCGTGGTATCATCGGTATTCATGGCCGAGGAAGATATGCCTAAATGCGCATTCATCACCATTCACGGCACATTCATGTATAAAATGATGCCGTTCGGTTTGAAGAACGCCGGCGCAACTTACACCAGGTGGTGGACAAAGTGTTCCAAAATAAAAAAGGGCGAAACATCGAGGCTTACGTCGACGATGCTATTGTAAAAAGCAAGTCCGACAAATGAGCGTTAGCCGATTTGAGCGAGACATTTTGTTCACTAAGGAAATATAAAATGAAGCTTAACCCAAAGAAATGTAACTTCGGTGTCCGGGCCGGCAAGTTCCTCGGCGTGCTTGTCAGTGCCAGGGGAATTGATGCCAATCCGGAGAAAGTCAAAGCAATACTAGACCTACCGGAGCCGAGAAATCGAAAAGAAGTTATTACGCTGGCCGGAAGGATGGCGGCTCTCGCCCGCTTCATCTCTCGGTCGGCCGACAAGAGCACTCCGTTCTTTAAAGTGCTGAAGGGGAATAAAGACTTTAGCTGGGGGAGGAACGAGCACGGCTTTCAAGCAACCGAAAGCCCACCTTCGACACCTGCCGACCCTGTCCGGCCGATCTTTGGGGAGACGCTATATCTATACTTAGCGATTACCTCGGCCCACGGTCGATCGTAATCGTCGGGGAAGAAAATAAGCAAAGCAACACCCAATTTACTTTATCACCATACACGCTGGCCGCCGAAACAAATTACCCACTAATCGAAAAGGCAGCTCTCGCCGTCGTCGTTGCCGCATGGAAGCTGAAACCCTACTTCGACGCACATCCCGTGACGGTCTTAACCGACCAGCCATTGGAGAAAGCATTAGAAAAATTCGAAAAATCCGGCAGACTTATCAAATGGGCAGTGGAGCTCTCCGGCTTTGGCATTCAGTACAAGCCGAGGCCTTCGATAAAGGGGCAAGCGCTTGCAGACTTTCTGGCCGAGTGCACGTATAAAGAAGAATCACATCCCGGCGTGTGGGAAGTGTACACCGACGGGTCCTCCACGGCGAACAGCCCAGGAGCCGGCATCCTTATCATCAGCCCTAACGGAAACGAGTTTGAGTACGCCTTGAAGTTTACCTTCTCGGCCTCAAATAACGAATCCGAATATGAGGCGGTGATAACTGGAGTCGAGTTAGCTAGAGCTGCCGGGGCGGAGCATATTGTGTTGAAAACAGACTCGCTCTTAATGACTAATCAAATCCGAGGAGAGTATGAGACTCGAGACGATGGGATGGTAAGGTACCTGGAGAGGGTAAAAGCTGACACCTCAAAATTTAAATCTTTCCAAATACGATGCATCCCTGTGTCCGAGAACAACCGAGCCGACGCTCTCTCAAAACTTGCTAGTTCAAGCATAAAAAATGTCGGTCGAACCGTCTTTGGTGGATATCGAAATGCTAAAAGCATCACCGAGACGGTCGCATGGTGGGCGACATCAGCCGAGACGACGTGGATGACTCCGATAATGAAATACAAGTTGACAAAAGAGTTGCCGGAGGAGGACCGCGATCTGTCTCGGAAGATAAGAAGGATCGCCGCAAGGTACTTAGTGTTCGAAGGAGAATTGTACAGAAGGTCCGTAATAAGACCACTCTTGAAATGTGTCGGCCCAGCCAACGCGGAGCTTATACTGACAGAGATTCACGAAGGCATCTGCGGACATCACATGGGGGCGAGAACGCTAGCCCACAAAGCTCTCCGAGCCGGCTACTTCTGGCCTACCATGCTGAAAGATTCCAGAGCAAAAACCAAGAAGTGCAAGAATTGTCAGATGCATGCTCCGGTAATACATGCACCTTCCCGAGACCTGCAACCAGTACTTAGTCCCCTACCATTTGCACAGTGTGGGATGGATTTATTAGGACCATTTCCGACGGCCTCCGGAGGAAGGAAGTACCTGATTGTCGCCGTTGACTACTTCACCAAATAGATCGAGGCTGTCGCGGTACCTGCCAAGACCACGGCGGCCGTAAGAAAGGCGATTTGGGAGAACATCATTACTCGTTTTGGGTTACCCCAAGTCATTGTATTTGACCACAGCCGAGAGTTTTGGAGCGACATGGTGATGAATTGGTTGGAAGAGCTCGATATCAAATTTGCATACTCCTCCGTCTGCCACCCTCAGAGCAACGGGCAGGCGGAGGCAGCCAATAAAACAATACTGAACGGGTTGAAGAAGAAGGTTGAAGATTTAAAGGGAAGATGGGTTGATGAACTACCCGGCGTCCTGTGGTCCCTTCGAACCACGGAGAAAGAAGCAACAGGGTACAGTCCATTCCACCTAGTCTATGGGTCTGAGGCCGTCCTGCCAATTGAAGCAGCGGTGCCAACATTCAGAACGCAAACCTTTAACCCAGTCGAAAATGAAGAAGGCCTGAGAGCCTCCCTAGACCTGGTCGAAGAAAGTCGAGATACGGCACGGCTCAACTTGGCCGTATATCAAAACCGAATGAGAAGAGCCTACAACCGTAGGGTCCACAAAAGAGACTTAAGAGTAGGAGATCTAGTCCTGAGAAAGTCGGCCGCAACCAACAAAGGAAACATCCATGGTAAGATGACGGCCAACTGGGAAGGACCCTACAGGGTGGTTGAAGAAATGTGGTCGGGGACATACCGGCTGACAGACATGGAGGGTGTGCCTCTAATGAGCCACTGGAACACAGACAACCTTAGGAAATATTTCGTCTAGCGGCGGAGGTGTCCGAGACCGTTGTGGGCACCCCATCGCGTGATTACATCTTATGAAGAGTGATCCAAGTTTTCCATCGAAATGATTGTCCCCTCCGTAGTCGTACCAAAGTAGACGCCATGGCCAAAGCCGGGCAGTCACTACAAATGCAGTTGATACTCGCGAAAGCGACCAATATGCTTAAGAACGTATAAGTACAGTTGAGAAACGCAAATCTGACCGCCTCGGCCAATCCGGGAGTGGCAGAGGAAGCGATCAATATGTCTATAGATATGAATGCAGTCGAGCCGTAACCTCGATTGCCTCGGCCAAAGCCGGGAGTGACGGGGAAACGACCGACATGCTAACATGTTTACAACAGCAGTTGGGAAGCGCAAATCTGACCGCCTCGGCCAGACCGAGAGTGGAGGAGGAAGCGACCGACATGCCAACATGTTGCTAAGCAAATTGGGAAACGTGAATCTTGCTATCTCGGCCTGTTCAGGTGCAGCAGGAGGGCACGACCAATATGCTAAAAACGTTTAAGTACAGTTGAGATACGCAGTCTAACTGCCTCGGCCAAGCCGAAGGTAAAAACGAAAAAGCGCTCAATATGTTTAAAAACATAAGAAGACAACTGAATGGAGGATGAGACCAAAGCCTCAGCCAAGTCGAAGGCAAATAAACAAACTTCATTAAAAATGTTTACAAGTGAGGCAAAACAAAGTCGACGGCCGTCCCCATAGGGATAGCCTAAGCACAACCTACCAAAGTTTAACAAAAAAGAAGGAACAACAAAAGATTACAACATTAAGACATGAAGCGCCAAAAGGATGGCAGGGAGGAAAGAATCAATAGTTGGCCCCCGAACAGCTGAAGCTGTCCGAAGGGCCGGGTGAATCTGGTGACGACCGCCCGTCTCCCTATGCTTGTTGCTGCTCGCCACCGGCAGCAGTAGCAGCATCACCAACGGTGGGCGGCCCAGAGGATGACTTGGCAGCTTCACTTGCCTTTGCCCTCTCAGCCTCCTCTCTAGCCTCCTTCACCTTAGCATCATGGGCCGCCTTGGCCGCAGCTTCCTGAGCAGCCTTCGCCGCCTTCGCCTCGGCCGCGGCCTTGGCCTCCGCAGCAGCCGCCTTCTCATCCAGAAGCCTATCAAAATCTTGCCACGGAAAGGTTCCTTCAGGAAGGAGCTCCTTAATCGCATCCCTTGTAGAATCTTCAGCTTGGTCCCGGTACCGGGCACACATTTCAGGGATGATGACGGTCTTCAGCAGCTCAATATCCTTCTCCCTCTGAGCAAGGATAGCCTTTGTGCCCTTGTGTTCCTTCGCCTCGGCCGAATGCAGGGTCTTCCATCTTTCCCTCTGCTCAACCATGGCCTTATAACCACCCTCAAATTTGTTTCTCTCCTCCCGCAGCTTAGCGGCATCAGCCAACGCAGACTCAACCTTAGCTCTCTCGGCCAGGACCACCTTCTCAGCGTCCTCCTTAAGCTTTCGCTCGGCGAGTAAGTCCTTCATGGTGGCCAGGAAGTCCTTCTTCGTCCTCTCGGCCTCCTCCCTAGAAGCGGCAATCTCAATCCTAAGCCGTTCGAGCGCAGGGGCAGTTTGAGCCACGAGCTTTTCTTGCTCGAGAAGATTAGTGCCGGTAACTTCAGCCCACTTCACCAGGCTTTTGCCCAACCTTATGCCATCCGCCCTGAGCTGAACGAAGGAAACCTTCTCGGACGAGGAGTCGGCGGCGACATTTTTGTCGCCCGTCTGCACAAGCTGCTTCTCCAATTGCCGTTCGGTGAGAACAACAGCTGGCGACGGCTGATCTATAAAAAACCCAGACAAAGCGTCCATGTCAACATTCATCGACATATCAGAAAGCCTTTCATCAGAAATGCATAAGGAACCTGCTAAATCCGAGCCATGGGTTAGATCCGTACCAGTCCTGACCTTCTTGGATTGAGGGCCGGCTGACCCCTTCTCTTTTCCGGCCTCGGTAACAGCAGCAGCAGCAGGCGCTGTTTCTTTCCTCTTATTTGAAGGAGGAGGACCCTCCAGAACGGTGACGTCCTCGTCAACGTTGACGACCTCCTTATCTTTTTGGACTATGGGGATTGGAGATCGAGTTGGAGTTGACGTCGTAGCCGCCGAAGACATTGCTTTTGGTTTTCAGCGCGGCACGTTACCGCCAATCTCTGCTTGGGTCGCCCCCACGTCCATTGCTTTCAACGCCTGCTCCATGAGTTCGTGCGGGGCCTGCTTGCGATCACACGGCGCGGCCTTAGGGTGAAGTTCAATGACTCTCCCGTCCTGGTCAAGTCCCAACTTGTTTAGGATGGAGACAGAGAGATCCCGGCCAAATCGATCTGCAAGAAACAAAACAAGAGTTAAGCGAAAGAAGTAAACCGAGGCTCAAATATCAAAGCATAAAAGCAAAGGGGCGGCCTCACACCGACTCCACTCACCCTGGCTGAGGGCCGGTATGAGGCCGACGTGACAAAGCGGCTCGTCTTGAAGGATGATCTGCGTCGGAGGCATCCATCCCTTCGGCGTGCCATCCTTCTCAGCCTCGAACATGCTCATTGCCCGCACTTCGTCGTCCTTAAGATAGACCTTCTTCGCGTCCATCTTAATCTTATTACGGGAGACATATCTTTCATGCTCCCCCTGACTCTCACAACGCAAATTGACGCGGCGCTGGAAGGACCGGGGCAGTGGATAGTCCTCCGGAACCTCGACATATACCCACCGCCCCTTCCCGTCTTTGCAAGATGTCAGCTTGGAGACGGTCACATAACCCGGCTTGGTCTGCACGCTGTACCACCCCATGACGCCTTGGGCAGACAGCCGGAGATGGTGGAGCCGGCGGAAAAGGTTCACCAATAGGGCCACCTCCTTAAAAAGACAAAACCATACGAAGCCAATAATCGTCCTAATGGCCAACGGGTGCAGTTGTGCCACGGCGACGTTCATGGCTTTGATTATAGCCGAGACATGCTCATTAAGGGGAAAACGAAGCCCATACTCCAGGTGTCTAATATACACGCCGATACAACCTTCGCGAGGGCAACAGACTGCCTGATCACCCACAGGGACAATAATTCTATACCCCCTCCCGAAGTTGTAGTGGTCTTCAAAAAGTTCAGGCCCAGAGACAGAAGCGAACTTGTTCGTCCAAACACGATCAGGTTTGATCGAGCAGGCTTCGCCGTGCCACAAGTAATGCGGCCTCTCCGAATCAGATTGGGTCTTCTCCTCATCATCATCATCGAAATCCTCGATATATTTCTCGTCGATTTAAGGAGAAGTCGACTTGCGACCCCGAACCCTACCGGGGTGACAACCAGTGGCTCCTGTTCATCGCGACGCGACGGTTCGCCCCCCGGCGTTGAGGTACTAGGCGGAGCATCAGCAGCAGACATGGTGACAACAAATACTTAACAAATAAAAGTTGGGGAAGAATTTGTTTTTTTACCTTGAAAGAAAGTGTTACGCCGAGTAACGCTTCGAAAGTTAGAGAGAGAAAACTCTTCGAAAACTAGAGAGAAGAATTTTTTTAAGAAAAAGAAGTTTGCACATCAAAATGAGGGGCACACTTCTCTATTTATAGAGCAAAGCCCATTCAGTGGACCAATCAGAGCAAAGCCCATGAAGCGTCCACCAATCAACACCAGGCCACGTGTCAAGCATGCAGCCACATAATGTCAATCGACATACAGTGACCCATCTTCTTCGACACGCTTCTTGGTATCTACTTGCCAACGGCCAGCTGATCAACCAAGCTTTGGCAAAGACTGCCGGGGCAATCAAAAGCACACGGCACTCCCAACCTTGGTCTCGGCCAGCGCCATTTTCTTTTCCATATTCGATGTCCATTACACAACCATGTGGAGGGGGGATATGGTACGGCCTGAACAGGACCAAGCCGAGGAAGAAGTTCAACATGCGCAGAATACGCTCAACACGCATCGAAGGTCCATACCACGGCATAGACTACGCTGGGGGCAAATTGATGGGGCATATTCTGCACCCGCTGACCGAGTCAACATATTGACCAAAGTCAAAGCTAAAAGACAACAAGTCAACCGAAAAGCGGCCTAACCGACGAAGCCTGTCGGCCTGTCACTTGGGTCTCGGCTCGGCAACTAGCCGGCCGAGAGGCATATCCGTATACTCACATCCGGTCCTCTCGGCATGGAGTCAACCAGGCCTGCCGGCCTGCCATGGGTCCCTCGGCCGAGGGTAAGACAGTCTTTCCACCTGCTACGACCACTTGGCCACTACGTGACAAAAGGTGAAAGTCTATAAATACTCACCATCTCTCATTGAGAAACTAACTGGAAAATCTGGTATAAACTCCCTTATCTCTCTACAATATACTTTGCCAAGTTAACAAACAACTTATCTCTCTAAGTTCACTGACTTGAGCGTCGGAGTGAGTACGTTCGGCCCAAAGCCGAGCCCTCAGTTTGTTCATCTTGATAGGAAAGAGTGAAAGGAAGAGACGAGCAACGATATCATTCTACAAGCTTAAGTGGTCAAAACGAAAATATACAAAAGTAAAAAATGACAAAAAATTGTTTCAGTCAATCAACGTAAATCATCAACTTAAAACCATCAATATGTTAAGGCGGTTTTAAGTTAAGACCTCTCACAACCTCTTTCATTCTTAAAATTATTTAAATCGATTGTGAGTGTCGTCTTAACTTAAGACGGTCTTAAGTAAGAATTTGTGTAGGGTAAAAGTCAAACTTGAATGTACGAAAACCAAAACAATGTTAAAAAAACAAAAGAACATAAAAATCTACCATTAACGATGGTGAGGAGGGAGAGAACAAGAAACATGCACACAAAGATGCCTACAAATCTAGTAGTCGCCATGGCTATGCTTTTGCTTAGGGGTTTTTGTCAACGTTTTTTTAGGTTAAACTTTAATTTCATAGAGTTAGTTTATATATAATGACGAGGGTCGTGCTTTTTCACATACGAACTTTACTCTTTCACATACGATTTTTACGATTTTACCCCTATCATTTTTTCTCATCTCCCTCACTCAAAACCTAATAGAACTTACGCACCACCTCCTTCCCAAACCCCGCTCCACCGCACCACCGGTGTCCTCTGCCCTGCTCCGGCCTCCGATCCATTGTCAAAATTTGAACCATAGAGTAGTTCTATAACTTAATGGTCCGTGGCTTATCATTTTGTGTATTGGCTGCAATAATGAATTGATCGATCTACAAGTTGCTTAATGGCATATTATGGCATCAAGTAATCACACGCACGTCTACTTGGTATCAAAGATTTTAAGATGCCGTGTGTATCAAATTTGCTTATATTTTAGCAACCCAGCCACCCGCACAAACACCACCCGATCTATTTATCTAACAATTATCTTATAAACCCTAATTTCAATAATTATAATTAACAAATAAAAGAGTTCTTAATAATTGATTTAAAAAATGCAACAAATAAAATTATCAATAGTTGATTGATAAACAAATGAATTAATTAATTAGTAGTCCTTTGACCAATAAGATTATGTTTTAGGGGCGGGGGGAAGGTAGAAGGAAGAGTTAATTGGTTAGGTTTAAGGTTAGAAGGGTATTAGATGGAAACTTAATGAAAAAATGTATGTAAAAGAGTAAAATACGTATGTGAAAAAGTAATTCCGAATGACTATGATGATATATTTTTAGAAGTAAATAAAAGGAAATTTCTATTAGTGCAATGAAATCGATTGCATTTATATTTTATTATTTTATTCCTTATTTTATTAGCAATATGCATTAACTCTAAGATCTTACTCCCACGTTTGGAAACTAAAATAACAACTGGAAATATGTTAATGGCAAGAATTTTATTTGAAATGGCAACTTTATTGTAACATAACTAGCTTTTACAACCCGTGCAAATTACACAGACATATATAGATAAAATATAAAAACTACTTATATTAATTTACACAGTACGTATTTTACTCATTACAAAACACATTTGACAATACAACACTTCCCATATTTTCCATGTCAATCCCTCCTCACTACATTGTACCGTATTATTTTCTTTCAAAAAAAAAAAGACTAGATGCAGTACCAACAACCTACCAGCCAGCCACTACTGCCCGCTCCACCGAGCCACCCAGACCACCACCTGCTCCCTCCACCCTTTCCGATCACCACTTCCCACCACTACTCTCTCCATCCTACCCAAAGCACACCATCCAGACCACTAGCACCATTAAAACCTCCACCACCGCGCATTCCCTCCTATCACCCTCGTCGGGGATCACCCAGACTGACCAGTGCATGCTCCCTCCAACCACCCTCCTACCACGCATACATAAAACCCTAAATCTCAGCTCTCCAACCATCCGTAGACCCGCCCCTACCACCTTAAACACTCCCTGCCGCAATTCCCCCCTGGCCTCCTACCACCATCCCCGTCCCTTCATTCACCCCCATAGCCGCAACCAATCAGCGACGGGTCGCCTTCAACCACGACCCTCAAACCCTAATAAACAACATAACCATAAAAAATAAATTATTAAAATTATGACCGAAAAACATTACTTTGTTGAATAATTTACAATTAACAAGTTAGATATCACGTATATGTTTTAACTTTCCAACAATAATTAAAGAAATAGATTGATTTCAGAATTTGAATGGTTAAAATTTGAAAGAAATTGGTTTACCGTTTTTCCTAGGCTAAGGGAATGGTGGGTGTATGAATTGGAAAGTTTTCGGTAAAAAGTAATGGGATGAGTAAAATACGTATCGCAAAAAAAAATTTCGTTAAAACATTGTATTAATTTAAGGACTTGTTTGGTTGCCAATCAAAAACACAGGAATTGTAATTCATGGGAAGTGTAAAAATAGTTTGTTGTTTGGTTGCCTCAATTCACATGAATTGGAACTTCCTAATTAATAACTCTAATTCCTCCATAGTGGAGGAAGTTGCTTACCTAGACCACACTAATTTTTTAGCGAGTATATCCACTAAGCAATAGATCAGAGCATATCAATTATCGTGCTTGTTTAGCTTGCAAAGTACACTTATTAGAAGATATTCATTTTGTGTGACCAAAAAAAAAGAAGATATTCATTTTGTAAGGTAACATTTGATCAAATAGACAAATACGATAGGAAGATAATACACATACACATTGTGTTTAAAATATTTGTACACAAACCAATATCTACTTGACACGTGGCAAACCATAGTTAGTTAGGTTAGATTAGTCATTTTGCAAATGTAGTTGACTAATTTATGGTTAGTTTTTTTTTCATGGATAATTTTTTTATCCTTTTTTTATGGTTAGTTTTTTTTTATGGTTATTTTTTTTTATTTTTATATTTCATTTATTTTTCTAAATTCCCAATTTAGATTCAACGATTTTAGGGATCGATTAAAGGAATTTAAGAATTACTTTGTTTTTCCTGATTTAGTAATTTTTTTTTATAATTGATATATTTTTCGAAAAAAACGTAATTATTTAAACCCTAATTTTATTCGAATAATCAATTTTTAATTGAATTGTATTTATAAAATTGATGAATCCGTCCTTTAATTTACCTCAAAATAAACCGTACTAATACTCCCCTTCTCCCGGATTACACCTGAGTCATTTTTGACCTGCTAACTATTAGGTCATTTTTTTTGTTTAACACACACACACCCCCGGCAACATCACCATTCTACTGCCTTCAATCCAGCTCCCCACTAGGCTCCAATACTTCATTATCACTGTTACCATTTATTATTTTCTTCACTCATCTAATTCCCATAATCAATTTCTCTGCAATTGAATCTGACATTCTACTCAGGGGCCGTTTGGTTTAAAAGGTTGGAATGGATTGGAATGGAATTAGATACCATGAGGGGATAGACTTAGAACCCTATACCTATTATTTATTGTTTGGTTCAATCTAAAATCATATAGAGGGGGAATGAAATTTAGAAACCTCAGTAGGAAGGTGGGTATGGGATTCCAATGGGTTGGGGTGGAATTAGAATCCATCAGGATTCTAACTCCATTCCAAAATGCCCCAACCAAACACTAGAATCACTCAAATCCATTCCATTTCATTCCAACATCCCAGCCAAACACCCCAGCTTCAAACCTTCAATTTTAAACTCCTTAAACTTCCTTTCTTCTTCGTCAAATTCTTCCTTTTCCAACCATTCTAATTGGGTTGAAATTAATTGTACAAAAACTCCTCCTTTCTTGTCACTCACTTGATCTTCAATGTTTCAATATTCTCTTAATCTGGCTGAGAATCTCATTAATAAACCTCTATTACCTCTCCCACTTCATCACTAATATCCTTTAGGAAGCAATCAAATGACAAATTTCTGAGTTTAAATCTATTCAAATTCTTGATTTTAGCTGGAATCACATTGGCGATAAAATCTCAGAAAGCACCGGGTTGATCAGTTGATGGGTTGATGATCTAGAGGTTTGTTTTACATTTTGTTTTTGTTTAGATGTGGTATTGCTGTCGCGAGGAGCGCGAAAAAGGCGAAGGTGGTGGCATCAGAGACGGGACATTGGAGTATGAAAAAGGGACATGGGTGTGATGGAGAGAATTGGGATTCAATTTGGAAGAGTTTGGGGTGAGGTGGGGAGAGAGATAGAGTCGTGTTGACGGTGGTGCTGTAATAAGGTGACGATGATGCTTAGGCGGTTCGGTGGTGTGGGGGCGGTGAAGTGGTGATGCATACGAATGTACAATGTGTTGTATAAGGGATCATCAATTTTATTAATAGAATTAAATTAGGGAGGAAATGTTTGACGAAATTCATTATTATGATCCCTAATTCAATTTTTGGATAAACCCTAATTTAATCGAACTTATTTAAAATTCGGGTTTCGTTAATTTGATGCAAAACTTTGATTGATGCAAAAAGTTAGTCAGATGTAATTGAATATGATAATTAAATTTTTACAAAATTGATGTAACACCCCACATTAATTGAAGAGGTCCAGTGATAGGCTTAAATGACTAGTGCTTAAAGGGATTGAAAGTAGTACTCATATCAACAAAGTGCACTTTCTTTTATGGTCATCCATGCGAAAGAACTCCAAAGTTAAGCGTGCTTGGCTGGGAGTAGTTTTAGGATGGGTGACCTCCTGGGAAGGTTTCCGGGATGCGCATGCGTGAGGACAAAATGCGCTATAAAGGACCCGTGTTGATCTGTGAGCCATGTACACAGCCTAGTGAGCTATCATAAGTAACCGCTCCCGACCCGGTTTGGGTCGGGGTGTTACAAGTGGTATCAGAGCAACCCTGCGACCGTGTGGTGATCGGAGGCAGTTGTTATACGCTCCTGGAGGCAGTGGTTATACGCTCCATTGTGATCACACACCTAGCGGGGGAGGATTCTGGGTTAGCGGTTATGCTCCCAGGCGCAACGAGGACGTTGCGTTCTTCAAGTGGGGGTGATTGTAACACCCCACATTAATTGAAGAGGTCCAGTGATAGGCTTAAATGACTAGTGCTTAAAGGGATTGAAAGTACTACTCATATCAACAAAGTGCACTTTCTTTTATGGTCATCCATGCGAAAGAACTCCAAAGTTAAGCGTGCTTACCGGGAGTAGTTTAGGATGGGTGACCTCCTGGGAAGGTTTCCGGGATGCGCATGCGTGAGGACAAAATGCGCTATAAAGGACCCGTGTTGATCTGTGAGCCATGTACACAGCCTAGTGAGCTATCATAAGTAACCGCTCCCGACCCGGTTTGGGTCGGGGTGTTACAATTGATTTAATTGAATAATAAATAATTCTATTTTTAAGTAATTGACTAAATTTGAATGGAAACAAAATAAATCAAATAAGGACATAAAACAAACCATAAATTAATTAACTATATATGCAAAATGACTAACCTAACCCTAAATTAAACTAACCTAACTAACTATGATTTGCCAAGTGTCACGTAGCTATTGGTTTGTGTACAAAAATTTTGTACACTATGTGCATGTGTAGCCTTTTCGAATACGATATAATACATTATTTGATATTTGGTAAAATATCACTGATACCAAGATTTGAAATCTCGGTTTCAAAAATATATTTTCCTTTCATGTTGCAAATTTGATGGAGAATAATATGTAATTGCATATGCTCATTCCATATTTTTAAAACTTGCCCAATTTAAATTTATAACTTCAAACGTAAATTGTCATGCCACAATTACGGCTTTAATACTTAGTAGTGTGTTCAAATATTTATATGAGATTTGAATTGCTTAAAAATTAACAAAAATAAAAACTTGTCGAATTTGATTGTGTAGCTTTAAACGTAATTTTTCATGTATATGACCACAATTAAGGCTTTAGTAGTGTTCTCATATTTTTTTGTATGAGATTTGAATTTAAATGTTGTCAAAAATGCAATTAAAATTATATTTTACACATGGCAAGAAGTCGTCTGATGCATGTGGCGATCAAAGAAGCTACCGGCTATTGCTTTAATATAATAATATTTTTCGAACCGTGCATTCGGTGGTAACGGAAATTATTATTAAAAAAACTTACGTACTTTTTGGATTTAGTAAATTATTAAATTTTAGAAAATTTTAAATTAGTACATCCATGGGGGTTTAAGTAAAATGGGGATATAATGGACAACTAGTTTTTGAACCAGTGCCCGCATGGGCGATCTTCAAAATTGCAATATAAATGTTTATGTTATAATTGTAGTTGTGTAATTCATATGTTTATAGTCTTTAATTATCTATTTCTGCAAAAAATAAATAAATAAATAAACTCCTTTGACTCGACTTCGCCCTCTACTATTCAATTAAGCAAGCAGTTTTTGCTTCCAAATTATTATATTTCAAAAATTATTAAATTAACCTTTATAATTCTCATTCATTAATCAAAATCCATTATGATTCAATCAATTTGTTTCATCCATGATTGATGAAACGTCAAATTTATCAACATTAGTGAATAATTTATTGAAATTTGATGTTTGAAGTGAATTTTATACGAATGCAATGTAAAACTCATTCTTAAACTATCATTTACCATGAGAATAATGTTTTAAATTTGTCTTCAATCAGTTTACAAAAATATTTCTTAAATGTATTTAACAAATGATTGTCATCTAATACATCAAATTTCATATAGTTGCTTGACTCGGGTTGAGTTTTGTCTCAAATCGTAATGACCTTTCTTTATCCCACATGTCAAATGACTCAAACCCGTGTTACATATTTAGATATTTTTTTTATGGTACGTACTTTAAATTAATTTTATTGGTTTTTCTACATTGTACACTCGTGTGTTTTTAAATTTGACGTGGTACCTTTCAAATTTCCAAAATATTACTAGTACCTCTAAACTTGACGAAAACATCCTAAAACACCCACAAATTGTACTAATCCGCGTGTTCCAAAAGTTTGTTTTATGCACTTTGAGTTCATCTTTTCACAATAGTTTGTTATGCTATTAACATAAATATAGCTATCTCAATCGTAAACATATTTTCTTTACAAAATTTAACTATTATTTGGATATTTTAATCCCTATTTACTAAGTTTATTAAGGTACCCCTGGTGTTTTTAAAAGTGAGGGGTACACCAATGTAGAATTCGTAGAAAACATAAGGTACAAAGTAAAAAAAAAACATTTTCTTATCCATCTAGCTGTTTTCAGATTATGAATGTTTTTTTTACAAAGAGTTACTCGCTCTATTCGATTTTAATTGTTTTACTTTTTGTATTTTTAAAGCATATAAACCACGCTAAACAACTCACACTCAAATCTATATATATATATAAAAGAGAGTTTTTTCGAGCGATCTGAGAGCGTCCACATCATCAAAAATTAATTTAGGAAAGTATAATTTTTTATGTAAAAAATAAAGTGGAAAATCTTTTAATTATTATAATATGTATATTTCCTAAATTATATTTAAGTGATATTTCCAATTTTTATATCAAACTTTTACATTTCATTTGGCAAAAAAATATCGTTAAAAAATTATGAAAATAATATAATTAGCTTTGTGGTCAAAAATGATATCATTAGAGTATAGATTTCATATTATTTGCACATATTAAAGATGATGTACTTCTTAATCCGTAAAATTGTGTACTTTTTAGTATGTTTTGTCCCACATTGGAAAATAAGTAGGTGTGGTGAATATACTACATATAAATAGTAGAATTGTCCCACATCGAAAGATTAGTATAAGGTGATATGATTCTATGATTATAAATAGGAGGCATATTTGGAACTTATGTATCCACCCAAAATTTTTTGAGTCTCATAAATATTATTTTAAAGAACTCTTAAGATTTTCTATCATTATCTATGATATGATATAAAAAATAAAGTGGAAATCGTTGGGAACTACCCGGGAAAGAGTTAAGAACATGAACAAGAAAATCAAAAAATACAAAACTAAAGGTTTTACTAATGGTAGTCTCCTGACAGAGAACAAAACTAAAGATTTTACTAATGGTTGTCTTCTGAATGCAGTAATAGAGCGTTAATGAATCGGTATATGTACGATGTAGAGATCCCTATCTAATGATCGAGACTAGGTGGTTTTACCTTCAAAGAAAAATAATATGTATACAATAGTAGGTTTTTAAGAAGAGACATGTATTTCTTGGTATGTTTTACCTTTCACATTGAAAAATAATGTAGGCATGATGAACATACTACGTCTAAAAAATTAAATAATGTATCTCACATTGAAATAATAGTATACGGTAGGGTGATTCTATAAATATAAATAAAAGACATCCTAGAAACTTAGGTATTAACCCAAAATTTTTTGATATAAAAGATATGTACTTTTTAGTATGTTATATGTCCCACATTAAAAAATAATGTAGGTGTGGTGAATATATTATATATAAATAATTGAACTGTCCCATATATATACATTTTCTATATTATATTAAAGTGATGTTTATAATTTTGATATAAAAACTTTATATTTCATTTGACAAAAAAGTATCGTATGAAAATTATATAATTAGATTGTGATAAAAAAAATGCTACCATTAGAGTGTAGATTGTATTGTATTGTATTTTATCATTATTAAATCGGGTTGATGTCAAAGTAGGTGGAAAAAAAATGGTGTACTTAGTATGCTATTTGTCCTACATTGAAAAGTAATGTAAGTGTGGTGAATATACTATGTATAAATATTAGAATTGTCCCGCATCGGAAGATTACCATAAGGCAGGGTGATGTTATGATTATAAATAGAAGTCATAACCCAAAATCTTGTGATTCTCTTAAGTATTGTCAAAGAGAACTCTTAAAAGAGTTTGTACTACTGTCTCTACAATAATGATTTCTAACCTAAGTTAATCTTTGGAAAATCTTTTAGTTATTATAATATAAACTCTGTATTTCTTATTTTATATTCAAGTAATGTTTCTAATTTTTATATAAAAGCTTTTACATTTCATTTGGCAAAATAATGTCGGTAAAAAAATTATGAAAATAATATTATTAGATTCATGGTAGGAAATGCTATCATTAGAGTACACATAGATTTCATATAATTTGCACATATTAAAGATGATGTATTTCATAATATGTTATATGTCCCACATTGAAAAATAATATAGGTGTGATAAATATACTACATATAAAAAAAAAAAAATTCCCACATCGAAATATAACATATGGTGTGTGATTCTATGATTATAAATAGAAGGCATCCTTAGAACTTAGGCATCAACCCAAAATCTTTTGAGTCTCTTAAGTAATGTCTTGGAGAGCTCTTAAAAGTTTATATCATTATATTTTCTACCTATAGATTTTATATGTCTCATATTGAAAATAATATATGTGTGGTAAATATACTACGTTTAAATAATATAATTAGAATTGTGTTAAAAAATATTCTATCATTAGAGTATAGGTTCCTATCATTTGCACATATTTTAATTATGATAAAAAAAAATAGAAAACAAACGTCCATGGTACCATGTGTAATCTATCAAAGTTCAAGGTTAACATGAGAAATTTCCAATATTATAATGATATAGTTACTTAAATTTTCATTTAAAAGAGAGAGATATCCGTACAAATAAAACAATAAAGGGGGTATTATTTTTTAATTGTTATTTTATTGTCACGCCATCAAACTTAACGTCCATTTAACAGCCTTTACATTAGGGGTACCATGGGCAAAAAAATGGAACCTCATGGGTACCATAGGCAGATTCTTAAATGTGGGGGTAACATGGAAAATCTGACAAAATTAAGGGGTACCACGGGAAATTTCCGTATCTCAATTATGTTAATTTTTTTTTAAAGAAAAACAACGTACAAATATTAATGGAGAATACTTGATCATATTATTAAATTTAAATATAACTATTAGATATAATGAGTAGCAATTGTCTGTATTCGGTATTCGAGATTTCGTTGGATGTCGAACTAAGTGCAAAAAAAGATGGTGTAATTCTGAGTATGTTATTTGTCCCACATTGAAAAACAATGCAGGTTTGATGAATATATATTACGTATAAATAGTAGAATTGTCCCACATCAGAAAAAAATCCAAGTATGGTGAGTATATTACTTATAAATAGTAGACTTGTCCCACATCGAAAGATTAGCATATGATAAATAAGAGTTAACTCACGTATATATTAATCTTTTATCATTTTAATAATATGTAAACAAATCATTAGACATAGAATGTAAACATTAAACCCTTATAACGCGTTTTTTTTTTGCATTATAAATAAGTTAATTACCCCGTTGCAACGCACGGGCATTCAAACTAGTGATTCAGTAATTTAGAGTGAACCGAAACGACTTGTTATCAAAAGGAACATAAAGTTGTGTTCAATATATTTTAAAACAATACTACATAAGACAATGATTTCTTTATGATTTGGTAATTGATGGAAAATTTAGCAAGATAGACAATAATATTGTAGTACACAATCGTGCCATTTTTCTAATTCTTCTACTTCGAACACAAATTCAATTGTTTCTTTTTATTCGCCAGTTTGCCTGATTGGTTTCTTGTGACTTCTAGCACACAATTGTCCTTTTGCTCAAATATACTCGTGCTGCATAAATTGGTACACTTACATTTGAATGTATCAAAATGAAAATTGTGACTTGTTGTGAACGGTGGGACTGAGGATAAACAGCCACGCACCCGACCCGCACCGAATAAAATTACACCGGAAAACTTATCGGACCTGAATGACATGATTTCAATAAATTGACCGGTACTCAAACTGAGGATCAAAATCCGACTTGAAACCCGAATTGACCCAACCTTATTCAACCTGTCGAATATTTTATTATCGCAAACTGGCTGTTATCCCAAATAACTTGAAAACAGCCTACCCGAAAATGATCCAAACCCAAAATCATGTGTATCTTCAAATGATGTCACCAAGGCGAGGAATCAAAAATTGAAAGCCTTCCGAGTCCCTGTAATACTACGGTTTTCTATGTCTTTGGGTACTCTATCGAGTGGGGCTTACTCTGTCGAGTAAGTATGTTTTTATACGAAACAATATTCTGTCTGATGGGTACTCGATCGAATAAGTGTGGTACTCAATCGAGTAAGGGTCACTCGATCGAGTAAGTGAGTTTACGTGCTGAGTTTTGATGGGTTTTGTTAATGATGCGATATTGGTATATAAAGACGTCTGTCACTTTTCTTAAATCTTTTCATAATTCTAAAAACCTAAATTGAGAGAAGGAAGTTACGTAAGTTGATTCATTGCATCGCTAGCAAATCCCCAAGGCTAGGCGTGTCGGATCATCTTGTTCTTTACGCCGTTGCGATCCTTGAGTCGAGGGTAAGCTTTTTATATAATTTTTATAACGTTTTGTTAAGGTTGGTTGAAACCCTAATTGGGTAATTTGGGGGTTTTGTAGAGTATTGTTGATGTTAGATTGTGATTGTAATATTGTATGTTTGATAGGAAGTAATATCAGTGAAGGACGATGTTGATTAGCTGATTGTGACGATATTGGTGATTGCTGTTCCAGGTAGGGTTTTCCCTACTCAGTATTAATCACATAAGTGTGGATGGTGTTTACTGTTGTTGTTATATATCGTATTGGCATTGGATTCTGATTTGGTGGTTGTTGATAGTGTAGTATAATTATTGTTGTATAACTGTCTGTGATCTTCGGGGCGCGTCCCTGGCTGAGTGGAGTCACTTGCGGGAGTGGCTTCACGCCCTTGGTTCGCCCTCTGTTGAACCCGCCACAGGAGGGGGTGTGCACATTAAGGGACCTTGGGTTTATCGCTCAGTGGTTGATGAGCGGGGATTTGGTGGGTACGGCTGCGGTCCCCCACTGGCGGTGTGGAGTACTTGTTGCGATGGGTACTGTGGCAGGACTACACACTTTAGTGTGTAGTTAGTTGTGTGGAGATTGGTTATGGAGACTGGAGAATTGTTGTGTTGTTGCGCTGTTTTGGTACTTGTTTCGTGTGGCTTTGTTTTGTTTAACAAGTACTGACCCCGTTAATTGTTTTAAAAACTGTGGTGATCCATTCAGGGATGGTGAGCAGTCATTGAGCAGGTATGATATGACGCATAAGGTATAGCTGGGATGAGTCATTACGTGGCAGTTAGAAATCTTCCGGTGTGTCAGACGATGTTCTGTTGTTTTGTTAGTTTTATCAGTAGACCGTTTTGAGAACCTTGTATTTCATTTTAACAGTTTTGGAGTTGACGTGTAAGCACTTTAAACCATAATTACTATTGTCTTATGATTATCATTGCCTCGGGTAACCGAGATGGTGACGTTTCCATACCTTAAGTGTAATACTTCGGTTTTATGAGTCTCTGGGTACTCTATTGAGTGGGGCTTACTCTGTCGAGTAAGCATGTTTTGGATTACGAAACAGTGTTCTGCCTGTAGGGTACTCGATCGAGTAGCCTTGGCGCTCGATCGATTAAGTGGCACTCGATCGAGTATGTTACTTACTTGATCGAGTAAGTCGGTTATCGGGTAATATTTTGACGGGTTTTGTTAATAATGCGAATTATTATATATAATACTCCGTTAACTTTCATAAACACTTTCATAAACCTAATACACTCAAAAAGAGATTCCAAACTACGTTGTTCTCTTCATTCGCATTATTGGCAAATCCCTGCGCTAGAGAGGTCGGATTTCGTCGTTCTTTGTGTCATTGTGATCCTTGCGTCAAGGGTAAGTCTTACGTACCATTTTTATAGCATTGGTTAAGGTTTTTTAAACCTTAATTTTGGGATTGGGGGTTTTCTATGTTTATGTTGATGTGGTAGTGATTGTATGATTATGTGTATAGGAGGAGGGCTCGTAGAGGAAAGGTTTTGAGACAGCTGCTAGATCATCTGCTGTTTGTGTTGCAATCTAGGTAGAGTTTTCCCTACTCAGTATTAGTTACATGATATGTGTGGTGAATTGTGCTGTAGTTAGTGATTGTTGATTGATTCAGACGGTTGTGATTGTATATTGTTGATTGATTCAGACGGTTGTTGATTTTGGTGTTATGGTTACTGTTTATCTATCTGTGTTCTTCGGGGTGCGTCCGTGGCTGAGTGGAGTCACTTGCGGGAGTGGCTTCATGCCCTTGTTTTGCCTTCTGTGGAACCGGCCACAGAAGGGATATGCACATTAATGGACTTGGGTTTATCGCTCGATAGAGATGAGCGGGGATTTGGCGGGTACGACTGCGGTCCCCCACTGGCGGTGTGGAGTACTTGTTGCGATGGGTACTCTGGCAGGGCTACACACTTTAGTGTATAGTCAGTTATGTGGAGATTGTTTATGGAGACTGGAGTTTGATGTGACGATTGAGTTGTTTGGTATTTGTTGTATTGTGATTTGTATTGTGTAATTAGTACTGACCCCGTTATTGTTTTGTAAAACTGTGGTGATCCATTCGGGGATGGTGAGCAGTTGTTGAGCAGGTTTGACTAGAGGTAGTTAGGCTAGCTGGCATGCGTCACCACGAGCTGATTAGAGTCTTCCGCTGTCATACTTTAGTTGTTTAGACATTTGGTTTTTGAGAACATGTATCGTATTTTTTATCAGTTTGGATTTGGCTATGTAATTCACTTTAAACTTTATTACTATTTAAATTCTATTTCTTTATTGTCATTTTATTATCATTGCCTCGGGAAACCGAGATGGTGACGTTCCTATACCTGAGTGGTCCTGGTAAAGCAGTTGGAGTATGGGGGTGTCACAAAGTGGTATCAGAGCGACGATCCTGAAACCTGTAACCAATGAATCTAATGAACATAGGGAGTCAATTAAAATGAACCCGGGGTAGAAGTTGTAGGAGCTAATGCAAAGGCTTGGGAGACGTCCTAAAGCCGCGAACTCGCCCTGCAATTTTGAACCGGTCACATTTTAATACCCGTCCTTTTAGGGACCCGTTGACCAATGTTGACCGACCTTGGGGGCAGTTAATAACCCTTAGTGATGCGTGCAAGAATTGCCTCGTGGCATGTTTGACTTTTGGGGTATGGGGTACTCGATAGAGTAGAGGCTACTCGATCGAGTAGCTTGGGTACTCGATCGAGTAGGGGCCAATCGATTGGGTAAGTTAGTTACTCGATCGAGTAGCGTCTTTACAGCGAGGGTTTATAATCGTGTTTTGTTAAAACCGCAAATCATTTCCGCCTCCTTCCTTCAGACCTAGGTGTCGTCTCCCTCTTTTCCCTTCACCAAATACCTTCCATGGGAGCCTTTGAGGATGCTAGTGCCTTGAGGATGAGTTGCTTGAGTCGGGTAGCGGTTTTAACGCCGTTGTGAGATACGTAGGTATGCCATCATCATCGTCTTTGTTCTTTGTCGTTCCTTGTAGAGTTGTAGTGGTAGTAATAGACTTGTATGTTGTTTCTATAGGGGTTGCTTACTTGGTTGATGTCATGTGGTTATCGAGGAATCGCTGCTTTTGACTAAAGGTAGGTTCGCCTACTCAGTTTTTGTTGGTTGTCTAGTGTGTCGGTTGTTGTATCGTTAATGTATCGTATTGTGACCATGTGGCTGATTGTGTATGGTGATCGGTTGGTGTGTGCTATTTTATTGGTTGTTTTTATAGTGCAGCTGTTTGTGATTGATTGTCTTTGGTTCTCGAGGTGCGTCCTCGGCTGAGTGGAGTCGCTTGCGGGAGTGGCTTCACGCCCTAGTTTCGCCTTCCGTTGAACCCGCCACGGGAAGGGATGTGCACATTAATGGGACATGGTTATCACTCAGTATGATGAGCGGGGCTTAGGTGGGAACGGTTGCGGCCCCCTACTGGCAGGGCTGGTCCAGTGGACAGTCGGTGACAGTGATTGGTTGGAGTGGTTGTGACTGGTGTGTATGTTTAGCTGTGTTGTAATATGTTGTTAGTTGATTGTTGTGTCTTACCTCAGTTACTGACCTTGTTTGGTTTGTCTTTATTTGTTTTGTTGTGTCTGCCGTGCCCTTATGGTGAGCAGTCAGTCTTAGCAGGTGTTGTCTTTGATGGTAGCTGGAGTCCTGGCAGGGATGAGTCTTCACGAGAAACGTTAAGAATTAGTTATATAGCTTGGACGAGTTGTATCTTTTATATTAGTAGTTTGGTTGTATCACTTGTAAAATAGTTTTAAATGTTCTTTTATTGACCTTTGATGATTACTTTCCTCGGGCAACCGAGATGGTGATGCCCTTATATGCTAGGGAAGGTCTTGTTAAGGCTCCTTGGTATATGGGGGTGTCACACACATGGGGTACGTGTCAGGGTCGTATGTGTTGTCTTCTGGTTTGTGTATGTATATAGTAGCATGTAGTATGAATCGGTGAATGTTGAATGTGGAGGATTGGAGATGTGGAATAGGGATTGAAAGATATGTGCTTTATATGTTGAATTGGATAAAAAGTATGTTGGATGTTTATGATATGGCATATTGATAACATGAATAGATCGTTTGTTGATTGCATAAAGAGTTGCGTAAAAATGCATGCGTTGTTGTTATCTTATTGAAAGTATAACATGGTATATTATGTTGGGGAAAGTAAGATGAATATGCGGGTAGTGTATACGAGTCTGCATGACTCGATCGAGTGGAGGGCACTCGATCGAGTAGGTGAGGTGCTCGATCGAGTGGGTGTGACTCGATTGAGTAGGTAGTTTAGTGTTTTTCTAGGCAGAACCGTGTTTTTGGGTACTCGATCGAGTACATAGGGGCACTCGATCGAGTAGGGGCCGCTCGATCGAGTGGCGTGTCAGCTCGGTCAAGTTTGTTTATGAGCAGAGGTCTGATTAGGTTCTGGAGTTG
Source organism: Silene latifolia (assembly GCF_048544455.1). Lineage (NCBI taxonomy): Eukaryota > Viridiplantae > Streptophyta > Magnoliopsida > Caryophyllales > Caryophyllaceae > Silene > Silene latifolia. The sequence goes on along the minus strand of NC_133536.1, from coordinate 202,025,265 downwards.
AGGCACTCGATCGAGTAAATTGGGTACTCGATCTAGTAGCCTCAACCCGATCGAGTAGGTTCTGGTACTCGATCGAGTGGGGTCTGTGCAGGTCATATGCGTGTTTTGGGTTATAGTATGCGTGTTTATATATACCTTTTCTTATATAGTTACAAGATGCCGCCAAAGAAAACCGCCTTGTATGTTAGAGCTGAGAACATGAACATTGATGATATAGTAAAGATGCTGGAGCACCAAGATGCTCTTACGGAAGCGTTGAAGAGAGTGGGAAAGGATAAGGAGGTTGATCATTCAAAGATCAGCATCCACATAGCGAGGTTCAACCCGAAAGAGTACAAGGGGACCGGGGAGCCAATTCTTTTAGATAATTGGCACAGAGAGATAGAGAATATCCTGGAGTTGGTGCACTGCCCGGATGAGTTGAAAGTAGAACAAGCTGCGTTCTACTTGAGGGAAGCGGCAGGTGAGTGGTGGGATAAGGTAAAGGTGAGTGCTAGGGTCATGTACGCGAAGCAGGGACTATCTGCTATACCTTGGGATGAGTTCAGGAGAGCCATGAGGCAAGAGTTCGTACCGGAACATGTGAGGAGTAATCTGAGAGAGGAGTTCGATGAGTTTAAGATGGCATCTGATATGACGGTGGCTGAGTACTACCGTAAGTTTAATGAGAAGGCTAGGTATGCTGAGGATATGGGGTTGAGTGAGGAGAACCTAACTCTGAGGTTTGAGAAGGGGTTGACCCCCAAGATAATAGAGAAGCTACCTGTGGGAGTCCTTACAGATGTTAAGGAAGCTTATGAGAGAGCTGAGAAGTTGGTGGAGATGACCCGAGAGAGAGGTGCTTAGAAAAGAAAGGCTGAGAGCGAGGGTGACGGCCAATCCAACTATAAGAAGGGTAACCACACTCAGGCGAGAGCATATTCATCTGGCTTGGGGTTTAGTGCTGGGGCTCCCTTGGGGCGTGGCCGTGGGAGTGGTAGCAGTAGCTGAGGGATGACTTGTTACAACTGTAGCGGTGTAGGCCATAAGAGACATGAGTGTACCAGTGTGGTGCCGGGAGGTTTTCAGAGACCGGCTCAGGGGAGCTATTCTCAGGGTCCGGCACAGAGTTATGCAAGCAACAGGCCGGCTGGGTCATGGAACAACCGGGGAGGCCAGAGCAACAACGGTGGAGGTAACCGCAATGGCGGTAATTCTTATCATAAGCCACCTACGAACACCAATAACAACCAGGGGTCGGGTGCTAAGCCGACTACCTCAGCTAGTACTGTCCAGGGAGGTGGCCAGAAGACTAGTGGCAAGCTGTTTATGATGGATAAGAAAGCAGCTGACGACGCACATGTTATCACTGGTACTTTTCTTGTTAATGGTGTTTATACCTTTGTTTTGTTTGATTCGGGGGCGTTACAGTCGTTTGTATCTTCGAGTCATGTTAAATAGTTGGGTTTGAGAGAATATGAGTCTGTAAGGGAGGAAGTTTTTAAACCTACGGGTGCGTCTGTATCGTGTAGGAGGTTGTATAGAGATGTATCCATGATAGTTAGACAAGTTGATCTACCTATAGACTTGCTAGAGTTTCCTTTAGACGGTTTTGAGATGATATTCGGGATGGATTGTTTAGGAAAGTACAAAGCTAAGATAAACTTTCATCAAAAGAAAGTGTCTCTGAGAGGTCCTAAGGGCATTAGTGTGTCTTATCGTGGGTTTGTTGTCAAACCCAAAGTTAAGTTGATTGCAGCTGTGACCTTGAAGTCCTATCTAAGGAAGAGGTGCCCGTTGATCCTGTGCCATGTGAGAGATGACAGGATGGAGAGTCTGACAATTGAGCAGATACCAGTTGTGGGGGAATTTCCAGATGTCTTTCCAGAGGAGATTCCGGGGTTGCCACCGAAGAGGGAGATAGATTTCAGTGTTGAGCTGAAACCGGGGACGGGGTCAATCTATAAGGCACCGTACCGGATGGGTCCTAAGGAGTTGGAGGAGCTCAGGAAGCAGTTAGATGATCTGATTGAGAGGGGATACATTAGACCTAGTGTATCACCGTGGGGAGCACCAGTTCTGTTTGTGAAGAAGAAAGATGGGAGCTTGAGGTTGTGCATAGATTATAGGCAGCTGAACAGAGTGACGATGAAGAACAAGTATCCTTTGCCAAGGATAGATGACCTGTTTGATCAGTTGAGTGGTGCACCAGTGTTTTATATGATTGATTTGAGGTCGGGGTACCACCAGGTGAATATTAGAGAGGAGGACATACCAAAGACAGCTTTCACGTTGAGGTATAGCCACTACGAGTATGTGGTGATGCCGTTTGGGTTATCTAATGCACCAGTTGTGTTTATGGATTTGATGAACAGAGTTTTCAGTCAGTTTTTGGACAAGTTTGTGGTGGTTTTCATAAATGACATCTTAGTCTTTTCCAAGACTAAGGAGGAGCATGAGGAGCATCTGAGGATTGTGTTGCAGACCTTGAGAGAGCATGAGTTGTATGCAAAGTTGTCCAAGTGTGAGTTCTGGTTGGAGAAAGTTTCTTTTCTGGGGCATGTGATTTCTAAAGAAGGGGTAGCGTGGATCCGGCAAAGATTGAGGCAGTTACCAAGTGGGAAGCACAAAAAAATGTAGCTGAGATCAGAAGTTTCTTGGGTTTAGCTGGATATTATCGACGGTTCGTGAAAGATTTCTCCAAGATTGCTAGACCTATGACCGCTTTGATGAGGAAAGAGAACATGTTTCATTGGGATGAGAGTTGTGAGAAGGCGTTCCAAACATTAAAGGAGCGTTTGACCACAGCTCCAATCTTAGCATTGCCTGAAGGGAGTGAGAACTTTGAGGTATATACAGATGCCTCAAAGAATGGGATGGGATGTGTGTTGATGCAGAATGGTAAAGTGATTGCCTATGCTTCTAGGCAATTGAAGCCTTATGAGGAGAATTATCCTACACATGATCTGGAGTTGGGTGCAGTTGTGTTTGCTCTCAAGATTTGGAGACATTACCTATATGGGGCGACCTTTAAGGTATTTTCAGATCACAAGAGTCTCAAGTACATCTTCACTCAAAAGGAGTTGAATATGAGACAGAGGAGGTGGATGAAGTTGATTGGCGATTATGACATGGATATTATCTACCATGAAGGGAAAGCCAATGTAGTTGCTAACGCTTTGAGCAGGAAGAGTGTACATTCTTTGTGCACAGCCATATCTTTGATGAGATTGAGAGATGAGGTTGGGAAGTTTGGGATACATATGATCCAGAAAGGGGATGCCATGAGAGATTTGACAGTGCAACCTGATCTATATGATGATATTCGCAGTAAATAGGTGTTGGATCCCAAGATGGTGGAGTAGAGAGCTGGAGTAGAGAAAGGGACAGTGTCTAGATTCTCTATTCATACAGATGGTAGTTTGAGGTTTGATGGAAGGTGGTGTGTCCCTAATGATGAGGAGCTGAAAAAGACAATCATGACAGAGGCTCATTGTACACCATACTCGGTACATCCAGGTGGTGACAAGCTATACAAGGATTTAAAGAAGACTTTCTGGTGACCTGGGATGAAGAAAGAAACAGCTGAGTTTGTGGCCCGTTGTTTGACATGTCAGAGAGTTAAAGGGGAGCAACGTCGACCACAAGGTAAGATTCTGTCTCTAGAGATACCTGAGTGGAAGTGGGAGTCCATTTTTATGGACTTTATCGTGGGTTTGCCGAAGAGTCAACAGGGTAACAACATGATATGGGTTATAGTGGATCGACTGACCAAGTCAGCTCATTTCGTGCCAATGAAAGATACATGGACTAAGGCACAATTAGCTATGGCTTATCGGAAGAATGTGCTGAGATTGCATGGAGTGCCTAAAGACATAGTATCTGACAGAGATTCGAGGTTTATCTCACGGTTTTGGAAAGAGTTGCAGGAGTCTTTGGGAACTACCTTGAAGATGAGTACAGCGTTTCATCCTGCGACAGATGGTCAGACAGAGAGGACAATCAAGACTCTTGAGGATATGTTACGAGCTTGTGTGATGGATTTTTGTGGTAGCTGGGAACAGAGGTTAGATTTGATTGAGTTCTCTTACAACAACAGCTATCACACCAGCATTGGCATGGCGCCATTTGAGGCTTTATATGGGAGGAGATGTAGGAGTCCGATTTGTTGGGACGATAGTGCTAAGGCAGTGGTTTTAGGACCAGAGATGGTACATGAGATGGTTGAGAAGATTAAGCTGATCAGAGAGAGGATGAGAGCGGCTCAGGATAGACAAAAGAGTTATGCAGATCTACATCGCCGGGATATAGAGTTCCAAGTTGGGGACAAGGTTCTTTTAAAAGTGTCTCCTATGCGCGGGGTCATGATATTTGGTAAGAAAGGGAAGCTGAGTCAGAAGTTCATCGGACTATATGAGATCTTAGACCATATTGGAGAGGTTTCTTATCGTTTGGCTATACCGTATGCTTTGGATAGGGTACATAATGTGTTTCATGTGTCTCAGCTGTGGAAGTATGTTAGTGATCGGTCACATGTGTTAGAGGTGAAGAACATAAAGCTAGATGAGTCCTTGTCTTATCTTGAGGTGCCTAAACAGATTCTTGACCGGAAGGTTAGGAAGACTTGACATGGTGAGACAGTCTTGCTTAAGATACTTTGGTCTAATCATGAGGTTGAGGAGCTACATGGGAGGCGGAGGAGGCCATGAGAGAGCGCTAGCCGTTCCTTTTTGATCAGGTATGTATGGTTACAGGGACGTAACCTTGTTTCTTTTAGGGGAGTAGGAGATGATCGCGAAGAGTATTTGCATCTTTTCATGTTGTTTTTGCTATAGTTTGTAGTGGTTTGAGTGGGGTTGAGTTTGGTTGGTAGTATGTGTCAGAGTTTTTATGTTAAGTTTTGTTTTGGTTGTTGCGTCGGGAGTGTGTTAGCATGTTTTTATTTTGTTGTGGTTTGAATTTCGGGGACGAAGTTCTTTTTAAGGAGGGAAGACTGTAATACTACTATTTTATGAGTCTCTGGGTACTCTATTGAGTAGAGCTTACTCTGTCGAGTAAGCATGTTTTGGATTACGAAACAGTGTTCTGCCTGTAGGGTACTCGATCGAGTAGCCTTGGCACTCGATCGAGTAAGTGGCACTCGATCGAGTATGTTACTTACTCGATCGAGTAAGTCGGTTATCGGGTAATATTTTGACGGGTTTTGTCAATAATGTGAATTAGTATATATATATAATACTCCGTTAACTTTCATAAACACTTTTATAAACCTAATACACTCAAAAATAGATTGCAAACTACGTAGTTCTCCTCATTCGCATTATTGGCAAATCCCGGAGCTAGTGAGGTCGGATTTCGTCGTTCTTCGTGTCATTGTGATCCTTGCGTCAAGGGTAAGTCCTACGTACCATTTTTATAGCATTTGGTTAAGGTTTTTTAAACCCTAATTTTGGGATTGAGGGTTTTCTATGTTTATGTTGATGTGGTAGTGATTGTATGATTATATGTATAGGAGGAGGGTTCGTAGAGGAAAGGTTTTGAGACAGCTGCTAGATCGTTTGCTGTTTGTGTTGCATTCCAGGTAGGGTTTTCCCTACTCAGTATTAGTTACATGATATGTGTGGTGAATTGTGCTGTAGTTAGTGATTGTTGATTGATTCAGACGGTTGTGATTGTATATTATTGATTGATTCAGACGGTTGCTGATTTTGGTGTTATGGTTACTGTGTATCTGCCTGTGTTCTTCGGAGTGCGTCCCTGGCTGAGTGAGGTCACTTGCGGGAGTGACTTCACGCCCTTGTTTTGCCTTCTGTGGAACCCGCCACAGAAGGGATGTGCACATTAATGGACTTAGGTTTATCGCTCGATAGAGATGAGCGGGGATTTGGTGGGTATGGCTGCGGTCCCCCACTGGCGGTGTGGATTACTTGTTGCAATGGGTACTCTGGCAGGGCTATACACTTTAGTGTGTAGTCAGTTATGTGGAGATTGTTTATGGAGACTGGAGTTTGATGTGACGATTGAGTTGTTTGGTATTTGTTGTATTGTGATTTGTATTGTGTAACTAGTACTAACCCCATTATTGTTTTGTAAAACTGTGGTGATCCATTCGGGGATGGTGAGCAGTTGTTGAGCAGGTTTGACTAGAGGCATTTGGGCTTGCTGGGATACGTCACCACGAGCTGATTAGAGTGTTCCGCTGTCATACTTTAGTTGTTTAGACATTTGGTTTTTGAGAACATGTATCGTATTTTTTATTAGTTTGGATTTGGCTATGTAATTCACTTTAAACTTTATTACTATTTAAATTCTATTTCTTTATTGTCATTTGATTATCATTGCCTCGGGAAACGGAGATGGTGACGTTCCTATACCTGAGTTGTCCTAGTAAGGCACTTGGAGTATGGGGGTGTCACATTAAGTGGTCCTGACAAGGCACTTGGAGTATGGGGGTGTCACAAAGTGGTATCAGAGTGACGATTCTGAAATCTGTAACCAATGAACCTAATGAACATAGGGAGTCAAACTAAAATGAACCCGGGTAGAAGTTGTAGGAGCTAATGCAAAGACTTGGGAGACGTCCTAGAGTCGCGAACTCACCCTACAATTTTGAACCGGTCACTATGGGGTGTCATGGGACCGCTATGTGTTTGCTAATGTTCTATTGCAGATGTTGAATGATGTGTTGTATAGAAATGTTGCAAAATGATTGTGGTGGAATGAGGAATGTGGAGAATGATAAAGTGTTGTGAATAGGCATGTTGCATGATAATTGGTTTACAATGTTGTTTGGAATTGCTGGAAAAGTATATGAGAATGATGAATAATGATGTTGCAGGATGAATGATTTATAATGTGTCTATACTAGTAACATGTGATTAGGAGATATGATATGATTTTTTTTTTGGTAAAATGTGAGTATGTATATAAAATATCAAAAAGATAGGTACATATGGTATTCAAGCATCATTAATCATCTATTACGTATAATTTCTTATGTTTTAGCCAATCTAAATCCGTCTTAGTGAGTACTCGGAACTCCCTTCCTCATATCCTTGCTTTAACCTCCTCAATGACTTGATTTACTACTCCTTCAGGCCTTAACAACATCCCCTCCATCCTGCTTTTATTCCTCTACTGCCAAATATTATACACTGTCCCCCACAGCAATGCAACCTGCACCCATTGCTGCACTTTCGTACCTGTCCTCTGAGTGCACCAACCTAGCATATCAGTGTCAGGGAAGCTAATCTGCATCTTCTGACTCATGTCCTGCATGACCCTTCTACTGTATATACAATCACACAGCAGATGGTCTATGCTTTCAGTAGCCTGTTCACACATAAAGCAGCTGTCATCAACATCCAGACCATACTTAATCAGCTTATCCTTAGTCCTCATAGCTCCATGTGCATACAGCCACCCCATGAATTGATGCTTTGGTGTCACTTGCTCATTCCAGATCCATTTATACCATGTAACAGCAGGTTTTCTTTCCTTTAGCCATTCATAGCACATAGCAGGAACATACTTAGACTATGCAGTCCAGGTACCATCATTATACCCAGGGAGCATTTCTTCCTTAACTTTGCATATCCTTCTCCTGACCCAACTAGAGCTAGCAGTAGGTTTATATTCCAACCAATCCTTTCCTTTTAAATAGTTCTTTTTCACCCACTGCACCCAGATTGAATCCTTCTCCTCCATGATCCAATGAACCAGTCTGCCTATCATAGACTTGTTCATAGTTTCCTGATCTTTTAGCCCTAATCCTCCCTCTTCTTTTGAATAGCTCACCTTATCCCAAGCTACAAGTGGTACTCTCCTGTAATCAGCACTTTTATCCCACAAGAAGTTTCTGCAGGTAGCTTCTATTCTGCTAATGATCCCTTTTGGGAAAACAAACATTGAGGCTCAATATGAGTACAAAGTTGAGAGCACAGCCTTTACCAGCACCAGTCTCCCAACATAAGAGAACTTCTTTGCCCCATAATTATGAATTCTACTGCATATCTTCTCAACCAGGCACTCACAATCATTTTTCTTCAATCTTGTGGTCTGGATAGGCATCCCAAGGTATTTGAAAGGCAACAGTCCCTCCACAAAACCAGACACCCTCAAAATATTCTGTTTGATGTGCTCTGGGACTCCTTCAAAGTAGGCATTCGATTTGGCAGCACTTACCTGTAGTCCAGATGCCTTGGAGAAAGTAGAGATAGATCTTAACAAGAGCATCATGGAGCAGGCATCCCCTCTACTGAATAGAAGTACATCATCTGCAAATATTAGGTTTGCCAGTTTTAGTTCTATACATAGGGGGTGGTAGTTAAACTCATATTTATCAGCTGCATATTTCAAAGTCCTGGTTAGGTACTCCACACATAAGGTAAAAATCAGGGAGGATAGTGGATCTCCCTGTCTGAGGCCCCTCTTACCTTGAAAGTACCCAAACATGTCCCCATTGAGAGATAAAGAAAAACTTGCAGTAGTGATACACTGCAATATCATTTCTTTAAACTCAGTAGGGAAATTAAGAGCATCTAGCAGTTGTTCAACAAAGGACTATTCCACTGTGTCATAAGCTTTTTGCAAGTCAATCTTGAACATACACCTAGGAGTAGCATTTGGTCTTTCATAAAGTCTGATCAGGTCTTGACAAATAAGAATGTTCTCCTGAATGCTCCTATTTTGAATGAAGGCCCCTGGTTTTGATCAATTATACTAGGCAGTACATCAGCTAGTCTGGCACATAGCAGCTTAGAAATGATTTTGTATATGACATTGCAGCAAGCTATAGGACGAAACTGCAAAACACTTTGAGGTCTCTCACATTTGGGAACAAGAGTTAAGGTTGTAGTATTGATTTGCCTGAGAAGTCTCTTATGAATAAAGAAGTCCTGGACAGCAGTTATCACATCCCCACCAATTACACCCCAAGCATCTTTGAAGAACTTCCTTGTATAACCATCAGGTCCAGGGGACTTGATGTCAAGAATCCTAAACAGAATGTCTCTGAACTCCTTACCAGTGACTGGTCTGTTCAGCAAAGCATGATGATCAACATTACATCTAGGCCCTTGCTCAATTATTTTCCTGTGAACCCTTTTTGTCTCCTGATTAGCTCCAAGCAAATATTGATAATACTCCAGGAAGGCATTATGCACCTGTTCTGGTGTATCACACATTTTACCAGTCCTATCCTCAATCATCATAACTCTATTTCCATTCCTTGTTTTTTTGAGCACTCCATGAAAATAAGAGCTATTAGTATCCCCCTGCTGCAGCCATTGCATTTTAGCTTTTTGAACCAAAAAACTATCCCTTGCCACAGTCAAGTCCCTTAAATTTTTAGAAGCCTCAAACTCCTCAGATATAAGGGGCATATTAGAAGGATCCTTTCCTATCATTTCCTGTAATTCAGCTACTTTTCTCTGCATAATAGAAGTAGAATTCTCAATATCAATATACTTCTCTCTATTCAAAGCTTTCAAGGCAGGCTTCATGAGCTTCAAGTTTATTTCTAGCCTGAAAAGAGGGGTACCAGGGATACTATGACTCCAACAACTTTTGATGATAGGCAAAAAATCCTTAGAAGCTCCCCACATATTGTAATATTTGAAACTTCTTGTTTTCTGGACCTGAGTAGAACTACTAATCAAGCAGGGAGTGTGATCAAACATGCCCTCAGGGAGGAAATTAGCATATAGCTCAGGAAAATGATCACTCCAAGCTTTATTAATCATAAATCTATCAAGCCTACTATAAATCCGATCAGCAGGCTGTTGCTTATTATTCCAGGTAAACAATGAGCCAGTAGCAGGAATGTCCTGAAAGATCATAGATCCATATTAGACTCTCTAATAAAAATTAAATTATCTCATAATTTATCATTTTGGTGATCTATGTAACATGCATGCAATATAAAAATATATTAATGAAAGTTTAAGGAAAAACAATTTCCTTACATTGAGAAATGGTAGTATTTGGGCACAACCAAGATCACCCATCTTGGTTGTTCTTGAGCTATTAAGAATGGCAAGATCATCCAATCTTCAAATTAGAAGAGCTTCTTTAAGTTGCACCCAAGAACAAACCTCCAACTCATATGATTAATTTTAACTTGAAATTAATCATATAACCCTTGAATATTATGTAAATAATACTAACACTCTTAGTATTTATTTTGTTTTACTAACAATCTTAGTAAAAATGATGCTTATGATTTTTAGAGAGATAGACAAATTGTTGTTCACATGCAAAAATGTACAAGTGAAGTAGTGTGTAAAAATAAACAACACACAAGTGATGTAGGAAGTGGAGCACGGTTGGAGGGAGAAGGTGGAGTGAGGGAGTGATTTTCTTATTTTTGTCCAATCCATTATGACATGCATAATGATCACATGACAACTTATGGAAGAAAATCTAGTAAAGAGAAATGATTATGATCATCCATTACACTCCATTTATACGGTCCAATGTCCCATTTACGGGTCCATTTTGGTTCTTATATTTGTTGCACAAATACGTGTAAATTTTATTTAAACATCGTTTCATGTTTAAATGCTTCCATAATTAATTTCGTTCAAAACACTCCGTAAATATACGTATACCGCTACACGTATTATTTACGTACCAATACTAATCACATTAGTCAACTAGTACCAATTTAATAATTAACTGCTTAATCATTAATTCCCGTCTCAAATAATTTATTATTCAATTATCGCATAATTAAATAATAATTTTCGCACCGCGAGTTCACAATTCGATATCTCTCTAAATCAATTTAATTGACTAACTCTTAGTCAATTTAATCAAGGGACTAATTTAAACTATATCTCATATAATTAATTAGCTTTCATGTTGGGGTTCGTTCCTTTAGGTGTGACTGAAATGGATCAGCTGAACATCGCCGTCTCACTACAGTAACGTCAAACCCTAGTTGGCCAACCGTTACCGATATACGTTGATCAGCTGACTAGTATTGCCAATGAATATCCCATGCATATTCCTTAATGAGATTTAATAATATTATCATGCATTATTGTGGAGGACAAAAACTCCAACAATCTCCCACTTGTCCGAGACAAGTTGTGCGATGATTATAACACACAATTGTGGATAACTCCTTATCTCAACAATATCCTCCTTGTACTCTACAAGGGTGTGTTACCAATTCTTTTATCCGTTTTAACAACAATCTCCCACTCAATGCAAGGTGTCTTTCAGGTCGCACTTGCACATGAACATATCGTGAGTGGTTTTCTCGATCGGGAGTGTGACTACCTGACCGAAAAAATCTCCCATAGATTACTTCCGAGCGTGGCCACGCATTTATAGTCATAACTCCTCGAGTGGCCCTGAGATGTTTAAACCCAACGTGGGTGGACAATTACTGTCTGCCCTATCTATCCTATTGCAAAATATAGATCACCATGACCCAGTAGATGTCCTTTGGCTCCCTTTCACGGCATGACCTGGGACAAAAACCTAAGTCACTCGAAAACTGTATAGGCTCAGATAATAGTCTCCAGTTTAAAGAATCGACTCATAGGAATATCATAGAAGTCCCTGCCACGACCAGGCGTCTGTAATAGATCTAAGGGACTCTATAAATGTCACTGCCCGGCAAAGTGTCCCACAGTCTGCCTATGTAAACGACTAGTCATCCTTATGACCTTATGGTGCTGAACCTACCATCAATCGTCTTACAATCTAGTCACTCCGAGACGTCACCTCATTAAGTAACTAGGGGCTAATAAAATGTTCATCCTATTCACTTGAATTGGGGCTCAACATTGTCTCCACAACCAATTCGGATAAACAAGGTATTCATGTTTTCAGTCAAACTGAATAATTGAGTTCTTAAAGAAACTCTAACAATGAATGCGATCATCACTTATGTAAATATCAATACTCTATCCAATATTTACATAACGATCTTTAGCAATTAAGGTATACTCCTCAATTACATTGAGATGACATAACCATCATGTCTACCTTATGCCTACGGCTTTGGTTAGAGGATTAGCAACAGTTGCATCACTCTAATTTCCATTGCTATTTTCCTTTGTTCTATGCAATCTTTTCATCACATAGAGCCTTTCTAAGTACATGTCTAAACAAGTTTTAGACTCTGGTTCTAAAGCTAGTCAAACACTCCCACTGTTTTCACAGTCTCTCGGGAACGATATTCGGCTAACAGAACTACTCTAGTTCCATTAAAATCCGGATATCAATTATCTCTTTTACAACATTGGATGCTGTAATGTACTTAGCTTTCGTTCATGATTTGTACGTATAACACTTATACATACACATCCTTCATATGACATCTTTTATGTATGACTCCTCATACATATCTGCTTTATACATGTATAACTTCTTATACATATATGTATAACTTCTTATACATATGATTCTGTATTCACATAGAACTCTTATATGCTAACCATTCCTTAACGAGGCCCATAACATCTTATAAGCATAGGAATGTTTCCGTGTAATCCTTTTACACAAAATTCATAAATTCCTCCAAACTACAAGAGTAAATCCTCAGTGCTTCTCAAGTACTCAAGAATGCTCTTGATAATCATCTAGTGACATTCACTAGGAAATTATTGTAATGACTTCTCATATTCTCAACATGATAAGTCCCGACGAGAGAAGCTTTTAGCATATTTAATAGATCCTGCAGCGGAAACACAAGAGATCATATTAGTTGTTCAACAACTTGAACGAGTCAAGAATCTTATCACATAAGTCTCTTGACAATAATGCTAATATCCATAGAGATCTATTTCATTAGATCCGGATATTTAATATGCGCCATGCTACTCTCAAGTATTTACCCAAGAATATTTCTAGTCACTAATATGTCAAACACATATTTTAGACTAAGAAATATCACCTTAGCTACATTTCTAGTCACTAATATGTCAAGCACATATTTTAGACTAAGAAACTCACTTTAGCTCACACTAAACTCCATGTATCATCATGTTATCTCGACACTCGAGTAATACCATTTTGATAGACTACATGATTGAACCCAAAGTTCCATCTCTTTGACGTATATAGATCACAAAAGGGATCTTTCAAGCATGCTAGGCTTCTTAGCATTGACAACATCAACAAAACTTCTCCCTTCATAAGATACATTCAAGGAGAAAGTTTCGTTATCCTTTAGCCTAAAATCATCCTCATGAGAGGCTATATTGCTAAGACCATACGAATTGATAAAGGCATTTGGGTTGTCACAAACTCTCTATAACAAGCCGAAATTTTAAACATCTTATGTAACTGATGGGGCATATTCTGCACCCTCTGACCAAGTCAACATATTGAGCAAGGTCAAAGATATCCACAGCAAGTCGCGAACTTATATCCAAGACCTCTCGGCGGCGAGTCATCATGGCCCGCCGGCCTGTCATGGGTCCATCAGCCGAGGGTACATCAGTCTTTCCACCTGCTAGCCACTTGGCCACTTGGCCACTACCGTGACAAAGGGTGAAAGTCTATAAATACTCCTCAACCCTCATTGAGGAGGGGATCCACAATTTAACCTAAGAATCACTATTCATCTGGTAATATCTTCCTTATCTCTCTACAATACATACTTCGCCAAGTTACCACAACTTACCTCTCTAAGTTACTGACTTGAGCGTCGTAGTGAGTTCGCTCGGTCCCAAGCCGAGCCCTCAGTTTGTTCACTGTTTCAGGAGACCGAAAGGAGAAGCCAACTAAAGACGTCATTCTACAAGCACGGGTGGTAACAAATAACTGCTCTGGAATTACACCCGGAACAATTGGCGCCGTCTGTGGGGAAAGATACTAGAAGCTAGTCACACTCATTCCCAAACAAAAAAAAAACACAAAACAAAACCCACCCACAAAGCTAAGAAGATGTCAAAAGAACAAGAGGTATTCGTGACTGACGAAACCGAATTCTACCACGAGGATACCGTCCACAATTCTGGAGTTGTGCAGCCCTCCACCAGCCGGGTAATTTAACCGCAGTTCGGGATGCCAATAATACCAGATACGCCGCTGCCCGCCGACCAGGTCACCATCATGGGACGTGTGGTTGATGCAGCAAAACTGAAGCAACTCCTGGACCTAATTAGTAGTACGCCGGCTCACACTGTCACACCGACAAGAGCGGCGGAACTCGTCCAGGAGACCAGGGCCCATAATGTGACTCCAAGAGACTTGAACGGAGCACTGGAAGAAGCTGGCCCTGTCAAGACGCCGGGGGAGCCCAGAGCTCTAGTGGCGGACCTAAGTCCTTCCCGCACTCACGGGGGGACGGCGTCGCCGCAGCACCGACGAGGCATTCCCCAGAGGAGTGAACGAAGTCCGACTTACCCGAGTCGGAGAAGAAGCCCGACTCACCAGAGTCGGGGAAGAAGCCCGACTCACCAGAGTCGGGGAAGAAGCCCGACTCACCAGAGTCGGAGAAGAAGCCCTTCCCGCCACGGGGAGAGGAGCCGGACTAGGGGTGCGAGGAGTCGATCGCCGCGTGTCGTTCGACACGTGGTCGACAGCCCCCCTCAAAGACACCTACGTCTTAGAGACCCCGGTGCCGACTAAGCTAAAGTTGCCACCCATAGCATACAAAGGAGAAGGCGACCCAACCGACCACGTTGAGGCTTACGAGTCTCACATGTCGGTATGGGAGCAACCCGACGAGGTTTGGTGCCGAGTCTTCCCAACGACACTGCATGGGATGGCACAAAGTTGGTACAAGGGGCTACCCGACGGGTCGGTATACTGTTACACCGACCTAAAGGACACATTCCTAGCCCAGTATTCTTGCAACAAGAGGAGGGACGTGGAAACCTCGGACCTCCTGACTATCAGACAGGAGGGAGGCGAGTCTCTCCGAAGTTATGTGAAGAGGTTTGACGCCAAGGTTCAGCAGATTCGAGAGCCGAAGCAATGAACCGGGCGACCTTCGCGGCGATGAAAGGCCTCCCGAGAGGAGACCTAAAAAATGAGCTCATCAAGTGCGGCGGCCTGAACCTAGACTCCGCCAGGAGGATGGCCGATCAGGCCATAAAGGTGGAGGACTACCACAAAACCTGGATAGGCCCCAGCGAGGCTGGGCACTCAGAGAGAAAGAGTCGCCGGGAGGATAACCCGGATGAAGGACGCCGTGACAATAATAGGTCACGATCTGACAGGTCCACCAGAAAGCAAAACTCGGCGGGCGCCGGGGGGAATTCAGGACCGTACTACCAGAAGCGGTTCAATGGCCACACCCCCTTGGTCGTATCGGCCGCCGAGGTCTTCGCCCTGAGCAAGCACGAGGGCCAGAAGTGGGAAAGGCCCCCCAAGCCAAAGGGGGATGGTGACACGAGCCAGTACTATGAGTACCACGGCCACACCGGTCACCTTACTGACAACTGCCGGCACCTTAAGAATGCCATCGAGGAGCTGATCCGGAAGGGGAGCCTCGACAAATATGTCGCCAAAGGCCAAAAGACTGATGCCAGCGGCTCGAATAAAAAATCCGTCTTCGAACGGATAGGAGTAATCCACGTTGTCATCGGGGGCAACGAGAACGGTGGGTCCACTCATGGACACAAACGGCACCTGAACGAGCTGTACCAGGCCATCAACTTTGTGCCCAAAACAGCGGCCACCGCCTCCAACATCCCCGATATAACTATTGGGAAGAAGGACTACGAGGGAGTCATCGCCCCTCACAACGACCCACTTGTAGTCCACTTGGACATATCCAACCACCTGGTCAAGAGGTGCCTGATTGACACAGGCGCCTACACGAACATTATGTAAAGGGAGTGCTTTCTGGGGCTCGGCCTGAAGATTGAGGACTTGAGCCCCTGCACCAATCCACTGTACAGCTTTTCCGGAGCCGGCCTGGTACCCCTGGGGTCAATCAGGTTGCCAGTGATGTTCGGCGAGGGAGATGCGGCTAAGAATATCCTAGCTGAGTTCGTGGTCATCGACGGCTCGTCCGCCTACAACGTTCTCATAGGCCGAGTCACTCTAAGCAAGGCCGGCGCAGTGATGTCCATCCGGGCCCTGACACTGATGTATGTCTCGGACCGGGGGGAAGCGCATAAGCTCGTCTCCAAGAACGAGAAGGACGAGGTGGTCAACACCCAGATATCCGCCAGAGGGTGCATCATGCAATCCCTCAAAGTGGCGAAGCAGTCAGAGGAGGGGAAGAGCCCATCCTTGCAGCAGGAGGAAGACCCGATGAATACCAACGTCGGCATGGTTGGAGGAACCCCGACCGACCAAGAAGAACCGCATCCCGGCATATGGGAAATAACTACTGACGGACCCCCTACGACGAACAGCTCAGGAGCCGGCATCCTTATCACCAGCCCAAACGGGGACGTGTTTAAGCACGCCTTGAAATTTACCTTCTCGGTCTCAGACAACGGATCCGAATACGAGGCGGTGATAAAGGGAGTCGAGTTAGCTAGGGCTGCCGGGGCGGAACACGTCGTGGTAAAAACATGCTCACTATTGGTGGGCAACCGAATCAGGGGAGAGTATGAGGCTCGAGACGATGGGATGGTAAGATACCTGGAAAGGATAAAAGTCGACACCGCCAAATTGAAGTCCTTCCAGATACAGTACACTCCCAGGTCCGACGCACTCTCAAGACACACCGGCTGACAGGCATGGAGGGTGCGCCTTTGATAAGCCATTGGGACGGACAACCTCGGGAAAAATTTTGTATAGCGGCGGAGGTGCCCGAGACAACTGTGGGCACCCCGACGCATGTTTATATCTAATGAAGAATCATCCAAGTTTCCATCAAAGTGTTCACTTCCCCCCATAGTCACTGTCAAGAAGCAGGCGCCACGGCAGTCACCCCAAGAAGTAGACGCTACGGCAGTCACCCCAAGAGGTAGACGCCGCAGCAGTCACTCCAAGAGGTAGACGCCACGGCAGTCACCATCAAGAAATAGGCGCCACGACAGTCACCCCAAGAAGTAGACGCTACGACAGTCACCCCAAGAGGTAGACGCCGCAGCAGTCACTCCAAGAGGTAGACGTCACGGCAGTCACCATCAAGAAGCGGGCGCCACGGCAGTCACCCCAAGAAGTAGACGCTACGGCAGTCACCCAAGAGGTAGACGCCGCAGCAGTCACTCCAAGAGGTAGACGCCACGGCAGTCACCATAAGGAAGCAGGCGTTACGGCAGCCACTACCAACGCAGTTGATACTCACAAAAGCGATCAGCATGCCTTAGGAACGTTAAACACAGTTGAGATACGCATTCTAACTGCCTCGGCCAGACCGAGGTAGAAACAAAAGAAGCGCTCAATTAATAACGTAAGAAGACAACTCAGACGAAGACAAGAAAAAACCTCGGCCAAGCCAGAGGCAAAATAAGCAAACTCTTATTAAAAATGAGAACAGGTTACAAATGAGGAAAATACAGACGACGGCCGTCCCCATAGGGATAAGCCAAAACACAACCTACCAAAGTTGTACAAAATACAAGGAAAAGAAAGGCAAAAGGTTACAGACGTATCATTTAAGCGCCAAAAGATGGCAGGGAGGAAAGGCTTAATAATTGGCTCCCGAACAGCCTACTGACTATCCGAGACGCCGGGTGAGCTCGGTGACGACCGCCCGTCTCCCTATGCCTCGTTGCTTGCCATCGCGGCGTTAGCAAGCATCATCTTTGATGGGCGACCCGAAAAGTCTGTCTTGGCAGTCTCAGCTTCCTCAGCAGCCCTCGGCTTTCTTAGCAGCCTCGGCCTCGGCGGCCTCGCTGCCCTTGCCCTCTCAGCTTCCTCCTTGGCCGCCTTAGTCTTCTCAGCAAGGGCTGCCTTCTCCGCGGCCACCTCTTCCTCTTTCTTCACCCTTACCTCCTCCTTGGCCTTCTCCTTCGTGGCTTCCTCCTTAGCTTCGAGCTTGTCATCAAACAGCTCGTCATATTTGTCCCACGGAAAGGAGCCATCAAGAGGGAAGAGCTCCTCAATCACTTCCCTGGCAGCTTCTTCGGCCAGGTCCCGGTATTGGGCGCACATGTTAGGGAGGAGAACGGTTTGGAGTGTCTCAATGTCCTCCTCCCTTTGGGCGATGATAGCATCCTTGGTCCGGACCACCTTCCCCTGGGCCTGGAACAAGCCCCTAAATTCGTCCCTCTGCGTGCGGTAAAGGTCGGCATGCTTCTGAACAAGGTCACGCATCTCCAGCAGCTTGGCAGCTTCAGCCGCCGCAGCCTCGGCCCTGGCTCTCTCAGCAAGGACCTCCTTTTCGGCGTCCTCCCTGAGTTTTATCTCAGCACGGACTGCCTCTTCAGCCTCAGCCTTGGCCCTCTTAGCCTCCTTGGTGGCCGCGTCGAGTTCAAGCCTTAGTCGCTCGAGCTGTGGGGCAGCTTCAGCCATGGTCTTCTCTTGCTCCACAATAAGAGCACCGGACGTATCAGCCCACTTCGCCAGTAACCTGATCAAACTTAGGCCCTCCGACTTAATCTGGAGGGGGGTAGGCTTCGGGAAGGAGGTGACAACGGTGGCACCTTGACCACTTGCTTGCGCAGCTTCCCCCTCGGCACGCCGTTCAACATTGTGTCTGGTGGACGGCAGCGGTTGATCTACAAAAAATTCAATCAAATCATCCATGTCAACATTCATGGACAAACCAGAAAGCCTGTCATCAGGAACGCCCAATGAGCCGGCTAAGTCTGAGCCATAGGATAGATCAGTACCAGGCTTGGACTTCTTGGTCGGAGGCCCATTTCCTTGCCGCCCTCGGTAACACCCGCAGCAGCAGGGGTAGTCTTCTTCCTCTTAAGGACAAGGGGAGATCCCTCCGCATCGGAGTCCTCCCAATTGGTAATGTCAACAATCACCACCGTCTCCTTCTGGACTGAAGAGATAGGAGGTGGAACTGATGTCGTCGCCGTTGCCGCCGAAGACTTCGCTTTCCGCGTCCGGCGCGGCATGTTACTAGCAACCTTCGCCTGGGCCGCCTCCACATTCAAGCCTTTCAGCTGCTGATCCATGAGATCATTCGGCGATGTTCTGCGATCACGGGCCAGAGCCTTAGGATGCAAATCAGCAACGGTCTTGTCCTTGTGCAGCCCCATTCTCCGGAGGATATCCTCAGACAGGTCCGGTCCGAAGTGATCTGCGAAGGAAACACAGCAAGAGTTAAGTATAGGAACTAAATCAAAATTCAAAGAAACAGAAATATTGAGAGCAGAGATGGGCCTCACACCGACCCCACTCACCCTGTGCCAGGGCCGGTATGAGACCGACATGGCAGAGCGGCTCATCCTGAAGAATGATATGCATTGGGGGAATCCATCTTTTCGGCAACCCACTCTTGTCCACCTCAAAAAGCCTCATCGCCAGCTTCTCATCCGCATTAAGAGGGACCTTATCGGCGTCCATCTTAAGCTTATTCCGGGTGACCCATCTGTCATGCTCCGCCTTAGTCTCGCACCGCAAATTAACTTGGTGCTGAAAGGACCGGGGCAGCGGATAGTCATCCGGCACCTCAACATACACCCACCGGTCTTTCCAGTCTTTGCAGGAAGTAAGCTTATCAACGGAGACGTAACCCGGCTCCGTCTGCACGCTGTACCATCCGACGCGACCAGGAAATGACGGCCGAAGGTGGTGAAGCCGACGGAATAAATTAACCGTTGGGACCTCCCCCTTGAAGAGACAGAGCCAGACAAAGCCGACTATGGTCCTGATAGCCAAGGGGTGCAGTTGGGCCACGGTGACGTTCATGGCTCTAACAATGGCCATAACATATTCGTTCAGCGGAAACCGGAGCCCGTACTCCAAGTGCCGGATGTATACGCCGATGCAACCCGGTGGAGGGCAACAGACGGCCTGACCCTCCTCAGGGACAACAATTTTGTATCCCATACAGAAGTAGAAATGGCCTTCGAAGAGCGTTTCGCCGGAACAACTGGCGAATTTGTGGGTCCAAGCACGATCAGAACCGGCCTTACAGGCGTCGCCATGGTCCATAATGAGCTGCCTCTCCTCACTAGGACGAATCCTTCCAACATCCTCGCCGACATCATCAAAATCCTCATCAGTTTCGGCGTCATCCTCCCAATCCTCCAAAACTTTTGGGTCAACTTCGGGAGAAGGGGACCTAGGGCCCCCAGACCTTAGCGGGACGGCGGCCAACGCCTTCTCCTCGTCAAGACGCGACGGGGAACCCCCCGGCGCACGACTACTAGGACCGGCATCAGCAGAAGACATGGTTCACAATGAAGACAACAATGAAAAAGTTAAAAATTTGTTTGTTTACCTTGAAGAAAGTGCTACGCCGGAATAACAATTCTGAAAGCTAGAGAGAAGTTTCGTCAAAGAAGGCTAGAAAGAAGAAAATTTTTAGAGAGAATGAAATTGGTGGCCAATTTCAGGGACTAACTGCCCTATTTATAGGGGAAAGCCCATGAAAAAGGACCAATCAGGGCACAGCCCATGAAACGTCAGCCAATCAGCGAACAGACACGTGTCAGACATGCAACCACGGAATGTCAATCGTTGCAACAGTTGAACGTCAATCAACACAACAGTGACCAAGCGTCTTCAACACGCCCCTTCATATCTCTTCGCCTATTCATCTTCCTCAAACAAATTCCTAGGTATCTGTTCTCCGCCGGCCACATGATCAACCAAGCTTGTCAACACCGGCTGGGGACAATCAAAAGCACACGGCGCTCACAACCTCGGTCTCGGCCAACACCACTTTCTTTTCCACATCTGACGTCCATTACACATCCATGTGGAGGGGGGATATGGTACGGCCTAAGCAGAGCCACGCTGAGGTAGAAGAAGCCGGGGCAGAAAATTTTGTCTTACGCAGAATATACGCTCAACATACATCGGAGCCCATACCACGGCATAGACTACGCTGGGGGCAAATTGATGGGGCATATTCTGCACCCTCTGACCAAGTCAACATATTGAGCAAGGTCAAAGATATCCACAGCAAGTCGCGAACTTATATCCAAGACCCCTCGGCGGCGAGTCATCATGGCCCGCCGGCCTGTCATGGGTCCATCAGCCGAGGGTACATCAGTCTTTCCACCTGCTAGCCACTTGGCCACTACGTGACAAAGGGTGAAAGTCTATAAATACTCCTCAACCCTCATTGAGGAGGGGATCCACAATTTAACCTAAGAATCACTATTCATCTGGTAATATCTTCCTTATCTCTCTACAATACATACTTCGCCAAGTTACCACAACTTACCTCTCTAAGTTACTGACTTGAGCGTCGGAGTGAGTTCGCTCGGTCCCAAGCCGAGCCCTCAGTTTGTTCACTGTTTCAGGAGACCGAAAGGAGAAGCCAACTAAATACATCATTCTACAAGCACGGGTGGTAACAAATAACTGCTCTGGAATTACACCCGGAACAGTAACCTTTACGACAAGATCAAGGTAACCAACCAAAGTATTCACCTTAAATCAAGTCTCGAAAACATCTCGTGTTTCCTTTCTTATCGCATCGTGTGCAAGGAGATCAATTCGAATTGCATGGTGACACGCCATCACATAGAGTTCATACTATAGAAAAGCCTTTGATGAGGGTTTGAGATTCGTCACTTCTGAAAAGTAACGCAATATTATCGCAAAATTATCTCCTTATAACCACTGAGCCACAATAAAGAACGTCTTCTTGCATTATACTCAGTTTGTGGGTCTTGGACTTCCGTAAGTTCAAAATTTCTCCCACTCTGTCTTCCAGAAAATGAAAATCTTTCTGGAAAGACAGTATTATGAGCCACAAACTCTTTGTTCTCGTTTTGGAGGAGTAAAAACCAAGTGGTTCAATTTTGGATAACCCTCACAAATACACAAATTGGTTCTGAACATAAACATTTATGAACCCAAATGTATAAAAAGACAAGTTAGGGACTCTCCCTATCCATATCTCATATGGAGTCATTTAGGCTATTATAGTCGGGTTTTAAACTTTTAGTGAGAAAATAGCTTACAAAATTGCGAAAAACCTCAAACTATATCTCATAAAGTTTGGTTTATCTTCTTGACTACACCATACTCTATGGTGTCCTTAGGAGAAGGTATATGTGAACTGGTTCACAATCTTCTCAGTGATTATCAAGGTCATTACTTGATATTACCCATTTGATCTTCAAAGTCATTACTTTGAAACTTCCGATCAACATCTTGATCTTGACGTGCTTTTGGTTTACTACTACTTCATTTTGTAAATATAACACGTTTCAAAAATCACTTTTATGTCTTATTAAATAGATACGAGGTTTTCATATCTACTTAACATTACGGTAAAAGTAACGAAGTATATTTATAATCAACTATCGGCCTTACACATCTGTATGTATATGGTCAATCACCTCACTATTGTGTTTCTTTTCTGCAAAAGAAAAACATAATACATGCCCACATACCACAAGACTCACAATCAAATGGTTGTTCAATGTGCTTTTCGTTTACTCGTTTGAAACGAATTTACTTGAGGTTTGATCAATTGGGTTCACCAGATTAGAGACTTTAAAATCTACAAGATAGTATAACATTTAGTTTTCGTGAAGAATGTAAAATTCCTCTAACTTAAGTGGTCTAAACCAACCACCAAGTTATCATAGGAGTAGGTACAACATTTTGTTTTAAATCACATGAGTGATGCCTTCTATATATAAACATAGATAATTACATTCTTTTAAAACCAAATTTAGGTATATTTGTCCTTATCGAAATCATTGCTACTCTAGCACCATTTCGATACAAAAATGTCCTATGCTAGACGCCTTACGTTTTATCAATTCATGTAAACTTCTTTACAAAGAAATGACCCGTACTTGGTATCTCATACCAAGATAGTGGAACTAGCCTATCCATTGAGTAGATGTCTCTTTCAACTTTGTTCTATCGCATACATCTAGGGTTTATATTTGTTAACTCCCACTCACTTTCACATTCCTCTTTGCTTCAATCAAGCAAAAATGAATCTCATGAAGACCTCTCTTTATGTCATTCGTGATATTTTATACACTTAGTAAGAGTGAATTACTATATAGTGAGTGTAAAATGTGGCAAAATCTCAACTTCTTGCGAAATTGGACTACCTAACCGTTCAATTATTATCATATGCCTAAACTCTTTAGCGCATAAACAATTGATTTGGCCTTTCTCGAAGTGAGCCATTTGACGGTATCATATTGGAGTATTATAAGTGTTTTTGAAAACTCTTTTCGCAAACTTTTGAATTACACTTGAGTAATTAAAACTAATATGTCATCATCATGACAGAGGTGTCACTTTTGAAATCAAAACTCTCTTGATAAAATGTGACTTCCTTTTAAACTCGTAATATGAGTTTGCAACATGAAACCCCTTTTAATATGTATGGACGTTAATTAAGTTGTATAATAACCACAAATATTGTTGTAAGCTTATGTAGGTGAATTGGTAAATCATGTTACCAATTATTAATTCCTTCAAAGAAACCGCTTTCTATGAAAGAATGAAACAAGTATAACAATAAATAGAGAAATGAGGATGAAGTGCGCGATGTCATACATTTATGAGAATGAACGAAAAATAGGAAAAATTAACATTCAATGTTTTAATTTTACTTGTGAAACATGTTCAACAAGTTTTAACATTTATATAATGATCTCCCACTAAATTATATAAATGATTCCAAGACCCGTCTTTAGACAAAAATAGGCATCGCTTGGGCGAAACATCCCATAATTGTGTAAATTCGGTAAGTCACGTTGACTAATTCTACCTCTAGAACTCTTGGTCGACGAATTTCCTTAAATCCATCTACTAGCCCCGGAACAAAAGACCGTCTTATATCCCGTTGAGTCCAACCAATTTTGGCGTGTGATAACCGTTTACCACCCTACTTACTCAAGGTAAAAAAGAGAACACCCCGCTTGGGCGAGCGTGGCTCTAATGACCAAGAGATTCATAGGTATTACTAATTGGTAAGGCTAATCTCAATTTTAGTTATGTGAGAGATCTTGTCAATTTAGTCATAAATTCCCTATAAGTGAACTAAGTCGGTGAATGTAAATGACATGAATTGACAATCGCGAAAATAAAATGCATGTGTATGGCAATTTTGGCATGCGTGAAAAATAAAAACAAGCAAACAAGTAAGCATATGAATAAATCCTAGTATGGCCACCTAGTTAATAAAAACTTATAACAACCCGACCCGCCACGTCGTAACACAACTCCAATAAGATGAGATGTGCACTTTTTGGCCAATTATTTGTCCTCACTTAAGCCCAAAAGCACAAGGCCTTGTTACTTAGTGGTGGGTGGAAGCCCTTATAAATATTTCATCAGCCACTCAATTTCCCGATATGGGACAATTTCCCTCTCAATCTCTTGGGGTATTACAAACTCCTCCACTTAAAGAACATATCGTCCTCGTTGTGTCTCGAACTTGACCACAACCAAGCCCCAAAATCCTCCTCTGCTAGGTGGGTGACCCAAGTACTCCTGACCACAGGCTCACCACACGGTCGCAGGGTTGCTCTGATACCATTTATAACAACCCGACCCGCCACGTCGTAACACAACTCCAATAAGATGAGATGTGCACTTTTGGGCCAATTATTTGTCCTCACTTAAGCCCAAAAGCACAAGGCCTTGTTACTTAGTGGTGGGTGGAAGCCCTTATAAATATTTCATAAGCCACTCAATTTCCCGATATGGGACAATTTCCCTCTCAATCTCTTGGGGTATTACAAAACTAGTCTATTACATTTCGGAAACCAACTCCTTGGTCCTTTGCCTCTTCATTCCAAAAGTGGCTTCTTCTTGTGGGATTTGGAACACCTACCAAAAATAGACTCCGTCTCGATGTAATCCGTCTTTAGGAAACGCCGGTAAGAATAACAACTACAATTGAATTACATAGCTATTCATATTATACATTAATTAATAAAACAAATAACAGTATTTAATTAATTACAAACCGACGATACGAGATCGTATTTAATTACAAACAAATCGATATTCCCATTCATTTCGGGTAATAACGATTAAAATAAACTAGGCCATACTAGGTACAACAAGATAAATACTTTAAATAAATGACAATCATTCATTCAACTTAAATAAATATGCTTAAAATGCTGTAAAATTATGCCAAAATCGCCCTATCCATCAATCGTTGGTATCCGTCTCGGGTTTTGTGGATTTAATCGATTTTTAACATGTAAAAATCAATAGTCAACTCTTAAATCTCATTTAAGTCCAAACTGTTTTGGACCTCAAAATTAGTGCTCACTAATTTTATGATGAATAATTAGTTTGATTTGGTGATATTTTGCTAATTTAATCGGTAAAATCATAATTTTTTAAGTAAAAATCCAAAATAATTGAAAAATTACCCAAAAACTGTAACAAAAATTTTGATTATTCTGGAACACTCCCAAGAACACCAAAATGTCAGAAAAAATGCTCCAAAAATTCGGATAAAATTTATGAAGAAAAAGATCGATATTTATCGGTTTTTAACCACTAAAACCAATAAACATCAAAAAAAGGTGAAAATACATTTTAAAATTCACATTTAAAATTTAAATAATATTTTTAAATGTACATAAATTTATCAAGGACAGAATCAATTGTTTCGAAATTATGATTAATTTATTTCACTTTTATCGACTTTTATCTCATAAAATCAATAAACATGCAAAAAATTCGAACCAACCTTCAACCTTTTGCATACAATCAGTAGAAAACATGCATGAAACACCATAAACATTCAATGGCCCGAATCAACTTTTAACTATTTGTAGTCAATTTTTAACTAAAATACGACATTTTGACTCGGTTTTCTACCAAAAACCATTAAAAATAGCAAAATAACTTCATAAATCACCAAACTTAACCACAAATCTTTTGAGATCATTAGGTATGCATGCCTCAAAAATTTCGTGCCAAAACCTCTTCTGACACATTTTTTTGAGTTTTTATAAATTATCTCATAATTTATCAATATGCTTAAAATCAACATGCAAATTACAAGTCTAAGCTCTGATACCACTTGAAAGATCATAGATCCATATTAGACTCTCTAATAAAAATTAAATTATCTCGTAATTTATCATTTTGGTGATCTATGTAACATGCATGCAATATAAAAGCATATTAATGAAAGTTTAAGGAAAAACAATTTTCTTACATTGAGAAATAGTAGTATTTGGGCACAACCAAGATCACCCATCTTGGTTGTTCTTGAGCTATTAAGAATGGCAAGATCATCCAATTTTCAAATTAGAAGAGCTCCTTTAAGTTGCACCCAAGAACAAACCTCCAACTCATATGATTAATTTTAACTAGAAATTAATCATATAACCCTTGAATATTATGTAAATAATACTAACACTCTTAGTATTTATTTTGTTTTACTAACAATCTTAGTAAAAATGATGCTTATGATTTTTAGAGAGATAGACAAATTGTTGTTCACATGCAAAAATGTACAAGTGAAGTAGTGTGTAAAAATAAACAACACACAAGTGATGTAGGAAGTGGAGCACGGTTGGAGGGAGTAGGTGGAGTGAGGGAGTGATTTTCTTATTTTTGTCCAATCCATTATGACATGCATAATGATCACATGACAACTTATGGAAGAAAATCTAGTAAAGAGAAATGACTATGATCATCCATTACACTCCATTTACAAGGTCCAATGTCCCATTTACGGGTCCATTTTGGTTCTTATATTTGTCGCACAAATACGTGTAAATTTTATTTAAACATCGTTTCATGTTTAAATGCTTCCATAATTAATTTCGTTCAAAACACTCCGTAAATATACGTATACCGCTACACGTATTATTTACGTACCAATACTAATCACATTAGTCAACTAGTACCAATTTAATAATTAACTGCTTAATCATTAATTCCCGTCTCAAATAATTTATTATTCAATTATCGCATAATTAAATAATAATTTCCGCACCTCGAGTTCACAACTCGATATCTCTCTAAATCAATTTAATTGATTAACTCTTAGTCAATTTAATCAAGGGACTAATTTAAACTATATCTCATATAATTAATTAGCTTTCATGTTGGGGTTTGTTCCTTTAGGTGTGACTGAAAGGGATCAGCTGAACACTGTCGTCTCACGACAGTAACGTCAAACCCTAGTTGGCCAACCGTTACCGATATACGTTGATCAGTTGACTAGTATTGCCAATGAATATCCCATGCATATTCCTTAATGAGATTTAATAATATTATCATGCACTGTTGTGGAGGACAAAAACTCCAACATGTCCACTACTTCACAGTCAGCAATATAATTTCTGAAAGGTTCAATCTCAGCATTGGGGGTATTGCCTCCTACTCTCTCAGTAGCTGAAAGCACACAATTGAAGGCACCTGCCATAGCCCATGGGCCATCCACTTTACCAGCAAACCTCCTTAAATGATCCCAGAGGGAAGTCCTATCTTGAATACCATTAAAGGCATAGATCATAGTTAAAAAGAATACACTTCTACTCACCAATGCCTCAACCTTCATATGGATGAATTGAGCATTGTTTTCAAGAAATTGAATTCTGAATAACTTGGGGTCCCAAAGAATCCAAATTCTCCCATTATTATGGTACCCATTATTTGTTGAAATGCACCAGTTATTAAAATTATTTACAGCTCTATTAAAAGAATTGCTTTTTATTTTTGTTTCTAACAATCCAAATAACCCAACTCCCTTATTTTGCAAGAAAAAATTAATGAACTTTTGCTTATTTACTCTATTCATTCCTCTCACATTCCAAAAAACTATTTTATCCATTAAGTATAGGAGGAGAGTGAGTATGACCATTACCATTATCAGTACCATTCAATTTTGAAGGAGAGATCAATATTTCCTTATAAGAATGAGCTCCAAATGTATCAACACTATATCCACTCCTGTCTCCCTCCTGCCTATGCATTCTGACTAATCTTTTGCGTGGAGTCACAGTCCCAGTCACCATCTGAGTTTTTTACATAGTTTTGTTTGCGTAAACTTAAATAATAAGTTCGTATACTTGTCTATTGTTGTGTTATATTCACGTGTTAGATAAAGTATGTGGTTGAAATAGGAAGAATTGATTGGAAAAGATGGAGTGTCAATTGCATGAGAATATGAATTTTGTGATTATGAATATGTTTAGGTGACGAAGTGGATTTGTAATATTGTTGCATTAGTAACATGGAAATAGGATTTGTAATGTATGAGTATGTTTTGTGTTACGAAAAGTTAGAAAATTAAAGCATGCGGGTAGTACATGATTAATAGGTTGAATGTTATATGAGCATGATAGATGTTATTGTTTGGTTTTGGTAGGTAGTAACATGTGGTTAGGGATGGTGGTTTTACAAGTATCGAGTCGCTTTTGTTCACCTTGTAGATGTTTAAGTTGTTTGAAAGAGAAAATCAAATAGTTATGTTGTCTGTTTATCGAGAGGTTGCCTTTAAACCATTATAACTTGAGATAAAAAAATGATTTTAATGTGATTCCAATTGGAGGTGATAGCTTGTTCTTTTACGATTCTAACGATAGGTCACACGCCTAAAACAACCAAGAAACGAGTGAGTTATGACCGTTTTATAAAAATTGGACAGTGCTGATAAATGCGTAGGGTACTCGATCGAGTGACCTTCGCTCGATCGAGTGCACCTCTTGTTACTTTATCGAGTAGACCTGGTAATTTTTTTTACGTGCTTCTGACCTTCACCTACTCGATCGAGTAAGTCACTCACTCGATCGAGTGACTTGTACTCGATCTAGTGACCCCTGTTTTGGGTCATATGCTTATCTTTTGACTTCATTGCCTATTATGTTTAATTCAAAGGTGTTCTTTTGCTTCCTTTTACATTGATTTACATGAGTTTTGGTCTTGATGTTACCCAATCTTATGATGTAAGGAGTGGCACCTGTGGTGAGTATGAGTTCGGTGGGGAGGACATGAGTTATATGTGGTTGTGATAGGTAGTGGGAACGAAAAGGAAGATTGGTAAGGCTTGTTAAGGCATGAAGCATGTTTTGTGAGATGAGATGAGTGATATGATTGTGTGTTGAGTAATGTAAAAGTAAGTGAATATGGGCAAGGGATGATGTGAGTCTAAGGAACGTGATAATGAAAAGATTGAAAGGAAGGATGTGGATAGTGGCAACTTGAGATGTGTAAAGAATTATGGAGGGAGATGGTTAGGAATCATGTGGGTTAAGAATATATGTAGAGGAAGGTCGTTTTAGAGGGATTGAGAGGAGTGGTATATAGTGAACTTTATGGAGACCCGTCACGACATGGATTTGCAGATAGTGAGTGAGTTTGGGAATTTGTATCAAGAGGTGAAACTAATGTGTGATTTCCTTGAGCAATTAACGGTATGAAATGAGTTTTGGAATTAAAAAAAATATTGGTGATGAGTGTGAGTGATAGCATGAGATGGTCTGGACTGATTGGTGATAAGTGTGAGTGATAGCATGATAAGAGAAGATCCATAGTAAGAAAGAGTGAGATGATACTGATATGAAATAATGGGATTCGAGTTTTGGAGTAATGAGAAGGTAATCGGAGCACTAAAGAGTTAGATAGAAGTAATAAGGAGTTGAACTATTAATTAGTATTGTTGAATGTAAAGAGAAAAGAAGGGTAAAAAGTAAGCTGAGAAAAATATTGATCGGAGTTGTGTGATAAAGAAGTAATGAATCGTCGAGATGTGTGATACAATCATGAGGATTTGAGTTAACTGTTATATAGGGGTTCCAGGACAACATGTGAATCATGAGTTTCGAGGAATTAAGGAAAGTAAAAAGCTTGATGAAGAATTTGCACGATAGGAGATCTTGGCGGTGAGTTGGGTGATGATACAATTAAGGATAGTATTGGGAAGAAGGTTGAGGTAAATTTTGTTGGTGGATTTGATGTCGTGATTTGGGATGTTAACCAAATATAGGAAAGAAACCGTGATGTTTAGGGATGAGTGTAAGAGGTTTGTTATACGAGCAGTGGTGGTATTGTGGCGTTGTCACTAGTGGTCAAGGGTGATGATAGATAAGAAATATGAAAATTCTAAAGAGGTTGATTATGTAGAGGCCGGATTGATATGTACGTTTGTGAGGAAGTATAAGATGTGGTCTTAGGAGGCGGTTGCTAGTAGTTGAGTATTAGTTGTATGGTTATATTTGACAGGGGGTGATGGTTATGCGAATGGGAAAATGTGTTATGAGGGGCACATGAGTTAAGCTCGGGCGAGAGGTAACCTTACCAAGTGGTAACTTACGTGATCAGGATTGACTAGCTGGAGGTGATTACGGGTCTATGATGTGTATAAATGTTTGTGTGAGGTTCTGACCTCACAAGAAGTGGTATGGTGTGATAGTTACAAAGTTGTTATTTAAATGTTCTATAATGCATGTTGGGTACCGTAATCTAATGGAATGATGTTCAAAAGTGATAGTTTGGGTGATCTGGCATGGCTAGTTATACTGGTATGTGTATTCATGATATATGTTTATTCGGTGAAAAGGTATGGATGATATTCATGAGATTCTTGTCTGTTTATTCCGTATAATATGTTGTGTTGTGATCTAGTAAAGCAGTTTTGAGTAAGTTTTCTTATCCAGAAAGTTATACTGAGTCAGTGCTTATGGGAATTGTAAGTGGTTGTGATGTCTATCGATGTGGTTGTTGTGCCTCAGGTGGTGATCCGGGCACGGTACTTCGTGTTGTGATGCGGGTATTGTGGCGCTGCGTTGCGGCTATTGGTGGCGGTGTTGCAATGCCGACACTGGTTGTGGTGGAGTAGGCGGGATGATTACGATTCGAGTTTCGAAAGTACATAACAGTTATGTATAGATTGTTGTTTTGTTGCAGCTGTTTCCTGTGAGTTTCAGTTTAGACAAATAGATGGTTGTTTTGTTTATTGATGTTTCTTACCAGTTTCAGCTTGGGAGTGAGGGTAGAGTATGATATGGAAGAGAGTTGTGTATGTTTCCGTTGTTATCATGGTATAGTGATATTCTGTTGATACGACACAGTTGTGAGAGGTTGTTACAGTAGTTTGACCTTGTTTAGATGAGGCTTTGGTAGACATGGTAATGGCAAGTGAACTGTGGAACATGTGTTGTTCTGATCTGGAAGCTGCAGGTAGTTCATAATCTTTCTTTGAGACAGTGAGTATATGGTGTTGGTAATTAGTTTCATGTTAAGTTATGGATGAATTTTGCGGTAACGAAAGAAAAGAACTTGAGGATCTAGTGTGAGTGTATGTAATAATTGCGGATCGTGAGCTATGAGTATGGAGATAGGTGCATGTATAGAGGACTTTGTCACTTTGGCGGTAATAGGGAACAGTTGAAGCTTTGGTTAAGCTAAAGATTTTGTGGTATATGTTAGGTGGTTTGCTGAGTGAATTGAGGTATGAGAACTGTTTATGTAAGAGAGTCTTGGATATAGGAATGGTGAGTGTTTAGATTATAGGTGGTTATCTTTGACATGTGCTGGCAATGAGGATAGTGAGAAGATATAGCTAAGGATTTAGTATTAGTGAGTTACGAGGACGTAACATTTGTCTTAAGAGGAGTAGGATGTGATAAAAGAGAGTTTCATGGTTGTGCATGTTGTAGTATAATTGGAAGTAGCACTACTACAAATCCAGGCAACTATAACGGCCATTTAACAACGCTTATTCACGAAAATCACCATAAGACGTTGTAGAATGGATGGCGCGAATTTTACTAAACTTAATTACAACGATTATGTGTTGTTAACCGTTGTTATTGGTTTTAACAACGGGTCAAACTTGCACAACCGTTGTTAATATAAAAACTAATAACAACAGTTTACTCTGTAATACATTATAACTGTTGTTAACAATTTGGCGCAAAATTAGTGAAAAGTAATTACAACGGTTATATTAAAACCCGTTGTTATTAGGTTTTAACAACGGTTGTAGACTCAATAATCGTTGTTATTGAAGTTATGAAGATCTAAAGAACAACAGATTGCTTTATTCTGTTATACGCTACAAAACACAAACACAAGCTAATACTGCTACACAAATATCATCCTCCATTCCTCGCTGATCGTCTCTCTCTGTCTTCATCTCCGTCACTATTGTCACCGTCATCTCTCCCTCATCGTGTTTATCAATCGGTATATATACATATATATATATATATATATATATATATATATATATATATATATATATATATATATATATATATATATATATATATATATGTTTCTTAGCTTATTAACTATTTCTTATTAAGATTTTCAAGCTATATATAGATGTAGGATTGTTCAATTTCCTGGCCTATGAATGTCAATTATTTTTGAATTTGTGAATTTGTTGGGTTATTATCTGATTTATTGATAATTTAGCTTAACTGATTTCCTAAATTTCGTTTATTTGTTTGCCTATTATTGGATTTTCTGAACTATTTGCCTATATACTACGAATGTAGAAAAATGACTCGAACTTGGATGATTGCTGCAAATATGAGTGACCCCAACTATAAGGATGGTTTAGCAGAATTTTATGAAGTTGTTTTGAACAATTTGAAAGGTTCTTCTACTATTCCATGTCCTTGTGAAAGATGTAGTAATATTAGGTATATGGCTTTTCCAGACGTTAAAATACACCTAGAAAAGTGAAGATTTAGTCGATCCTATACACGTTGAATTTTTCATGGAGAACCATTAGAGGACGAGAATAGCTTTGAAGAAGATGATGTTGAGGTATACGAAAGGCTTGTTGGGGTTGGTGTCCTTAACAGTTAGTGCAAGGACTTATAAATCTCTAAAAGGATCAAAGGGCATACTTTTGGTATTATTATCAGTTGATCCACGTTTATCAATAACGGTTGGCTTGCTAGATAAGTTTGACGTTATTGTCATACAGATGGCGGTGATCAACTGGTCCCTAAAAGTCACACCTATAGGATACGTTTGAGAGACGTGACAGTATGAAAATACAGTCATGTAGATGCCAATTTTGACTAACTAGTTAGTCCGAGTTATTTGACTAGTAATTAGTCAAAATGTGATGTTGAGATATTATATTTAATACGGATTAAATATTATGGGCTAAGGCGAATTAAACAGTTAATTCGTAAATTAAATATAAACAATTATATTTAATTAATGTATATTGAATAACTTATACAATATCGTCTTTGTCGGACATGTATTAATACTTCAACTAACTCGTATTATTAGTTGATGTTTTAATAGCCGATAACCGATGACGATTTATAATAAACCGCGTCATATAC
Organism: Silene latifolia; assembly: GCF_048544455.1. Lineage (NCBI taxonomy): Eukaryota > Viridiplantae > Streptophyta > Magnoliopsida > Caryophyllales > Caryophyllaceae > Silene > Silene latifolia. The sequence continues at coordinate 201,992,011 of NC_133536.1, read as the reverse complement.
ATTTAGCATTTTTCGAGCCGGTCCACGAGGTAAAATTAAGAGGAAGTGGAAGCCCACTTCCCCATGCAAACCCACGGTTGGCCGAAACACATAAAAGGAGAGCTCCTCTCCTTTGTGACCTAGACAATTTTTTTTTACAGAAAACTAGGGTTTTGGAGATCATTTCTCTCTGAAACCTAGATCTCACATCTGCAAAAACCTCACAATAGCTCTCTCGATATTGCAAGTCAATTAGAGAGCATTTCTAGCACAAGGGCATAGTCTCAGACGGTCTTGGGTGCAACAATTAGGAGGAAATCTCTGTTGATTTCTGTTCTTTACGCCGCACTACAAAGGACCCGAGGTTGATTCTTTTTCTTTGTCGTTTCTATATTGTATTTCGTTTATGACCATATTTCACATGTTAAATTTACGTTATAGTCCTAAATTTAAAGGGTCTTATACGGATATTACCCCACAAGTGGTATCAGAGCGAGGCCACGTAAATTTTCATTGTGATTTTTCATAAAAACGATTTTGAAACGATTGTTTTGTCTCGAATACCGTGCCATGTATGCACGACTGATTCGTTTTTGTTCTTGTTGAAACCGTGACATGTTTTACACGGTTGTTTCATCTTGTTTTCGTTTTGTTTTTGTGCATATTGTTGTTTTATACGGAGATTATAACAATATGTCAAGTTTTGTAAAATTGTGAAATTGTTTTGATGCAGTTTTGATCAAAATTGCGTTTGTTTTGTTTCGTCAAAACTGTTTTCACGAGGGTTTCATGTTTTCAGAATGTTTTTGCCCTCGATCGAGCATGTTTCTACTCGATCGAGAGCCCTTCCTTGTTGTTTTTGCTCGATCGAGTCCTTGCTGTACTCGATCGACTTCTGTTTAAAACCCTACTGCTCGATCGAGAAGTCCTCGTACTCGATCGAGCAGATTTGCTGATAAAAGCCCTCGATCGACCTCCAGTACTGTCGATCGAGTACTTTCTGATTAGCAATCCTCTCGATCGACTAGCAGTTCAGTCGATCGAGCCCTTTTGTTCCTCGATCGAGCACTAATGTCCCTGGATCGAGGGATTTTGTGTTGGCAGCTTTGAAAATTTATTCCTTTTGCTTTAAATTTTCTTTTGGCCTTAATATGTACTTTATACGGATATTGTACACTCGCTATGATTGTGAAACGGTTCACACACGTACCATTAAGTTATTTTAAAGCGTATTTAAAGTAACGGACAGTATTAGATTAAAATTAAATTGATAGAAGCGGTTTTATCACATGAATTTCAATCATTAAAAGGTGGTTTGGATAAATTTAACATAATTACGGAATTATGTCACGAATGAATTTGTTTTAGTTGATGCATTCTATTTATCGTTTTGTTGAATGCCTTGAATGCTTTTTATTACGTATTTATTTATTTTTGCAAACTGTTGTAACTTAGTGTGGCCTTAGTAGAACGTGTTACCGTAATGATGGAACACGGTCTTGGTTGTATTTTGAGATCTCGTATCTCCATTTTTATTTCTTTTAATTACAGTTTTTGTTTAGAATGTAAATAGGTTTATATTTGTAAATTTTAAATTGTAATTTTTGAGAAGACCAAAGATGGAGACCGGATGCTCACTCCCGCTACATGGATCAAGATGGAACATCAAGACAAGCTTCTCGGGTCCAACGGTGGATTCCAAAGTTGTTTTATGTTCTTTTTATTAGGATAGGCCACACTAGGAATTTTTTATTTACGTATTGCATTCTTTTATTTTATTTCTCGTAACGATAATATGCATCATATTCCGCCTAAAAACCAAACCACCTAATTATTGCATGAAAACTGACACATATAGAGGTCACGAGTTAGTTTTCTTTGACATTCTCATGTCACACGTTTTTAAGCCATCACCCAAATTAATTCATTCACGCAGACGCTAGTTATTCGTTCACTTAATATGAATTATAATTTAGTTGATGGGATCTTCCTCGTATAAACCAAAATTGAGAATGGTCTTTATAGGTCAAACTCCAATGAGTCCCTTCTTCGTCGGTAGGCATAATATGACCCCTTCTACGTCGGGTAAGTTGGAACCGATTGACCTATTTTATCTCAACACTATGGTCACTCGTACGATCCTGTGACTATGGTGGACTATAGATAGGATTTACGGAAATCTATCGACCAAGAATTCTTACGGAAGAATTGGCTAAACAGTTGGCTTATCAATTTACAGAAATTGAGTCTTGGGATCACTTGTATGATGCTTGAGGGAGATCAATTATGCAAGTGCGAGAGTCTACACGTTAAAATGTATTTTAAATAGACTTAAATCACCTCGATGAGTTGCTTATTTCGTTTTTGTTTTTCTTTCTTTTTCAGTGTAGAACACGATCTATTTAACTGCTATAACAAATGGCTGGTTCTACTGATAACCCAATGCCAAGTGCCACATTGGACCGTGAGTCCTGGCTTCGGATCTTCATGAATCAGATGAATCAGTCTACTCGACTGAAGAATGATGGATCAAACTTCGCGGACTGGGAGGCGGCATTACGGAATCTGCCGCTGGCGACGGAAGCTCAAATATCTATTAGAGCCCATCCCGGCAAACCCAGGTCCCACGGCTAGAGCTAATGAAATCGCCAAGTTTAACGATTTCTGTATGGACGCGGGTGCGATTAAAAACGTACTCAATTTTGCAATGGAATCCAATTTGCAGAAACGCTTCATAGCCCATGGTGCAAACAAGATTTTCACGACGCTCACTAAGGAATTCTCGAAAGCACCGAGAATCGTGACCTATGAGCATACCACTCGCTTCTTTGATGCGAGACTCCAGAAGGGCCAACCGGTTAGCCCACACATTCTCAGCATGATTGAGAATGTCGAGAAGCTGGAGACCTTTGATTGTAAAATCAGCGAGAACATTGTGATTGACCGCATGCTTCATTCACTCCACGATGGTTTTGCGCTCTTTAGAGCGAATTACTATATGAATGATTTGAAGAAAACTCCCCATGAACTGCACTCCCTTCTCGTACAGACCGAGAAGGACATGAAGTTCAGTGGGAGCATGAAACAGGATGTTCTCGTTGTGTCAAACAAAGGCAAGGGTAAGGGCAAAGCTAAAGCAGACCTAGCAGTAGGTAAGGCGAAGTTTAAGAAGTCGGGTTCAGGTAAGAGTGGTCCTGGTGAGTCGAGCAACTCATCAGGCGCGACAAAGAGCAAGGATGGTAACATGGAGTGTCACCATTGCCACAAGACTGGGCATTGGAGGCGTACATGTCCCGTATACCATGAGGACATAAAGGCAGGTCGTGTTAAACCTGTTGGTATGTTTTCTTCCTCTTCTACTTTTATTCATATGATTGAGATTAACCACGCAAGTTACGGAACTTGGGTACTTGATACTGGTTGTGGTTCTCATCTGTGTAATCATGTGCAGGGGCTCCGAAACATCGAACCCCTCGTAAAGGGTGAGGTGGACCTGCGTGTTGGGAATGGAGCAAGAGTGGCTGCCATCTCAAAGGGGACATATGTGATCCAGCTTCCTAGCGGATTTGAGTTGTCATTATATGATTGCTATTATGTACCCAGTCTTTCCAAAAACATTATTTCTGTTTCTGCACTTGACAAACTTGGTTTTTCATTTGTAATAGAGAATAATACTTGCATTTTCTCTTTACACGATATGATTTATGGCAAGGCAGTCTCCATGAATGGAATTTATGTTTTAGATCAGACCACCGAAATATTACACGTAATGAATAAAAGGCTAAAGGTTGGTGACAAAGATCAAACGTATCTATGGCACTGCCGTATGGGACACATTAATGAGAAACGCGTAAAACAGCTCATCAAGAATGGAGCTATCTCGGCCTTTGATTTTGAATCATATGGCACGTGTGAATCATGTCTCATCGGTAAGATGACTCGTATTTCCTTCAAAGGTGTTGGAATGCGCGCTGCTGACCTATTAGGACTCATACACACGGATGTATGTGGACCTATGTCAATCACCGCACGAGAAGGCTATAGGTATTTCATCACTTTCACGGACGATTTAAGTAGATATGGCTATGTTTACTTAATGAAGCACAAAAGTGAATCCTTTGAGAAATTCAAGGAATACCAGAATAGGGTACAGAACCTACTGGGTAGAAAGATTATAACACTACGTTCAGATCGTGGTGGCGAGTATCTTTCTCACGAGTTTGATCAACACCTAAAGGACTGTGGGATTGCCCAACAGTTAACTCCACCTGGAACACCTCAGCTGAATGGTGTGTCCGAACGGAGAAATCGAACACTACTTGATATGGTTCGATCCATGATGAGTCACACGATATTACCTGATTCATTATGAGGTTATGCTCTTCTGTCAGCTGCTCTAATACTTAACCGAAGTCCGTCTAAAGCTGTTGACAAGACTCCATATGAACTATGGAAGGGAACGGTCCCTAACTTGTCCTTTATACGGGTTTGGGGCTGAGAGGCTTATGTCAAGTGGAGACACGAGGATAAGCTCGGCCCGCGATCGGTCAAGACATACTTTATAGGCTATCCTAAAGGAACGCTTAGTCATTACTTTTATTCGCCAACCGAACAACGCGTTTTTGTTGCGGCTAGTGCGACATTCTTAGAGAAGGAATTTCTCGAGAATGCAAAGAGTGATAGAACCTTCGAATGTCGGAGATTCCGGAACAGTGTACCGAGCAACTATTGGAGGAACCTATTCCTTCAATCCCGGCTGCGGTTAACATTCCTGAGGAACCTAGGAGGTCGGGAAGAGTCTCTATTCCTCCGGACAGATACATTGGTATGGTCGAGGAACATGACATAGATGACGTTCTACTCTTAACGAGTAGTGAACCCGCAACCTATAAAGGTGCCATGACTAGTTCTGACTCAAAGCTATGGCTTGAGGCCATGCAATCCGAGATGGACTCCATGTATGAGAACAACGTATGGGATCTTGTTGACTTACCTGCTAAGGTTCGTCCCCTTCAATGCAAATGGCTTTACAAGATAAAGCACTCTGTGGAAGGTCAACAAGATATCTATAAAGCACGACTAGTTGCTAAAGGTTTCACCCAAGTGCCAGGTTTGCACTATGATGAGATCTTTGCACCCGTAGTCATGCTGCGTTCCATTCGGATTATCTTAGCGATCGCCGCTTTTCATGACTACGAAATTTGGCAAATGGATGTGAAAACCGCCTTCTTAAACGGCTTTTTGGAGGAAGAGTTGTACATGGTACAACCTGAAGGTTTCATCGATCCAGCACATCCTAAGAAAGTGTGCAAGCTTAAGCGTTCCATTTATGGACTTAAGCAAGCATCAAGGAGTTGGAATCATCGCTTCGACCAAGTGATAAAAGAAAATGGATTTACTCGATCGGTCGAGGAACCATGTCTTTATATCAAGTCGAGTGGGAGCAAGATTGTTTTCCTAATATTGTATGTTGACGACATACTCCTGATTGGAAATGACATACCTCTCTTAACTTCGGTGAAATTATGGTTGAAAAACCATTTCCAGATGAAAGATCTGGGTGAGGCACAAAGAATTTTGGGCATCCGTATCTATCGAGATAGATCACGTCGGATGTTATCTCTCAGTCAGGAGTCTTACATAGACAAAGTCCTAGAGAGATTCAGCATGACTAACTCCAAGAAGGGGTTTCTTCCCATGGCTCCAGGGGTGCATTTGAGCAAGTCTCGGGCACCAGAGACACCGGAAGAGAAAGAGCGCATGGCACGGATACCTTATGCCTCGGCAATAGGATCTATCATGTATGCCATGATATGCACACGTCCAGACGTGGCATATGCATTGAGTATGACAAGTCGATTCCAACAAAGCATCCGGTGAACCACATTGGCTGGTGTCAAGAACATTCTTAAGTACCTACGGAGGACTAAAGATTGGGCATTGACTTATGGAGGCGAACAAAAGCTATGCGCAACCGGTTACGCAGATGCTAGCTTCCAAACGGATCGAGATGACTCGAAATCTCAGTCTGGATTCGTTTTTACTCTTAATGGCGCTCATGCGATCGGTGGAAGAGTTCAAAAAAAACTGTTACAAAGCAGATTCTACGACCGAGTCCGAGTACTATGCCGCGTCCGAAGCTACAAAGGAAGCGATATGGATGCGTCAATTCTTACATGGGCTATCTGTAGTGCCTAGTTCGAATGACCCGATCACCATCTATTGCGACAATAGTGGTGCCATCTTCCAAGCTAAGGAGCCAAAGTCTAGCAACAAGTCTAGACATGTACAACGGAAAGCTCATCTAATCCGAGATTACGTGGAGCAAAAGGAAGTAGTGATAGAAAAGATTGCTACAGATGATAACATAGCAGATCCTCTCACTAAAGCATTACGACAAGATAAGCATGAAGGGCATGTTAATTCCATGGGAATTAAACGTGTTCCTAAGTTGTAGTACTCTTTCATGGATTAGATTCATTCCCTTTTGTACTCTATACGACATCATCGTTTTGATATGTAGGGTAGTTAGGGCAGTGGGTGAGGCCGTGAGTGGAGGCTGGTGATGGTGGCGTTAGTGTGGTAGTAAAACATCATCCAACCGAATTTTTACCCGCAACCCCAGCCCCGCGACAGGTACGGGTTAAATTGCGGCTGACCAATCACTCAATTAACTGACATTGAATCAGTCAAAGGGACTAAGGCTCAGTTTTCGGCACAATCATGAAAACATTACAATTATAGCTATATAATTCATTTTGAGCCTATTAATTACAATTTCATTTTGTAAACTATCCTAACTTGTGATAACTATCAATATAACATAATTTTTTTTTTTTACCATTAACATAATTTTTAACTACTATTATGATTTATTTCCTAAGTTTAACCATATGTTACTTAGTCTAATTATATCATTAATGAACCTAAAATGACGAACAAAGCATGGAAAACCGCGAAACAAGTAACGGGCCGACCCGGGCCAGCCGTGGGCCTGCCGGGCTGCTGCCGGGCCTGCTGCCGCCACCCCCACACCTCTTTTTTTTCCATTTTTGTTCATTATAACATCGTCTGAACACAAATTAATCGTTCCCAATACAACTATGTTAACTTAAACTAACACAAGACATAAATTAAGCATGCATGCATCAAATTTTAACATGTGAAAATTACTACTCAAACAAAAATCACCAAACATACAAAAACAACAAAGATTGTGACGATTATTCGTCGAGTAACTCGAAATATGTTACCTTAAGCTAGAAAATGAGCAATTAGCACCTTAAAACCCAAACCCTAACAAGCACTAGCCGCTATCCTCGACAATATACGAGTCCCCAAACTCGTCTTCCAATTCTTCACCTAATTAAACAATAAAAACACAAAAATAAGTATATAAAACCGAAATTACCCAAAATTCGTCTTAAAACAACTTCAAGAAAACTGAAATTAAAACATACTAGGTTGTAGATCTCGACGAGGGGATTCCGGAAATGTAAATTTCGTGAAAATCCGATAAGAAACGAGAAAGATGTGATGATTTTTAGCTTGAAATGTATAAAAATGGTGTTTTTTAATCTTTTGGAAGGTTTTAGAAGATGAACACAAGAAAATTCAGAAAAAGAAAGGAAAGGGGGAGGGGAGCCGCGGGATAGGAGAGGAAGAAAGGAAGGAGCGGGTTTGAGTCGGGATTTTTACGAGTCGGTTTTGGCTCGTTTCGATAATAATTAAAACCGTAGGTCAAATGCAAATTCCGACAAGACCAAAGTTCTTAAACACTAGATTACAAGAAAATTGAATACTCATACGACCCATTTCCAAATTCGTTTACCCAATGTTCAAAAGAATTGTCATTTCCCCCCGATAAGCCCTTATTTCGAAATAAAAGATTTTTACACGGTTTAAACTATTTTTAAACATTTCGAAACTATCAAAATAAATACTTTTCTTCAAAATATAATAAAATTATATTTCTTTGAATTATTTTTACTTTAAATACTTAAATATCAAATTTTATTTGATTAACAAATTATTTCCGAAATATACTAACGGTCCGAAATTACGGGGCGTTACAATCACCCCTCCTTTTAAAAAGTTTCGCCCTCGAAACTTAGAAGGAGAAATTATAGTTATAAGAAAATATAGGTATCTTTTCAATGAAACGGTGATACTCTCGTTGATCAGACAAGAACATCCACATTCATATCAAGATATAAAAATATTTCTACACCAATAAATGAGAAAACCCATTATTGGGACGTCACCAACAACGAGATTCAACATTCACTAATGTTAAAACCATTGAAAATCCTAAAAGCATTTTCAAAATTTTTGGTTTAAAGTTCTATAATAAGAATAATATCTTACTAAATTATAATTAAATAAGGCTTAGTAACTCGGAAAAAGAGTAAGAAAAGGAATACCTTACGAGAATAATTCAGGATATTTAGCTAACATAGAAGCTTCAGTCTCCCAAGTCTCCTCTTCGACATTTCCACAACGCCAAAGAACACGGACTAAAGGTACAACTTTGCTCCTAAGTTGCTTGTTGGCTTTTTCAAGAATCCGAATTGGCCTTTCTTCAACCACCAAATTAGGCTCCAATTCAAGAATCTCTTCTTGGATGATATGGCTAGGGTCACTAATGTACTTCCTCAATTGAGAAACATGAAAGACATTATGAACCTTGCTCAGATTTGGGGGCAATTCTAAACGATAAGCAAATTTGGACCAATCTTTTCAATCACCTGAAAAGGTCCAATATATTTAGGGCTCAACTTCCCTTTAACGCCAAACCGTTTCACCCCTTTCATTGGTGACACTTTAAGGAATACTTGATCATCAACCTCAAAGGAAAGTGGTCGACGACGGACATCAGCATATGATTTGTGACGGTCCTGAGCGGCCTTCATCCGCTCCCGAATGATCTTAACTTGTTCAATGGACTCGGTCACCAAATCAGGTCCTAACATTGGAATATTTTGGGTTTGATCCCAACAGACTGGAGTACGGCATTTTCTACCATACAGAGCCTCATATGGTGCCATTTTAAAGGAGGCTTGATAGCTGTTGTTATAAGAGAATTCAACCAAAGGTAAACATTTCTCCCAAGAAGTTTGGAAATCTAAGGCACAGGCACGAAGAAGATCCTCTAAAGTTTGAATTGTTCTCTCAGTTTGACCATCAGTGGCGGCGTGAAAAGCAGTGCTCATCAATAGTTTACTACCCAAGGCCTCTTGTAATGCAGTCCAGAAACGAGAACAAAATCGAGGGTCTCGATCTGAAACTATATCTTTAGGAACCCCATGATAGCGTACTACTTCATTCACATAGGCACCAGCTAGAACTTCTAAACTCCAGGTCTCTTTGATGGGAATAAACCGAGCACACTTAGTCAATCAAAAACTCTGATACCAACTGTGACACCCTCATTTATCGCGAAAAAGTAAACACGTATCCAACTAGTGTCAACTAATACCATTACCCTTTCTAGTTACCAAAACAAGTGCTAAGACTTCCCAATAATGTAGCTTACTCTCACTCTCATACCATAGCTCAAGTAGTAATCTACTTAAATTTTCTTTTGCAAAAAGCCAAAATAGAAGTAAAGGTTTCACTTTTAAACCCAATTGGGGTCAAATCCCTAAAAATGTCACATTCTTTGCTTTTTGGTATAATTTAATTTCAGTTTTCTTGAAGTTGTTTTAAGACGAATTTTGGGCAAATTTCGGTTTATGTACTTATTATTGCGTTTTTATTGTTTATTTAGGTTCGACTTCAATTCTTACCCCATGAAATTCATATAGCTCTTTTGATTAGTTAAGAAATTTGGTCTTGTCGGAATTTGCATTTGACCTACGGTTTTAATTATTATCGAAACGAGCCAAAACCGACTCGTAAAATCCCGACTCAAACCCGCTCCTTCCTTTCCTCCTTTCCTTTCCCGCGGACACCTCCCTTCCCCTTTCTTTTTTTCTGATTTTTCTTACCAAAAACACATCTCCTTCTTCCTTCTATCAAAGAAACACCATTTTATACAAATTCAAGCTATTTTCGCCATAAATTCTTCATTTCTTGTCGGATTTTCGCATAATTTATATTTCCGGAATCCTCTCGTCGAGATCTATAACCTGGTGAAGAATTGGAGGACGAGTTTGGGGACTCGTATATTGTCGAGGATAGCGGCTAGTTGCTTGTTAGGGTTTGGGTTTAAGGTGCTAATTGCTCATTTTCTAGCTTAAGGTAACATATTTCGAGTTACTCGACGAAAAATCGTCACAATCTTTGATTTTTGTATGTTTTTGTGATTTTTAATTAAGTAGTTAATTTTACATTTTAAAATGATTGCATGCATGTTTAATTCATGTCCTTTGGATAGTTTAAGTTAATATGTTAGTAATGGGGACGATTAATTATGTTTCAGACGGTCTTATACTGAACAAAAACGGAAAAATTATGGGTTAAACTTAGGGAGTGAATTTTCTTGTGTTCATCTTCTTAGTTCTTACTCAAATTCTCCAAAATCAACAAAATCAACAGAATCAACAAGTTCCTCCTCCTCCTCCGCCTGTTGAATATAGCGTTAACTAATTACGTAAATTCTACAGAAAAACTGACAGGATATGTTTGTAATTGGTTCAACTAGATAAAACCTGTAATTTTTAAAACTTTCCTAAACCATTCACAAACAATTCCAACTTAAGAGTGCCCAAAACCTGCAAATGCCAACCAACTAATTTACATAACCCAACTAAAGTTGCGAGAATATAGAAATACAAACCCAAGGTAAAAGAGGGAGACATATGTCCCTTCAAAATATATACATAACCAAGAATTAAAAGGTTTACTACTAAAAAAAAAAACCAAACTAGGTCCAAGGTTCCTTATGCTCACTAGCTCGTCTGTGACCCCATCTAAATCTTCAACCTGTCAATCGCATTTTATACAAACACGAAAGCCACAATTCAGTGGGGAGTAACTTCGAGTCCTCCCAGCCACGAAACGTCATATTTAATGTAACATGTAGTGTAACATGTAAAGAATTTGATAAACCATTTACTTATCAAGTATTCTAACATGTGAATTCTAAACTGACCAAAATAAGCTATCATGTGAAACATATAACAAACAGTAATCCAAACTTTATCAACTATAACCGGCTTACATCTCACCTATTACAATTCATAAAATCGCCATACAAGAAAGGGCAATATATCAAAGACAGGCATAAGTTCTTAGTACGGTCAATAGTCACTTTGTAACTCGAGTCTATACCACGAGGTAGGGAAGGTAATCGAACCGGTATCTTGGCTCAGCGGTTAATATTAATAAAACATGGCCAAGACACAACACAACCCTAGCCTAAAATCTACGCAGACCTAGACATGCGGATACACACCACCGCACCCAAGACCCACAATTTTTCTAAAACAAAGTGAGTACCCTAAGGAGTCCACCAAAGGGTTGGCTAGTACTTAAGCTGACCACTTACTATCAAAATAAGTAACGAGGTCATGCCCCAACTTGGATATAAATCCACTAGTCAGGAACACAAAGGCTATTAAGCAGTGAACATATACTCGTCAGAGACTATAAAGACCTATCTATGACAAACACAACAACCTGCAAGAGATATTCAATACCCATTCCAATTCTAGCAATTTTAACAATATTAAAGGCTTCAGAGAGTCTAGGGCAGTTTCTACAATATAAGAACTATTAAATTCAATCAACTTTACATGTGAACTAAAACTTGATAAATGGCCTAAAACAAGAAAAAGGCCGATTATCCAATTCATATAAAATTTCATCCAACCGAATTTTTACCCGCAACCCCAGCCCTACGACAGGTACGGGTTAAATTGCGGCTGACCAATCACTCAATTAACCGACATCGAATCAGTCAAAGGGACCAAGGCTCAGTTTTCGGCACAATCAACAAAACATTACAATTATCACTATAAAATTCATTTTGAGCCTAATCATTACAATTTCATTTTATAAACTATCCTAACATGTGAAACTATCAATATAAGCATAACTTTTACCATTAACATAATTTTTAACTACTAATATGATTCACTCCCTAAGTTTAACCATATGTCACTTATTCTAATTATATCATTAATTTTCTTGTGTTCATCTTCTAAAACTTGAGAGATGGGTAGGATGGGTAGATTTAGGATTTTATGTGGTAGTCTATTTGTGATTGCTAATTGTTAGGTACTAATTAATTTTCTCTTTTGTAAGATGGCTCCGCCAAGAAGGGACATTGATGATGCTATCTTATTAGTTCTTACTCAAATTCTCCAAAATCAACAAAATCAACAGAATCAACAAGTTCCTCCTCCTCCTCCGCCTGTTGAGGGTACTCCAGGCACCTATACTTGGGTGGCTAACCAATTAACCCGAATCAACACTCCCACTTATGGTGGAGAGATTGATCCAGCTGCTCTTACAGGGTGGTTTCGGGAGTTGGAGAAAAGCTTTACTCTGTATGATGTTAAGGAGGAACATAAAGTGAAGCTAGCCTCTCACTTCCTAGTACGAGAAGCAGATCGATGGTGGTCCATGACTGGGCCTACCATTTCAGCTGAACCGGGATTTGACTGGGTACGTTTCAAGGAGTTAGTGGAGGCCCGTTTCTATCCGCAAGAGCTGAAACAGCAGAAGTTGAAGGGATTCATGGAGTTGAAGCAGGGAAGCCTTCCCGTTCAGACCTTCACTGATAAATTCAATGAGTTGGCTCATTATGCCACTAGATTGGTGAAGGATGACAATGAAAAAAGCTTTCTTTTATCTTGAAAAGCTCTCCTCTAAGATCAAAAGCATGGTCCGTCGGGATTCCACTAGCTTTGTTTCAATTTATAATGATGCTTTATGGGCTGAAAATTCATTGAAAGAGATTGAAAAAGAGGTTGACTACCGCTCCGGTGTTGACCTTACCTGAAGAAGGAGTGGACTTTGATGTTTACTGTGATGCTTCTAAGCATGGTATAGGTTGTGTCTTGATGCAAAAGAGGAAAGTCATTGCTTATGCCTCTCGACAGCTTAGAGTTCATGAAGTTAATTACCCGACTCATGATCTTGAATTAGCTGCGGTGGTGCATGCTTTGAAGATTTGGAGACACTACCTCATTGGAGTCCATTGCAACATCTACACCGACCACAAGAGCCTGAAATATCTCTTTACCCAAAAAGAGCTGAATATGAGACAAAGAAGATGGTTAGAATTGGTGAATGACTATGATGCTGATCTAATTTACCATGAAGGAAAAGCTAATGTGGTGGCTGACGCTCTTAGCAGAAAATCCTGTCATTCTTTGAATTCTTTTCGGGAATTACCTCCTGAACTTGCTTTAGAACTTCAAAAACTAGGAATAAGCCTTGTAAAAAGGGGCTCTCATCATCTTGATGCCATGTCAGCTGAACCTGACTTCTACCGTGAGATCCGTGCTTGCCTTTCCAATGATCCTACTTTCAAATCCATTCGAGCTAAAATTCAACTTGGGCAAGCTAAGGATTGTAAGATTGATGATGATGGGTATCTTCGTTATCATAATAGAATCTATGTTCCGAGTGTAGCTGATTTGAGAAAAAGAATTCTTGATGAAGCACACCTCTCTCCTTACTCCATTCATCCGGGAGGTACCAAAATGTACAAAGATTTGAGATTACAATTCTGGTGGCCTAGGATGAAGATTGAAGTTATGGAGTATGTCAGTAAATGCCTCACCTGCCAAAAAGTAAAGATAGAGCATCAAAAGCCCGGGGGTTTACTTCAACCCTTGGATGTTCCTCTTTGGAAATGGGAGTCTATATCCATGGATTTTGTGATGGCCTTACCCAGGACTTCCTCTGGGAAGAATGCTATTTGGGTGGTTGTGGACCGATTGACTAAGTGTGCTCGGTTTATTCCCATCAAAGAGACCTGGAGTTTAGAAGTTCTAGCTGGTGCCTATGTGAATGAAGTAGTACGCTATCATGGGGTTCCTAAAGATATAGTTTCAGATCGAGACCCTCGATTTTGTTCTCGTTTCTGGACTGCATTACAAGAGGCCTTGGGTAGTAAACTATTGATGAGCACTGCTTTTCACGCCGCCACTGATGGTCAAACTGAGAGAACAATTCAAACTTTAGAGGATCTTCTTCGTGCCTGTGCCTTAGATTTCCAAACTTCTTGGGAGAAATGTTTACCTTTGGTTGAATTCTCTTATAACAACAACTATCAAGCTTCCATTAAAATGGCACCATATGAGGCTCGTAGGTAGAAAATGCCGTACTCGTCTGTTGGGATCAAACCCAAAATATTCCAATGTTAGGACTTGATTTGGTGACCGAGTCCATTGAACAAGTTAAGATCATTCGGGAGCGGATGAAGGCCGCTCAGAACCGTCAAAAATCATATCGATGTCCGTCGTCGACCACTTTCCTTTGAGGTTGATGATCAAGTATTCCTTAAAGTGTCACCAATGAAAGGGGTGAAACGGTTTGGCGTTAAAGGGAAGTTGAGCCCTAAATATATTGGACCTTTTCAGGTGATTGAAAAGATTGGTCCAGCTGCTTATCGTTTAGAATTGCCCCCAAATCTGAGCAAGGTTCATAATGTCTTTCATGTTTCTCAATTGAGGAAGTACATTAGTGACCCTAGCCATATCATCCAAGAAGAGATTCTTGAATTGGAGCCTAATTTGGTGGTTGAAGAAAGGCCAATTCGGATTCTTGAAAAAGCCAACAAGCAACTTAGGAGCAAAGTTGTACCTTTAGTCCGTGTTCTTTGGCGTTGTGGAAATGTCGAAGAGGAGACTTGGGAGACTGAAGCTTCTATGTTAGCTAAATATCCTGAATTATTCTCGTAAGGTATTCCTTTTCTTACTCTTTTTCCGAGTTACTAAGCCTTATTTAATTATAATTTAGTAAGATATTATTCTTATTATAGAACTTTAAACCAAAAATTTTGAAAATGCTTTTAGGATTTTCAATGGTTTTAACATTAGTGAATGTTGAATCTCGTTGTTGGTGACGTCCCAATAATGGGTTTTCTCATTTATTGGTGTAAAGGCCGATTATCCAATTCATATAAAATTTCATCCAACCGAATTTTTACCCGCAACCCCAGCCCTGCGACAGGTACG
This sequence comes from Silene latifolia, assembly GCF_048544455.1. Taxonomy (NCBI): domain Eukaryota; kingdom Viridiplantae; phylum Streptophyta; class Magnoliopsida; order Caryophyllales; family Caryophyllaceae; genus Silene; species Silene latifolia. The sequence goes on along the minus strand of NC_133536.1, from coordinate 201,976,898 downwards.
GGTTAAATTGCGGCTGACCAATCACTCAATTAACCGACATCGAATCAGTCAAAGGGACCAAGGCTCAGTTTTCGGCACAATCAACAAAACATTACAATTATCACTATAAAATTCATTTTGAGCCTAATCATTACAATTTCATTTTATAAACTATCCTAACATGTGAAACTATCAATATAAGCATAACTTTTACCATTAACATAATTTTTAACTACTAATATGATTCACTCCCTAAGTTTAACCATATGTCACTTATTCTAATTATATAATTAGTTAACGCCTGTAGAATTTACGTAATTAGTTAACGCTATATTTAAGGGTGTCACAGTTTTTCTGTAGAATCAACTGTGACACCCTTAAATAACGCGATAATTAACACCTAAAATCTACGGAAAAACTGGTAGGATATGTTTGTAATTGCTCCAACTATATAAAAACCTGTAATTTCAAAAAATTTTCTAAACCAATCACAACATTTCCAACATTTCCAAGAGGCGGGTGCCAAAACCTGCATTGCTAACGAACTAATTTACATGCTATAGCTAACGATAAGAAAATGTAATGATACAAACCCAAAATAGAAAAGGGAGACATATGTCCCTTCAAATTATATACAAAACCAAAAGTTAAAAGGTTTACTATAAGAAAAAAAAAACCAAAACTAGGTCCAAGGTTCCTTATGCTCACTAGCTCGTCTGTGACCCCAACAAAGCATCAACAACCTGTCAATCGCATTTTATACAAACACGAAAGCCACAATTCAGTGGGGAGTAACTTCGAGTCCTCCCAGCCACGAATCGTCATAATTAATGTAACATGTAATGAACATGTAAACTATATGAAAATTTAATCTAATTTCCAAGTATCCTAACATATGAATGCTAAATTGACTGATTTAAACTATCATGTGAAAAATATAACAAGTAGTAATCCAAACTCTATCAACCATAGCCGGCTTGCATCTCACCTTCTATGATTCATAGAATCATCAAACAAGAAAGGGCAATATATCAAAGACAGGCATAAGTTCTTAGTACCGTCAATAGTCACTCTGTAACTCGAGTCTATACCACGAGGTAGGGAAGGTAATCGAACCGGTATCTTGGCTCAGCGGTTAATATTAATAAAACATGGCCAAGACACAACACAACCCTAGCCTAAAATCACAAGAGACCTAGACATGCGGATACACACCACCGCACCCAAGACCACAATTTTTCTAAAACAAAGTGAGTACCCTAAGGAGTCCACCAAAGGGTTGGCTAGTACTTAAGCTGACCACTTACTATCAAAATAAGTAACGAGGTCATGCCCCAACTTGGATATAAATCCACTAGTCAGGAACACAAAGGCTATTAAGCAGTGAACATATACTCGTCAGAGACTATAAAGACCTATCTATGACAAACACAACAACCTGCAAGAGATATTCAATACCAATTTCAATTCTAGCAAATTTTAACAATATTAAAGGCTTTAGGGGAAACTAGGGCCATTTTTACAATATAAGAAGCTACTCAATTCAACTAACTACACATGTGAAACATAAATATAATAAATGGCCTAAAACAAGAAAAAGGCCGATTATCCAATTCATATAAAACTTCATCCAACCGAATTTTTACCCGCAACTGACCTATGCGACAGTACGGGTTAAATTGCGGCTGACCAATCACTCAATTAACTGACATCGAATCAGTCAAAGGGACTAAGGCTCAATTTTCGGCACAATCATGAAAACATTACAATTATAGCTATATAATTCATTTTGAGCCTATTAATTACAATTTCATTTTGTAAACTATCCTAACTTGTGATAACTATCAATATAACATAATTTTTTTTTTTACCATTAACATAATTTTTAACTACTATTATGATTTATTTCCTAAGTTTAACCATATGTTACTTAGTCTAATTATATCATTAATGAACCTAAAATGACGAACAAAGCATGGAAAACCGCGAAACAAGTAACGGGCCGACCCGGGCCAGCCGTGGGCCTGCCGGGCTGCTGCCGGGCCTGCTGCCGCCACCCCCACACCTCTTTTTTTTCCATTTTTGTTCATTATAACATCGTCTGAACACTAATTAATCGTTCCCAATACAACTATGTTAACTTAAACTAACACAAGACATAAATTAAGCATGCATGCATCAAATTTTAACATGTGAAAATTACTACTCAAACAAAAATCACCAAACATACAAAAACAACAAAGATTGTGACGATTATTCGTCGAGTAACTCGAAATATGTTACCTTAAGCTAGAAAATGAGCAATTAGCACCTTAAAACCCAAACCCTAACAAGCACTAGCCGCTATCCTCGACAATATACGAGTCCCCAAACTCGTCTTCCAATTCTTCACCTAATTAAACAATTAAAACACAAAAATAAGTATATAAAACCGAAATTACCCAAAATTCGTCTTAAAACAACTTCAAGAAAACTGAAATTAAAACATACTAGGTTGTAGATCTCGACGAGGGGATTCCGGAAATGTAAATTCCGACAAGACCAAAGTTCTTAAACACTAGATTACAAGAAAATTGAATACTCATACGACCCATTTCCAAATTCGTTTACCCAATGTTCAAAAGAATTGTCATTTCCCCCCGATAAGCCCTTATTTCGAAATAAAAGATTTTTACACGGTTTAAACTATTTTTAAACATTTCGAAACTATCAAAATAAATACTTTTCTTCAAAATATAATAAAATTATATTTCTTTGAATTATTTTTACTTTAAATACTTAAATATCAAATTTTATTTGATTAACAAATTATTTCCGAAATATACTAACGGTCCGAAATTACGGGGCGTTACAATCACCCCTCCTTTTAAAAAGTTTCGCCCTCGAAACTTAGAAGGAGAAATTATAGTTATAAGAAAATATAGGTATCTTTTCAATGAAACGGTGATACTCTCGTTGATCAGACAAGAACATCCACATTCATATCAAGATATAAAAATATTTCTACACCAATAAATGAGAAAACCCATTATTGGGACGTCACCAACAACGAGATTCAACATTCACTAATGTTAAAACCATTGAAAATCCTAAAAGCATTTTCAAAATTTTTGGTTTAAAGTTCTATAATAAGAATAATATCTTACTAAATTATAATTAAATAAGGCTTAGTAACTCGGAAAAAGAGTAAGAAAAGGAATACCTTACGAGAATAATTCAGGATATTTAGCTAACATAGAAGCTTCAGTCTCTCAAGTCTCCTCTTCGACATTTCCACAACGCCAAAGAACACGGACTAAAGGTACAACTTTGCTCCTAAGTTGCTTGTTGGCTTTTTCAAGAATCCGAATTGGCCTTTCTTCAACCACCAAATTAGGCTCTAATTCAAGAATCTCTTCTTGGATGATATGGCTAGGGTCACTAATGTACTTCCTCAATTGAGAAACATGAAAGGCATTATGAACCTTGCTCAGATTTGGGGGCAATTCTAAACGATAAGCAGCTGGACCAATCTTTTCAATCACCTGAAAAGGTCCAATATATTTAGGGCTCAACTTCCCTTTAACGCCAAACCGTGACACCCCTTTCATTGGTGACACTTTAAGGAATACTTGATCATCAACCTCAAAGGAAAGTGGTCGACGACGGACATCAGCATATGATTTTTGACGGTCCTGAGCGGCCTTCATCCGCTCCCGAATGATCTTAACTTGTTCAATGGACTCGGTCACAAAATCAGGTCCTAACATTGGAATATTTTGGGTTTGATCCCAACAGACTGGAGTACGGCATTTTCTACCATACAGAGCCTCATATGGTGCCATTTTAATGGAGGCTTGATAGCTGTTGTTATAAGAGAATTCAACCAAAGGTAAACATTTCTCCCAAGAAGTTTGGAAATCTAAGGCACAAGAAAATGCTTTTAGGATTTTCAATGGTTTTAACATTAGTGAATGTTGAATCTCGTTGTTGGTGACGTCCCAATAATGGATTTTCTCATTTATTGGTGTAGAAATATTTTTATATCTTGATATGAATGTGGATGTTCTTGTCTGATCAACGAGAGTATCACCGTTTCATTGAAAAGATACCTATATTTTCTTATAACTATAATTTCTCCTTCTAAGTTTCGAGGGCGAAACTTTTTAAAAGGAGGGGTGATTGTAACGCCCCGTAATTTCGGACCGTTAGTATATTTCGGAAATAATTGGTTAATCAAATAAAATTTGATATTTAAGTATTTAAAGTAAAAATAATTCAAAGAAATATAATTTTATTATATTTTGAAGAAAAGTATTTATTTTGATAGTTTCGAAATGTTTAAAAATAGTTTAAACCGTGTAAAAATCTTTTATTTCGAAATAAGGGCTTATCGGGGGGAAATGACAATTCTTTTGAACATTGGGTAAACGAATTTGGAAATGGGTCGTATGAGTATTCAATTTTCTTGTAATCTAGTGTTTAAGAACTTTGGTCTTGTCGGAATTTGCATTTGACCTACGGTTTTAATTATTATCGAAACGAGCCAAAATCGACTCGTAAAAATCCCGACTCAAACCCGCTCCTTCCTTTCTTCCTCTCCTATCCCGCGGCTCCCCTCCCCCTTTCCTTTCTTTTTCTGAATTTTCTTGTGTTCATCTTCTAAAACCTTCCAAAAGATTAAAAAACACCATTTTTATACATTTCAAGCTAAAAATCATCACATCTTTCTCGTTTCTTATCGGATTTTCACGAAATTTACATTTCCGGAATCCCCTCGTCGAGATCTACAACCTAGTATGTTTTAATTTCAGTTTTCTTGAAGTTGTTTTAAGACGAATTTTGGGTAATTTCGGTTTTATATACTTATTTTTGTGTTTTTATTGTTTAATTAGGTGAAGAATTGGAAGACGAGTTTGGGGACTCGTATATTGTCGAGGATAGCGGCTAGTGCTTGTTAGGGTTTGGGTTTTAAGGTGCTAATTGCTCATTTTCTAGCTTAAGGTAACATATTTCGAGTTACTCGACGAATAATCGTCACAATCTTTGTTGTTTTTGTATGTTTGGTGATTTTTGTTTGAGTAGTAATTTTCACATGTTTAAATTTGATGCATGCATGCTTAATTTATGTCTTGTGTTAGTTTAAGTTAACATAGTTGTATTGGGAACGATTAATTAGTGTTCAGACGATGTTATAATGAACAAAAATGGAAAAAAAAGAGGTGTGGGGGTGGCGGCAGCAGCCCGGCAGGCCCACGGCTGGCCCGGGTCGGCCCGTTACTTGTTTCGCGGTTTTCCATGCTTTGTTCGTCATTTTAGGTTCATTAATGATATAATTAGACTAAGTAACATATGGTTAAACTTAGGAAATAAATCATAATAGTAGTTAAAAATTATGTTAATGGTAAAAAAAAAAATTATGTTATATTGATAGTTATCACAAGTTAGGATAGTTTACAAAATGAAATTGTAATTAATAGGCTCAAAATGAATTATATAGCTATAATTGTAATGTTTTCATGATTGTGCCGAAAATTGAGCCTTAGTCCCTTTGACTGATTCGATGTCGATTAATTGAGTGATTGGTCGGCCGCAATTTAACCCGCACTGTCGTAGGTGGGGTTGCGGGTAAAAATTCGGTTGGATGAAGTTTTATATGAATTGGATAATCGGCCTTTTTCTTGTTTTAGGCCATTTATTATATTTATGTTTCACATGTGTAGTTAGTTGATTTGAGTAGCTTCTTATATTGTAAAAATGGCCCTAGTTTCCCTAAAGCCTTTAATATTGTTAAAATTTGCTAGAATTGAAATGGGTATTGAATATCTCTTGCAGGTTGTTGTGTTTGTCATAGATAGGTCTTTATAGTCTCTGACGAGTATATGTTCACTGCTTAATAGCCTTTGTGTTCCTGACTAGTGGATTTATATCCAAGTTGGGGCATGACCTCGTTACTTATTTTGATAGTAAGTGGTCAGCTTAAGTACTAGCCAACCCTTTGGTGGACTCCTTAGGGTACTCACTTTGTTTTAGAAAAATTGTGGGTCTTGGGTGCGGTGGTGTGTATCCGCATGTCTAGGTCTGCATTTGTGCAGATTTTAGGCTAGGGTTGTGTTGTGTCTTGGCCATGTTTTATTAATATTAACTGCTGAGCCAAGATACCGGTTCGATTACCTTCCCTACCTCGTGGTATAGACTCGAGTTCTGAGTGACTATTGACGGTACTAAGAACTTATGCCTGTCTTTGATATATTGCCCTTTCTTGTTTGATGATTCTATGAATCATAGAAGGTGAGATGCAAGCCGGCTATGGTTGATAGAGTTTGGATTACTACTTGTTATATTTTTCACATGATAGTTTAAATCAGTCAATTTAGCATTCATATGTTAGGATACTTGGAAATTAGATTAAATTTTCATATAGTTTACATGTTCATTACATGTTACATTAATTATGACGATTCGTGGCTGGGAGGACTCGAAGTTACTCCCCACTGAATTGTGGCTTTCGTGTTTGTATAAAATGCGATTGACAGGTTGTTGATGCTTTGTTGGGGTCACAGACGAGCTAGTGAGCATAAGGAACCTTGGACCTAGTTTTGGTTTTTTTTTCTTATAGTAAACCTTTTAACTTTTGGTTTTGTATATAATTTGAAGGGACATATGTCTCCCTTTTCTATTTTGGGTTTGTATCATTACATTTTCTTATCGTTAGCTATAGCATGTAAATTAGTTCGTTAGCAATGCAGTTTTTGGCACCCGCCTCTTGGAAATGTTGGAAATGTTGTGATTGGTTTAGAAAATTTTTTGAAATTACAGGTTTTTATATAGTTGGACCAATTACAAACATATCCTACCAGTTTTTCCGTAGATTTTTGGAAATGGGTTGTATGAGTATTCAATTTTCTTGTGTTCATCTTCTAAAACCTTCCAAAAGATTAAAAAACACCATTTTTATACATTTCAAGCTAAAAATCATCACATCTTTCTCGTTTCTTATCGGATTTTCACGAAATTTACATTTCCGGAATTCCCTCGTCGAGATCTACAACCTAGTATGTTTTAATTTCAGTTTTCTTGAAGTTGTTTTAAGACGAATTTTGGGTAATTTCGGTTTTATATACTTATTTTTGTGTTTTAATTGTTTAATTAGGTGAAGAATTGGAAGACGAGTTTGGGGACTCGTATATTGTCGAGGATAGCGGCTAGTGCTTGTTAGGGTTTGGGTTTTAAGGTGCAAATTGCTCATTTTCTAGCTTAAGGTAACATATTTCGAGTTACTCGACGAATAATCGTCACAATCTTTGTTGTTTTTGTATGTTTGGTGATTTTTGTTTGAGTAGTAATTTTCACATGTTAAAATTTGATGCATGCATGCTTAATTTATGTCTTGTGTTAGTTTAAGTTAACATAGTTGTATTGGGAACGATTAATTAGTGTTCAGACGATGTTATAATGAACAAAAATGGAAAAAAAAGAGGTGTGGGGGTGGCGGTAGCAGGCCCGGCAGCAGCCCGGCAGGCCCACGGCTGGCCCGGGTCGGCCCGTTACTTGTTTCGCGGTTTTCCATGCTTTGTTCGTCATTTTAGGTTCATTAATGATATAATTAGACTAAGTAACATATGGTTAAACTTAGGAAATAAATCATAATAGTAGTTAAAAATTATGTTAATGGTAAAAAAAAAAATTATGTTATATTGATAGTTATCACAAGTTAGGATAGTTTACAAAATGAAATTGTAATTAATAGGCTCAAAATGAATTATATAGCTATAATTGTAATGTTTTCATGATTGTGCCGAAAATTGAGCCTTAGTCCCTTTGACTGATTCGATGTCAGTTAATTGAGTGATTGGTCAGCCGCAATTTAACCCGCACTGCCGCAGTGGGGTTGCGGGTAAAAATTCGGTTGGATGAAGTTTTATATGAATTGGATAATCGGCCTTTTTCTTGTTTTAGGCCATTTATTATATTTATGTTTCACATGTGTAGTTAGTTGATTTGAGTAGCTTCTTATATTGTAAAAATGGCCCTAGTTTCCCCTAAAGCCTTTAATATTGTTAAAATTTGCTAGAATTGAAATGGGTATTGAATATCTCTTGCAGGTTGTTGTGTTTGTCATAGATAGGTCTTTATAGTCTCTGACGAGTATATGTTCACTGCTTAATAGCCTTTGTGTTCCTGACTAGTGGATTTATATCCAAGTTGGGGCATGACCTCGTTACTTATTTTGATAGTAAGTGGTCAGCTTAAGTACTAGCCAACCCTTTGGTGGACTCCTTAGGGTACTCACTTTGTTTTAGAAAAATTGTGGGTCTTGGGTGCGGTGGTGTGTATCCGCATGTCTAGGTCTGCGCAGATTTTAGGCTAGGGTTGTGTTGTGTCTTGGCCATGTTTTATTAATATTAACCGCTGAGCCAAGATACCGGTTCGATTACCTTCCCTACCTCGTGGTATAGACTCGAGTTCTGAGTGACTATTGACGGTACTAAGAACTTATGCCCTGTCTTTGATATATTGCCCTTTCTTGTTTGATGATTCTATGAATCATAGAAGGTGAGATGCAAGCCGGCTATGGTTGATAGAGTTTGGATTACTACTTGTTATATTTTTCACATGATAGTTTAAATCAGTCAATTTAGCATTCATATGTTAGGATACTTGGAAATTAGATTAAATTTTCATATAGTTTACATGTTCATTACATGTTACATTAATTAAGATGATTCGTGGCTGGGAGGACTCGAAGTTACTCCCCACTGTATTGTGGCTTTCGTGTTTGTATAAAATGCGATTGACAGGTTGTTGATGCTTTGTTGGGGTCACAGACGAGCTAGTGAGCATAAGGAACCTTGGACCTAGTTTTGGTTTTTTTTCTTATAGTAAACCTTTTAACTTTTGGTTTTGTATATAATTTGAAGGGACATATGTCTCCCTTTTCTATTTTGGGTTTGTATCATTACATTTTCTTATCGTTAGCTATAGCATGTAAATTAGTTCGTTAGCAATGCAGGTTTTGGCACCCGCCTCTTGGAAATGTTGGAAATGTTGTGATTGGTTTAGAAAAATTTTTGAAATTATAGGTTTTTATATAGTTGGAGCAATTACAAACATATCCTACCAGTTTTTCCGTAGATTTTAGGTGTTAATTATCGCGTTATTTAAGGGTGTCACAGTAGAAAAAGAGTAAGAAAAGGAATACCTTACGAGAATAATTCAGGATATTTAGCTAACATAGAAGCTTCAGTCTCCCAAGTCTCCTCTTCGACATTTCCACAACGCCAAAGAACACGGACTAAAGGATTGACTAAGTAGACGAGTTTTTGATTGGCTTCCATAATAACTTTGGAAATGAGGCCATGTGTAGTTTGTGGGACTGAGTTGGGTCGTACGGATGAGTACTTGGGACGGGTTTAAGAGAACCCAAAACGGGACTGTTTTGAGTCGTGAGGTTGGCGGGTCTGATGGCCTGCTTTATGGCTCTGATACCAACTGTGACACCCTTAAATATAGCGTTAACTAATTACGTAAATTCTACAACTGACAGGATATGTTTGTAATTGGTTCAACTAGATAAAACCTGTAATTTTTAAAACTTTCCTAAACCATTCACAAACAATTCCAACTTAAGAGTGCCCAAAACCTGCAAATGCCAACCAACTAATTTACATAACCCAACTAAAGTTGCGAGAATATAGAAATACAAACCCAAGGTAAAAGAGGGAGACATATGTCCCTTCAAAATATATACATAACCAAGAATTAAAAGGTTTACTACTAAAAAAAAAAAACCAAACTAGGTCTAAGGTTCCTTATGCTCACTAGCTCGTCTGTGACCCCATCTAAATCTTCAACCTGTCAATCGCATTTTATACAAACACGAAAGCCACAATTCAGTGGGGAGTAACCCTTGATGACCTTTCGAATTTGGGAATTTTGGTGGAATGTTGTCCGATTTCTGTTAATTTTGATCTATTTATGACTTCTTTGTCAAAGTTTAATGTTACATTTTTAGGGATTTGACCCCAATTGGGTTTAAAAGTGAAACCTTTACTTCTATTTTGGCTTTTTGCAAAAAAAAATTTAAGTAGATTACTACTTGAGCTATGGTATGAGAGTGAGAGTAAGCTACATTATTGGGAAGTCTTAGCACTTGTTTTGGTAACTAGAAAGGGTAATGGTATTAGTTGACACTAGTTGGATACGTGTTTACTTTTCCGCGATAAATGAGGGTGTCACATGCAGGTTGTTGTGTTTGTCATAGATAGGTCTTTATAGTCTCTGACGAGTATATGTTCACTGCTTAATAGCCTTTGTGTTCCTGACTAGTGGATTTATATCCAAGTTGGGGCATGACCTCGTTACTTATTTTGATAGTAAGTGGTCAGCTTAAGTACTAGCCAACCCTTTGGTGGACTCCTTAGGGTACTCACTTTGTTTTAGAAAAATTGTGGGTCTTGGGTGCGGTGGTGTGTATCCGCATGTCTAGGTCTGCGCAGATTTTAGGCTAGGGTTGTGTTGTGTCTTGGCCATGTTTTATTAATATTAACCGCTGAGCCAAGATACCGGTTCGATTACCTTCCCTACCTCGTGGTATAGACTCGAGTTACAAAGTGACTATTGACCGTACTAAGAACTTATGCCTGTCTTTGATATATTGCCCTTTCTTGTATGGTGATTTTATGAATTGTAATAGGTGAGATGTAAGCCGGTTACAGTTGATAAAGTTTGGATTACTGTTTGTTATATGTTTCACATGATAGTTTATTTTGGTCAGTTTAGAATTCACATGTTAGAATACTATTTTTAAACATTTCGAAACTATCAAAATAAATATTTTTCTTCAAAATATAATAAAATTATATTTCTTTGAATTATTTTTACTTTAAATACTTAAATATCAAATTTTATTTGATTAACAAATTATTTCCGAAATATACTAACGGTCCGAAATTACGGGGCGTTACAACATTGAACGCCACAAAGTGAACTGAATTACATTATATTTGTTTTGGTCCGTAATCGCCAATGTGAGCTGATAACTCCGGCTATTATATTGTGCAGTCGATTGATGGTGGGTTCAACGAGCCATAAGTTAAACGGTTGACTAATCGATCACAGATACGAGATTATGACGATACCTCGTAGGACAACTTTTTGTGACAACCTAATGGAGTCCTAAATGTTTAATAACATTCGGTGCCAGGTCGTGGATAGGACATCCATTGTGTTCCTAGAGTCGATTCTTTTGACTATCGACTGTCTCTTGAGATTAAGGCAGTTTTTGGGTGACTTTGGTTTCTTTCTCATGGTCTGCCGAATCGGAGGCTAAGTAGTTTTTTTCTGGGTCATTTCATACTGTACTTACATCTGCAGGATTCGAGTTGAGGAAAATATCCAACCCTTATCAGGTATAGTTATTTCTCAGGGCCACTCGAGGAGTTGTAACTGAAATGCATGGCCATGCTCGAATGTTGATTCGTTTATCAGTTAAGTTACTCTCTAGTCGGGGAAACCACTCTTGAAATTGATCGCTTGTAAAATACGACCTTTGTGAATTCGGATTTGCAAATTGTTTTACATTGAGTGGGAGAAATTTTATAGGATATGAGAATCGGTTATCGCACATACACTTGTGAGGACAAGTGGGAGTTTGTTGGAGCTTGCGTCCTCCACAAATTAGTGTGATAAAATTTGTAAATCTCTTACAGGTTCACAAGGGTATACTTCGTATATTTAATCAGTTGATTAACGTTTACCTAAGAACGGTTGGCTTGCTAGAAAGTTTGACGTTATTATCATACAGATGGCGGTGATCAACTGGTCCCTAAAGGTCACACCTATAGGACGTGTTTGAGAAATGTGGTTATAGAAATATAATTACATTGATGCCCAAAATGACTAAAAAGTTAATCAATGTGTTGATGAGATAATTATTTAATGAAAATTAAATAATATTAAGTTGAGACGAATTAACTGTCAATTCGTAAATTAAATATAATAAGTTATATTTAATTAAATATATATAATGTTAGCTTGGACGAATTAATCTGTTAATTCGTAGTTAAATATAATCAGTTGTATTTAATATCAACAAGTTGAATGTGTCATAGTGGTAATAGTGAGGGTACACAAGCCAAGAGGTCATGGGTTCGATCGGTAGAGAATTATTTCTACCCTAATGCTTTTTCTTGACCTAGCCTCCTCTTTCTCATCACAACAACACAAAGACAATTAAATTTTACAGAAAATTTTAGATTGATTTCTAGCATAATCAAAGGGCATATCTCAGATCGTCTTGGGTGCAACTAATAGGCGAATATCAATTTTGATATTGTTCTTAGGCCATATTTGCTAAGACCGAAGGTTAATTCTAAATCTTTTTACTTATGTTTATGTATTTTATTTTATGACCTTAGATCATCTTTATTAAATCGTTATAATCCTTCTAGTTTAAGGGAAGTATACAGATTTATTTCCCGCAGATTACTTGATTATTTATTTATACAATATTATAAAAGTCTAGATTATGTATTAAAAAGTTATCTTTAAAACTGTCACATGCTTATAAGTGCAAAAAAATTAAAAAAATATTAATTGCAAACACAAAAAATAAATTAATACAAACTCTTTATTTTCCTCTCATAAATTTGGTTATTAATCTGCTTATTTATTTAACCTTTAATTTCTTTTATTTAATAGGATGGTTTTTTGGTTTTCTCTCACCATCATTATAATTTGTAGTTATCATAATTCTTTTTTCTCTCTTTTAATTCACAAAATCGTTTCTCGTCCCTCGAATAGATTGTTGAAATTAATCAATAATTAATAATAAAAAGTTTCCTATATAACTATTATAACAATCCTAATTTTCATTTTTATTCAAAAAGTTGGTAGGTAAAGTATACATACATAGATAATTAAATGAATTATTTCGCTTTTTATCCTTATTATGTTTTAAATTAGTAAGAATATTATTTAGTTATTGTTTTTGTGTTTGTATTGAAATTGCAGGAAGATGGCATACTCAATTATAAATAACATTGCATGAAATCTATACTATCTAATTAAAAGGGTAGCTTAGAACATTCAATTCCATTTCACATGACATTTTCACACCCCATTAATTCTTATTTATTTTTATTGATTATTTAATTATATTGACAATATGATATGCATGGAATAATAATTGAATTTATAAAATTATAATCTATAATTAAAAAGTAATCCAAACTATCTACCATTAACTGAATGTCATATTTTAAATTTCATAAGATAATTTTTAAACCACTCTTATGCAAAGTGGATTTTGTTAAAAAAAATAATAATAATAATAATAATAAAGCAAATCTTTTACATTCCATTTGTCCTTTGCTCCATATTTATGTCTATATTAAATTTCATAATAATGAGAAAAATCTATAACTCAATAATCTAAATATAAAATATATAAATCTAATTAAAGGCAAGCATAACTAACTATCATCATTTACATGTCATATTTTAGTTACATAATAAGACAACATCTTAAATCAATCTCCTGTAAAGTGGATCTTGTAAAAAAAAAAATAATAATAATAATAATCAAGCAAAACTTATACATTCTATTTCTCTTTATTCCTTATTAATGTTTATATTAAATTTCATAATAATGAAAAATGATGCTCAAAAGTCTTGAACCTTGATTCATATTTATACCTATATTAATTTTGATAATAATGAAAAAAGGATGCTCAAAAGTCATAAAACACATCCTCAATTCTTTATATATTTTTTATGGAAGACAAAATTTATAAGCCAAAATTTTTCTTATCTCTATCGTAAGTAGAACTAAATGTATCACTAAACTTTCCTATCATTCTATTAACATCAAGCCAAGTTTATTAAGGTTTTAAAATTATTAACTAATTTATTTACCTTTTATGTAAGTTTCATTGGGTTATGAAATGTTCCATCACATTTTCAATTTCATCGTTTGTGTTTGTTTTGTTTTCATTTAGGGGCTATCAAGATTTGTGGTGTTGAGCTATTCAAAGGTAATATACTTATATCTCTACGACTTCATTCTCATTCCCTTTTTCTTTCACTATTTAAGAGGAAACTTAAGTTAACAACGATAATATTGCATAAAACTAATTTCACTATTTTGTTGGTTAATTCAAACTAAATACTGAGTTATTTTTTTTTATTATAGGGTCGATTCGTTGGAAAAAGAAGACTATATGGAGAATTGAAGTAAAATACTAGGATAGCTTAAAACTATATACTGGAGACTAACTACAAGATTGACGACATCAACGTGAATGACTAATAGTTTTATTTTTATTTTTTTCAAATGTATATTTAATTTTGGTATTTGTTTGTTTTTTTCATCATTTTACCTTCGAAAAAATAGCAATATTCACCTACTTTGGCTTATTTAATTTATCGACTTTAATCTTTATGTTAACATGTAAATGCCCGTAATCTTAGTACGCAATCAATGATGACTTATTCATAAGGTGAGCTTACTATATGTTTTGATATTTTATAAAATTTCAATTACTAAAAACACTAGAAACATCACACTCAAAACAAAACATCCCGTGAATTTCACGGGCCACAAAACTAGTTATTTGATTAAAAGGTTATATTTTGATGAAATGATAATAATTTAAAGAAAGAAGTATTTTTGTTTTCTTATTTAGCTTTATACCTTTTGGAGGAAAACTTTGGAGAATTTTATTCTTTTAGGGGGCGTTTGGTTGGAGGTCTATAAGAAAGGGAAAGGGAAACAATGTTATTGATTTCCTTTGTTGGTGTTTGTTTGACACAAACAAAGAGAATGAAATTCCCTTCCTTACCTCTCAATCCATCTAGGGGGTGTTTGGTTGGGGGGTTTGGAATGGAATGGAATGGATTCTACTCATTCCAGTGTTTGGTTGGGCATTTTGGAATGGAGTTAGAATCCTGATGGATTCTAATTCCACCCCAACCCCATGGAATCCCATACCCACCTCATTCCCATGGATTCTAACTCTATTCCTTTGTGTTTATTTTTCTAATGAACCAAATATGATTTGTAAGGTATGGAATTAGAACCCCATACTTCTATGGTTTCTCATTTCAATCCATTCCATTCCTAACTATTGAACCAAACGACCCCTAATTCCTTACCCCTCATCCCCCAAGGTATGAGATTTCATTACCCTTGTTACCCTTCAACCACCTTATTTATCTACAACCACACTTACGACTCCCACCACACCCGTTACCATCAAGACGCCATCGTCACCACCACCACCACCACCACCACCACAGCCACCAACATAAACCACTACCACAACACCACCATGACGCCACCACCACCATCACCACCACCACGCCACCATCACCACCACTATCACCACCCCCACCACTATCACCACCACCAAAACCACCACCACAGCCACCCCACATAAACCACCACTGCAACACCACCTCCATAACCACCATGACGCCACCACCACCATCACCACCACCACAGCCACCCCACTGCCACCGCCACCGCCACCATCACCACCACCACAACTACCACAACCACCCCACCTAAACCACCACCCGTACACCCAAACAAACCACAACCCACCACACTTCATTTTCTTGATGTAACCAAACAACTAGTTAAGTTTTAGGTAATCACTTACCTTTCCCCTCTTACCCTTTCTAATTTCCTTTTCTTTTCCCTTTCTCTAACCAAACGCCCCCTTAGTATATAGGAGGATTCATTCCAAATTTTATACCTTCACTTTTTTATATTTCACCCTAATTGTATTTTAATATGAGAAAAAAAATGTAGTATGTCATGAATTTTTTTTAACATAAAGTTAATGATTTTATTTTATAACTTTGCTTAATTTATCTTAATGAGTTTTTTCACGTAGCTAATAATATTATTTTATTATTTTATAAAGTTTAAGTATGCATTAAGTCATTTTCGAATAAAAATTAACGATTTTGTATTTTATAATTTCATACTCCTTTTATTTTATTTTTATTAAAACATTATATAATTATAATCAAGAATTTAATAAAAAAAATCATGCTTTAGGAAAAAGATTGTAGTTTAATGAGAAAGTTTTATTTATTTCCTTTATATAAGTAGGTGGAGTTTGGAGGGAAATTTTTTGAGAATTTTTATTCTCTTAGTAGTAGGGGGATTCACGTTCAGAAAAGAATTAATCCATATTACTTGGATAAATTACGCGATAGTGTAAAGAGAGTGCGAGTTTATTCTTAGTCATCCTTCAAAATTTTCACTTTTGTCTACCAAACTCGATCAATACGATTTTTGCTCAACACTGTAACTGAAGCCATCACTGCCTACATGTTAATCCTCCAAGCAGGAGGAAGAAACATTTCAATTAAGACAAAACACGTCTCTCTTTCGTATACCTCATCCAAAATTTACACACTCCGTAATAAATTTATAATTAAATAAAATAGTTTCAAAATCTTCCTATACACTTCTCAAAAAAAAAAGAATGGTAAGATTCAGAATTTCAGATACCCCTCTTCATCTCAAGGTTCATCTATACAGCTCCTTCTGGGACATCGGATAAAATTGGAATGCCGCGGAGAAGGTTCGTTCATCTATGCACCTGACCGCCTTGTGGACGCCAGAAACTTTTCTTGCCAACAAGGTATCTATCGTTGTAGAGATTGACAGACCAATGGAGAGAATGAAATATTGCACCAAGCTTGTTGATCATTGGCTTGGATTCTTCAATCAAAATCCACCCATCGGGTCTCACAATGCGATCTATCTCGACAGCCAAGTCTATGATGTCGCATCTAGAAAATACAACATTCCACATCATATGACAGCCAAAATGAACATTGGTGGATTAACATTAAGATAATCGAGTCTCTGATACCAGAAAACCACTATTTCTTTTTTCTTCTGCATTTACCTTACTTTTGTGTTCCTAGTGTAACGTTAACACACACATTACCCCGCAATTTGCAGGTGTCCTTAAAGCACGGAGGCAATGGTACCTAATTTTTGTGCTGATGAAAGCTGAAATCTATAAATCTATAAAAAGAAAAAAAAAATAGCAAATAAAGGGTTCGAGAGGAAACTAAAAAACTTGGGGTCATCCAGTGGTAGTAAACAATCAGATGACATCAACTTTTGAAATGAAAAGCCAGCAGCCTAACATCCCCATCGTTCAACCGCCAAATTAAACATTGGCGGATTTACACCGAGGGACTCTGGTCACAGCATACCCTTATTTACTATGATGAGATGAAGTATCAAGTAAGCTTGACTTTTGCAAATTTGCATTTACCTTAGTTTTGTGCTAAACAAAGTTAAAATCTAGAATTTTGGTATTATAATAGCAATAATGTTTTCAACAGTTCACGGAAACAGAACTTGGAAGTCCGAGGTAAACAATCCGATGACATTATATTTCAAATGAATAAATTGAAGTTGTTGCTTGTTTAAGCCTGGAGTGTACCTGACAGGAAGATTGCTGAAAAGGAATGTAGAGTGGAGTAGATCATAAGTCCTTGGATAGGTATTGAAGGACTCACACCAATCATGATAGACTCCTATCAACCCTCTATCAAAGATTATATTCAGGGTATCTGGCTCATGGATAGGGATGACATTCATCACCCACAGCGGCTTGTTTATAAGCGCTGCAGCGAACCTGAAATATCAAACCTGAAATCTCAGAATGGTTTATTATGATGGCCTGAGTAGCCCAATTGATCAGGCAAAACAATGAAAAAATAAAATCTAGAATGAGCAAAAGTCGTCCAATTGTCTATAGAACCAGACTATATTAAAATAGAAGAGCAATTTCCATTCTCGAAAAATAAATAAAAGGACAAAATGCAAAGTTCAGCTACTTTAGCCGGTAAACCCGTCATCAGAATCAAAAAAATCTTTATGGCTCTCATTTGCTTATCGAATAATAGAATAGATATTGATTACTCCGTATTTTTTAAGAAAGGCTGTTGATAGCAATAAGAAGAAAATATTCTCACCCTCCATGAGCAGCAGTCATATCCATTACATTACGTACAGAAGACCAGTTTATTCCAAGGCCGCCCACGTAAACATCAGACACAAGAGTTGACCAATGTTTAGTGTCATTCTTAAATGTTTCTTCCACAATAGGTGCCGATGAAAGGCTGAAAGGCTTAGAGGTAAGCCTTTTAGGCCAAATGGGAGGCCAACTGGAGGCTTCAGGTGGAAGCTGAAGAAGGCATCTTTCAAGGAGTGTGTACCTGCATATGAAAGAAAAGAGCACTTACTGCCAATGTGACTACCTTCACAGTTTACACCTAGAAGGAAACAAAAAATGACCAGTACCATGACATGTTTCTCCCCACAGCGTCACACATTGGGGGGTCATTGTTTTCACGTTCCTTGTAGCACGATGATGAAACCGGCTTCTGATATACTACTAGCCCAACTCCTGTCGACATCATGGTCTTTGCCACTACCTTCCAGCACATTGACTTTGTTAAAGATACCATAGCTGCAGGGAAGCATACCATACAAATGTTAAAAAAAATTAGATCTGAAATTTTGTGACACAACATTATATGTATAATTTAAAGGACAAAGACAACAACAACCAGTCATTAACCACTGGCTGAAAATAATTCAGCTTCCTCAAAAAAAAAAAATTATCATTCAGAAATAGACTTACAGTTCCATACGGTCATGTCCTTTTGATCATCACGATATACTGGTGTAGCGGACCAGATGAAGAACCCTCCAGGTCTGAGAACCCTATTGAGCTCCAGCAAAGGCCTACCGCCTGCGAAGATCAATTACATCATATTGCAGATTCCAAAAAGACTCCTTCACAGGCAGTGACGAATCAGAAAATTTGTTTAGGTGTCTGGTTGAATAATTTTCAAGACATTGTTATACATGACATACATTTTACGGAGTGATTTTTTTTTCAACTCTTAGATATAGTTTATTGACTAAAAATTTATTACCTCTACTTGGGGACACCTTAGTAGTAAATCAAGAGTCTCAATAAACAAAATCCTCAATAAAAAAAAGACCAAATGCAAGAAGTGCCTAAACTAGTTTCATGAAGGTTCTCAGAAACTACCGTCTCCATCCCAGTGAACTCTGCACCTTGCACAATGTATGAGGTCATAGGCATTGTCTGGAAATGTCAGCTGTTGAGTTCCAATGACTGAAAGGGTGGCAGGAATTCCACGTTCTAAAGCAAATTGTATTTGAGCTTCATGTTCGTCTTTAGGAGCCAATGACATGGTAAGAACATCTCTGTCCAACAAATGCCCTCCAAAGCTGGCAACACCACAGCCGACGTCCAATATAACCCTAATGTTCTGACCCCATTTGACTGCGGGTATTGCCTGGAGAATAGTTTAAAAAAAAAAAAAGGCATGTCAAACCAAATGGACGATCTCCTAGTTTGTACATATGGTCTGCTGGATTTTTATACAATCCATTTACTTTATCTAAGATTGTAAAGACGCAAACAGAACTTGATGTAGTTCATTTCTAAATGGTATTCTGTGATAAATTATTTCGACTAAAAGGGAATATATTCAACCTGGAAACCCTGCTTCAAATGAACTTACAGTCTTAGCCATTCAAACTGGTTAGTCATGCCTTATCTTAGTCACACTCGTGTCACAGTATGGGGTTGGACACAGAAACATATCCAAGTGTCGGACTCGACACAAGTAGACATGAGTAGCCGATGACCCTGTCCTAAAATGAGGGTCGGGGACAGGGACACATCTTCTAAACGAATATATAGGCTAAAATTTGAAATCTTAGAAATTGTAAGTGAAATATAGAGATGTTGGAGAAACAAGGCTCAAATAAATTCAATATTATTGTCATACTAAGTGTTTCACAACATGCCTATATTCTTGAGTGTCATGTCAGGCACGGGTATAGCAACAAAAGTGAAGTGTCAAAGTAACATGGACCATGTCAGGTTGATGCAGTCGAGCATTTTTTGTGATACTTGTAAAGTTGGGAAACTTGGTATACCTTCTCAATAAAGTCAATATAATGTGTGACACCTTCCTTAAACTGAGTTCCACCTCCAGGAAAAATGAAATGATCATCCGACTTCACAACCCAGTGCTGATCCTTCTTGTAGTCCACTAGCTTAGGGTGAGGGACATTGTCATACCAGATCTGCACCGAGAACACGTTAGCAGCACAAATCTGATTGCAATAAGCACGACATCAACATGACAACCGATAAATGTGAATCGTAGATGTACAATACAGGTGATCCCCATGACAGAGAAATAATAGTGTGAAAAAAAAAAATGTAAAGAGAAACCTTAGTAGCAACATTTTCCAATGACATTACGACAACATTACTCCAGTCCCTCAATGGCTCCCGCAAATTGCGGGGTAAAGGAGGGAGGGGGGGGGGGGGGGGGTACGAAGCCTTACCCTTGTGTTGGCAACACAAAGAGGCTGTTTCCGACGACATTCCAGAACAAAAATTTGTACATCCGAACCACTGGTTACAGAGACAAAAGAGCCAAGAGAAAAATCAACAGCATTTGTCATATACTCAAAAGTCTTAAGCATACACTGCGACACATTCCTCATTCGGTTAATGTGTTACTCCATACATCCTTTTCCAGATTACCATTAATCGAAATCATGCATTACTCCTCATTTTTTTCACACAGCCATTAAATAAAAAATATGGCTTAGACGACTGAGATTTTTCTTTCTATTTAAAGTACCTCAAATTATAAACAATTATCCGCAATGGAATCTAAAGGGAATAGACCATCAAGGAAGGACACATCTTGGTGGAATGATGTGGTGAGACAAGCGATAAAGACTAAACGTGAATGCTATAAGGTTTTGGGGAAATGCATGAGTGATGAGAACTTTGAAAAGTACAAGGAGGCTAGACGAGCCGCTAAAAAGGCCGTACGGGATGCGAGGGCAAAAGTTAACCAAGAAGTGTATGCCAGGTTGGACACGAGAGAAGGAGAGAAGGATATCTATAAACTGGCTCGCATAAGAGACCGAAAGACGAGAGATATTGGGAGAGTTAGGTGTGTGAAAGATATGGACGACAAGGTTCTGGTTCAGGATAACGAGATAAAGGCTAGATGGAGTTCTTACTTTGATAATTTATTCAATGGACATCAGGAACAAGGTTTTGGGGATGTAGAGGTAACACCAAGCATGGTTAACCGGGAATTTGTGCGTAGAATACAAAAGAGTGAAGTTAGAAAGGCGTTAAGGAAGATGGGGTCAAAGAAAGCAGAGGGACCGGATGGTATACCCATAGAAGTTTGGAGGTGCTTCGGGGAGAAAGGGATTGAATGGGTAACCATGCTCTTCAACAAGATTTGGAGGAGCAACAAGATGCCATCGGCTTGAAGGAAAAGCACTCTTGTCCCTTTGTACAAGAACAAAGGTGATGTCCAAGAGTGTTCCAATTATCGGGGAATTAAACTTATGAGTCATACAATGAAGTTATGGGAGCGGGTAATCGAGCAAAGGCTTAGGAGATATGTAGACATCTCGGAAAACCAATTTGGATTTATGCCCGGGAGATCGACTATGGATGCGATTTTTATCATGAGACAGTTGATGGAATACCATCGGGACAAGAAGAAGGATTTGCATATGGTTTTTATTGACTTGGAAAAGGCATATGATAGGGTACCAAGAGAAGTACTTTGGTGGGCTTTGGCGAGAAAGGGTGTGTCGCGAAAATATATTGACCTCATAAAGGACATGTATGAGGGGGCTAGTGCAAGTGTTCGCACTAATGTTGGGAGAACGGAAGAATTTCCTATTACCATCGGGGTGCATCAAGGTTCCGCACTTGGTCCTTTTCTCTTTGCTATAGTTATGGATGAGTTGACAAGGGATATTCAGGACGACATCCCTTGGTGTATGATGTTTGCTGATGATATTGTGTTGATTGATGAGACAAAAGAGGGGGTGGAGAGAAAGTTGGAATTGTGGAGGCAGACTTTAGAGACTCGTGGGTTCAGGCTGAGCAGGAGTAAGACTGAGTATTTGAGGTGTCAGTTCACTAAGGTGGCGGGGTTGAGATCGACAGAGGCGGGGAGTATTATTTTCGATGGGAATGTTGTTGAGAGTTCGGATTTCTTCAGATATCTAGGATCTATTATTCAAAAAGATGGGGAATTAGACGGAGATGTGGCTCACAGAATTAAAGCGGGATGGTTGAAATGGAAGAGTGCTTCAGGGTTTCTATGCGATAAAGATATGCCCCAAAGATTAAAGGGAAAATTTTATCGCACGGCAATTAGGCTCGCTCTACTACTTTACGACTCCGAGTGTTGGGCCGTGAAACATTGTCACATTCAAAAGATGAGTGTGGCGGAGATGCGCATGTTGAGGTGGATGTGCGGACATACAAGGAAAGATCGGTTAAGGAATGAGGTGATTAGGGAAAAGGTTAAAGTGGCGCCAATAGAGGACAAGATGATGGAAAACCGACTAAGATGGTTTGGCCATGTGAGAAGGAGACCTATGGACTTTTGATTAGGGAGGCTGGAGACTTGGAGAACAGAAAAGGTCCCTAGAGGCAGAGGAAGACCGAGACAGACATGGTTGAGAGTGATAGAGCACGATATGAGAGTTCTGGGGCTTGAGGAGAGTATGGTGACGGAGAGGGCACAATGGAGGGAAATGATACATGTGGATTTTTAGTATTTGATGTTTTTTGATAGATTTAGTGTTTTTTTTATTTATTTAATTTAAAGAAATTAATTTATTTATTTTTCTCTCCTTTATTACACACTTTTTCACCAACCACTTTCTTATAGATTTTACCGGTTCATTTAGGATCCTTAACTCTATTTCGGTTTTTAAAAATCGTTTTAATCTTTTCTCTCGATTTAAATTTTAAGTTTTTATAAAAGAAAGACGGAATTCGATTTTAAAACCCCTAAGTTCACCTTGACTTTCCATTACATTTTCGTTCTCTCTTTTGTTTTTTATCTTCCCCTTTTTTATTCGCATTTTGAGGCGTGCGCTCACCCATGGACGGTTCGAAAGGATGATTCATGTCAGCCGACCCCAAATCATTTTGGGATTAAGGCTCTGATGTTGTTGTTGTTGTTGTTGTAATACCAATCCGAGCTTGACTGGGGAGTCGTGAATCGTGATAAAATAGAGCTTCTCATTAAAATTAACAAGCCTATAGTTCTCCAATAAAACAAATAAGCGCTCATCTATCTAATTTTCTCTTATTTCTAACCAAAATACCCTCATTTTTTAAACATTGCAAAAACTCATACAATGCAAGTGACTAAACTACACACTTTACCCTAAGAACAACTACTTTAATCTACTTACATGAACTAAAAAGCCACTCCTCATTACATTACCCCTCACATTGCACTCTAGAGCATACACATTACACTAGTCACTATGATTTAAGGTGATGACTAAGAATTCAAATGGGGTTTTAATTCCGTCATCCATGATATGTATCAATCGTATAAACCCTTACGCCTCCTTACGAGTTGTACTAATCAACAATTGCCCCTTACCAATTCAAGTCATTCGCGATTTGTATCAATCGTATAACTAACTCATGACAATTGCCCCTTAGGCATTTCACTCCATATCCCTTGATTCATAATAGAATTCAAGACTTGTTTAGTTGCATACAACGGTCTCACACAAAATATCGGACAATTCATAAACCCGAATATTAATCTTACCAAGAATAAAAGGCAACAAACAATCTCACCATGTCCCTGCTCTTAGGCCACAGGATAGGAACCTTATAACCACTCGGCAAAGGCACCAAACACCGCGGTTTCGCCTCAGGACAATGTCGTTCCCTATGCTCCATATGCCGCCTTGATTTCAGCGCCTTTATCGCCTTCCAATTATCCAAACACGGTATGTAATCCACCGCTGACAGTCCCTTACACACTCCCCACTCTAATTTCATCATCTCCTCATCGTACTCTATCTCGCCTACCGTAACCCTAACCCTAACCCTATCATCATCCTTCCCCTTCGCTACCTCCGGCGAACCTCGCCGTACATCCGACACCTCGTCATCCGGCGATTCATCAACGGCCTCTTTCGGCGAATCTTGCGAAAGCTCCGGCGATCCTTGAACTGCATCGGCTGCCGGAACTGTCGGTGGCGAATCGAGAACGACGTCGTTTGACGGATTGATTGTCGGCGATGGTTGGTGGAGGAGAGGGGAAGAAGAAAACAGAGAGAAGTGGGAAGAAGGGAGGAGGAAGAGGAGAGAGGCGGTGAGGAAAATAATGGAGAAAGCGAAGAAGAAAGGATATTTGTTTTCATGGCGGAATAAGGATTGTAGAGAAGAAGGTGTCGCCATTGTTGAAGATCACATAAGTAACAGAGAGAGAAATTGTTAGAGTGATTGTGTCATGAGAGTGCGTGTGAGGTGTCAGAGTGTGTCAGAAGATCAGAGATGAAACTTAGAAAGGAAGATTAGTTTAATTGGGTGGAGGAGGTTGATTAATTAGGATTAAAGTAGTTGATAAAGTTTGATTATGTATGGGGGATTGGAAGTGAAATGGCTTGATTAGCTCAATTTAGCAAACCTAGAAATGCCCTATGTCCCGGTTATTTATTGTTCTGTTTTATTTTGAGTGTCTCACTCAATTATTATCCTCGAACTTAATAAGCAATTTAGTCCACTTATCATGAGTAATTGACTCCCCCCCTTTTCTTGATCTTTGTGCCAAAATCAAATAATAACAATTAATCGGGACGGAGGGGGTAATATTTATGTTTAAAATATGAGTGAATCCAATTATCCAAGTATCCAACTACCCTTAATTTTGAAGAATCTTACTTAATTTTGAAGTTTATATAATGTTTAAAAATATTAAAAAAAAATCAAATGAAATGAGTTGATTTTAAAATATTTATCGAAATAAGGTATATACATCGTGCAAGATTGAATTCCAAAAGCTAGTTTGGAAATAAGACATGCCAATATTGGTACTCGGTAGGTACAGTACATTGGGAGTACAAGATTATCGTACACCACAACCAATAAAGAGTCATAATTTGTATTCTCCTCATATTCTCATTGCGTAGGGTGTACAATGACGTGGTATATTCGTTTTTCCCAATAATTTCTTAAAAGGTCAAGACAAGTTTTATGTGACGCGCAACCGGTTGTTGTGTTTCTTACTTCGTACCTTATAACATCGTGTACTATGTATAACTGTCTCATAACAACTAATGTACCATATCTAATTCAGTTAGCTAGTCTTTGTGTAACACGATTTTACAAAAAAAAAGCTAAAGTAAAACATATCCAAATATAACCATATGAGAGAGAAAAAAGTAGTTAAAGTATTAAATAAGACTGTTTTTTACTAATCAAGTATTTGTGTATGCAATGATAATGATAACACTAAATAAAGTACTCATATATTAAAAAATATAAATTATTTTTTTGACCTATAACAATTGCAGCGAGATTAATATTTTTAAACAAATAACATACACAAGACCAAAACAGAATGCATACCTATTAACAAAAATAAAAAAAAACTTATATTGACCCATTTTAATAATAGTATTATCTATATGTGACTCTTAAAATATCATCAAGAAAAGGGAGGGGGGCGGATTGCTCAACAGACAAAAAGAACAAAAATAGATGGAAAACGCCCACCGTGGGGCTCGAACCCACGACCACAAGGTTAAGAGCCTTGCGCTCTACCAACTGAGCTAGACGGGCTTGGTTGATAGCTATGCGTTTTTGTCTTATATATTTCATATATGTGGTTAACCTCTTTTGCCCATTGCTTCCACCCGAAAAGATGCAGACAAAGTTTTTGGTATATTAACTTCTGCATCACTTAGTGAACAACACTCGCGTCTGTAGTCCAACGGTTAGGATAATTGCCTTCCAAGCAATAGACCTGGGTTCGACTCCCGGCAGACGCAAAGTTTTTTTTTATTTAATAGTCTCGTATTGCTGCAATGTATCGTATGGACTATGGAATACTCCCTCCATTCAACTCCACTTCGCATGTTTCTCTTTTGCACATTATTCACAAGCGGACATTCAACTTCAATTTTCTCTCGATACATAAGTTAAAATATATTCATGTGGTGGGATCTTATTTGATTCGTCTTTAAGAGTACATTAAAAATATCTAACTATTATAATTTTTGCAAATACGTAGCTAAAAATATTTACCGCGTAAAAATCGTGTTGACAAACGTGATAAAGCAAACATGTAAAGTGGAGTTGAATGGAGGGAGTATTAGGTTAATATCAGCACATAGATAGTTTGCGCCTCTTTAAGTGAGTATGACATGGAAACTTACAAGAACATTGGACTTTAATTTTGTGGAAAAATGGAGTGTTTATAGATCAAAGTCCGCCAATGCCAAAACAGCATCCGGAAAATTATCAACGTACAAACATTCAGCGACTGAAGAGCACAATCGCACCACTCTGTAGTCTGTGCTATGGTTTTTCACCCACGTTTCACACACAACTTGAAAAAAGCTCCGAGAAAAAGCAAATATCAGTTGCACACAAAGTCACAAACCAAAATGACCTCTATTGCTACCACCAAGTTTCACCACATCGATGACCGTCTTGCCATCACTTTCTATCTCAACTTCTCTTATCTCCATCCTCGATTTCTCGTAGCAACCTCAACATCATAATCTACGGCCTTGGCTTCAGCTATCCAGGGATCCCAGTTCGCTTTAACCCTTCAGCAGCCCAATACAACCACTTTCCCATCCTCATTCCACCCCTCAACTCCTAGACCCACTTCTCCATGGCCATATATAGCTGCATCGGTATTAAATTAAATGTAACCAGCTTGAGGACAAGACCAAGAGTTACGTTACGTGCACTTACTGGAATTTTTTTTTTTTTTTTTTTGGAGAAGAACACCAGAAGGTATTGACTATATTAATAATAAATCAAACCGTACAGCATCACATGCAGCAGCCGGAGGTAACGAATCCGACCACAGGCATCTACCAGTAATTCTAGGTTCGACATGCGCAAGAGCATGTGCCACACTTACTGGATTTTAAATAACCGAGAATAATTTGCTCCTCAACCATTCACATGCTGGAAGTTTGCTAGATAGTTCTATCTTTGACTAAGCTATTTTAATTTACAAGCTGACGAATAGCAAATGCCAAGTGCCTATGCCCAGTAAGTCCTACCATGTCAGCAAGTTACATACATCCACCTCCTAATACACGCCTACGCCTTAAGTTAACGACCAAAGAAAGTGCAGTAAACAAGCACATCGAGGTCTGTCCTACTAATTAAACTCTCGGCCTTTTAGCATCCGCTTTTTGTGCTGTGCGACCCAAGTATTTCTTCACCATTGAAGGATTTATTTCGAATATGAATGGTATCCCTCTGATCTGTAGAACAAACATATCATGCAACTTTTAACCACATTGATCCAACTACAATTACAAAACTCTGAAACAACTATTGATAACGCAACACGGACGATGGAAAAACAGTATCGTTCATTTGGACTTGCTGCATTTTCAAATAAAGAAGGTGGATGGACAATGAAAGGCAGAGTTCTGAAGGATTATTTAGTCCATTATTTACCCAAAAGGAGAAACGTAGCAAATTGATTTGAAATAACAAAAACGGAAATGCTAAGAATCTAAATGGATAAAGTATATACAAAGAAAAGAAGCACATTCGAAAAGCTGTTTCATTTATGTATTCAAGCAACAAATAATTGAACATTTTCCCATGTTCCTCACGCAACAAACTTACAAGAGAACTTCAACTGATGAAGGTACGTACCTCAATCAAGCAATTCGAATGAAGAGCAAGGATTTGTCCGTGAAGTATTTCTTTGCTGTTCACATAGATTGAACATTTTCCCATGTTCCTCACGCTAAAAGTTCCATCATTTTCCATTTTCATAATTGCCTGTACAATATCGAACAAAGTAAATCAGTTCTAGACTTCTAGTACACAGCTGTGCAGCCATGAAATGAAGTAATGAACACTTCACAATATAACATGACAACTGTGAGGTGGAGGAAGCCAGCAGAAAGTGTGTATGTGTAAATATTTCAAGGATTGAGTGGGGTCTAAGCTCTCCAGGAATTGGTTCCACTAATCAAATAAGGTTAGACTAATAATTCTTTTCCTCTGGACTATGAAGAAAGAAAAATGGTGGAAGAGCCAACAGGCATTGCTGAGTGTGTATATCTTATAGCTGCTTGAAAGATTGGGGAAGTAGTAGAGTTTCATGACGTGGTGCCTGGAGTGGTTCGGGCGTTCGGCTAGTTATGACGTTATGTAGTGTTAAATTCCCTATTCTTTACTTTCAGATTATAACGGAATAGAGTAAAGTGGCTCAGTAAATTGGTTGTGGTACCCTGATGTGAAGTAGCATTTGATGCAACTCTAGACGCTATTTGGTTAATCGGTCGTCCTTAAAGAGCTCATGTTGTTAGCACCGGGATAAGACTGGCTATATTCAACCCTCCCTTATCACACCATTTGCCGAAGCCCTTGAGGCAATGGGGGGTCTGGGCTAATATTGTTAACTTGTTTCCTTCTACACTTTATTAGGCTACCTTTGTCTATAATATATACTTCTAAACACTGAAACGCAGCTGGGGTAGCTTATGGTGACAGACCCACATGTCCTAAAGTAAGGACCAGATCAATGATATAGAGAAGGTTGCTCTCAAATAGGTATAACAGCAGACACCACCTCCACCAGGTCCACATCCAGGTCCAAAAGACCAAAACTGTAGTCCTTACCATTTTCCTTTAACACAGGCAGCTAGGTGAGCCATCAAGCAGCCTATTATAGCCAAACACGGGCAACTGTTGACTAAAAATAAAACATTAGTCTCCTAGTTGCCAGACGAAGTTTCAGAGTGAAGTGGCCGAAAAGTGAAAAGAGCTGATGTTATCAAGAAAATGATCAGGAAGAAAATGAACGATACTAGCATACCAAGGAGACTACTTTCCCTCTTTTTTTGTGTGTTGAAGGTATTACTAACAAACCTATAGTTGGTCCTTTTCTTAAATATCAGTACCACCATCAAATTTACTGTCCCTCTCATATCAACTTCGACCACTATTATTTCCAATTAAAGGATACAAATTAAATTTGTCGCTTTTTTTATCTATGAAAACTATTGGAGTAAACAAATGGTGACAGTATAAATGAGGTCGAGAGAGTAGTTTTTGACGAAAAATGACGAGGCATTGACAGTTTGACACTTTTGAAGGAACTCCATAGCATAAACAATCTCAATTTATACAGAAGCAATTTGATTTTTAGATAATAAACCTTTCAAAACCTATGGCCTCCAAAATTGGCTTCTAGAAGTGATTCATAGGACGTGTTTTTACATGTAAGGGTCTAGTAGTATTACTTCCCCATAAGTTGTAATTAATGATGATAATAAGAAGTTGATCAAGGGATCAGATTTCTCTGATGAAGCTGTACAGTAGGGGGTGGTCATATTACCTCATAATGATTCAACAACCGCAGAGCGCACAAGTTACGAGAGACAACAAGCAGTCTGGAATGTACGCCATGAGCAAAGTTTGGACACCAACGAGACTAAAACTACAACTAAGTAATGGTCGAAGAATCACCTGCCGCCTTGATATCTTATTTGCGCGTCCTTCTCTGCCCAGATCAATGTCGACAGGAACATCAGCTGTTCCTCGGCCAATCAACACCTAAGAAATTCAAGAAGATTATGTAGAGTCACCATAGTCAGGTAGCTACAGGAGAAATGATGACAACCAGAGACAGCATACTAGAAGTACCTCCTGTTTCTTAATATAGTGTTTTGAATGTCGACCATACAAAACTGCAAGTGCACCATGAGATGCTGTTGTTCTTTGCATAAATGAATAAGCATTCTGCTCCAACCTAATGATCATTCTCTTAGCATCATCGTGTTGATACTTTGAAACTGCAAACAAAGGAAGCCCCATTTAAATAAAATTTGGAAGCAACATAATATAAAGACGTTTGGTGAACAGTATAGGTGCCAAAATTAAAGGATCGAGGTTATAGGAAAAATTACACTCGAATCTAAGATCTAACGTAAGTAATCCCCCCTCTCCTTGAATCCAATCTACCCATTTGACTTTTCTCTTTGTCCGAGGCAATACTGACCATGTTTTTCTACATATATGTTAGTTTTTTTGTGTTAAAATTTATATATTTGTGAAACCTTTTTTTTTTATACAAATGTATATATCATAGTGTTATATTATTATTTTTATTTGATTAAATATAAACAACCTCAATATTTTACAAGTTTGACTTCAAAAGAGAGTGGGTAGATGGGGTTGAATGGGGGGAGACTGGGGGTAGCTAACTAACACTGTAACACCTATTGGCTATTACTCCATTAGCTTGCAACAACATCCAAAATATTGATATTTCAATAAGGGGCCCAAACCTCAGAATCGCATCATAATTTGAAAAATGCAAATCAAAGAAACTAATTTTTCATCTAGTGTAGACTGCTTTAATTATGAAACCTATCACGAAAACTTGCAAAGAGAAAGGACCAAGAAAATTAAAGTCCTAAAACTAGATACAATTCACGCTGAAGCAGACGTGACAGACATAGTGCTCTGTGCTCAGTTTGCCTTTGGATATATAAGTACATAACAATGATCTTAACAGTTAACAGGTCAGAACAGTAAAATTACCAATGTTTCTATTGTTATATCACAAGTGGAAAAAAAAAGAAGGCAATGCATAGAAGAAGAGTTAGTTAGCCAAATCATACAACGAAACGAAATCCACTAGGGGAGCAACGGCATAAACAACAGAAGCAGAACAAATAAATCAAGTGAGCAAATAGTACCTTCTGTGCTACAGAGAGAATCTTGATCATCAGAGCCCAGGTCCATATCAAGGATCTACAACAAGAAAGCACTTAGTCAAGGGAAACAAGAGAAAATGAAAAAAGCATCCAGAGCTAGAGTCTAAGAAACAAGAATGATCACAATACTACCATTGATTCAACATCAGAAAAATGAGGGATGCCAAAGTCACTCTGATGAGATTGCTCGTCTTCGGAAAAAAAGGAAACGTCGCAAGGTTCTGCAGCAACAGGATCTGCAGATTCCAGTGCATAATATTCCTGATTCCAAATAGTTGATGATGTTATTGATGTATGTCCTTCCTGATTAACCCCACCACAACCAGTTTGTGGATTGCTTATAGCTACACCTTGACCAGATTTCTCTATAAGTTTACTGGTAAGCTGTCTATCTAGTGAACTTTCAGAAGACTCACTTTTAACCGCCAGACTATTCTTACACAAACCTCCTTTGCTAGTATGTGATTTACCAAGACCATTATGCATTTCACCTATAGAATCCTCAAATTTAGCCCCAATCTCATCAACGGAATGGGTCCTATGTAAAGCTGGATTAGGTTCTCCAAACTGTTTGGTTTCCTTCCTCGTTGTGTTCTCAGTAGTATCCTTACCAAAGAATGATAATTTATTAGCCTCACTCTGACTTCTTCTAAGAATAGATGGTGCGCGTGGTTTACTACGCAAAAGTATGTGGTCATTGCAAGGAATTTCTGGGTCCTCAGTATTCAAAGTGCAGCAAATAACACCATTACGGAACTCTGGAAATTCAGGGTTCACAGTACCAGCATACATTCGCATTTGGAACTCAGAACTGCTTTCCATGAGAATCTCACCAGGATTAATTTTTTCTTCTAAAACTGTTTTGGGAGAACCACCTTGATATTCATCAACAACAGCTGGTTCTTCCAGTTCAGGTATGCCAGGCATTGTGTCTTCATTATGGTCATCAGGTGAGTTCAACAAGAGTGAACTCAAACCATCAAGATATGTTTTGGCAATCACATCTTTCCCACCATCAATGATAAGCATGTCATCGTCACTAGTGAAATTGAAAAGGGAATCAGATAACTCGGCGAAGTATCCCTCTGTGCAATCAGTTTTCAAGTCAGCACAGGACATGTGATTATGCAACTCATGATTTTTCAAGTCACCATCACTAGGAATGCAAAATGGATCTCCTGCCTGCATACTATTTCGTCCAATATTAACCTCGCCAGGAATTTCGGGCACTGATATACCTTCAATACTTTTCCAATCAGGCATTGTAGGAGGTGAAGATGCATACTGTAGATGGTGATAGGACGTTTCACACTCAGGAATTGACGAATTGTAACTCGTGTTACCTCCAAATCCAGAGCATGTAATGCCTTTGATATTACACACTGCATTAGATTGAAGTTCATGTGCTTGAAAGATGTGCGCAGGTACTTCTTCAGAATGACCTGTCTGTCCAATAACAGAGCAATTGCCTGTCATTGGTATGTTACTTCGAGCGACATCATCATGTAGAACGTTTGGTTGAATAGGATCTTCTAACATCTTCTCTTCTCCAGTGGAGTTCATAGTGCCACAGGGCGGAGCACTATCTATGACATCAGGGAAGACATGGTGAAAATCGTTAAAATTGGCATTTTCAAGCTCATAATGAGTTGACATCGGATCTCCCAGCATGCTCTTTGGTCTAGAGCCTTCAGCTCCATTTATAAAACAACTCTCATTGGGATCATCAAGAAAATTCAAATCTCCATGATTAAGTGGCTCATTGCAAATTCTTTTCCGCATGGCATAGTAACTTTGACGAATACTTTCAGCCTTTCTCTTCCCATCGCCACATTTAGAATCCTTTGAATTGTCAGCTTTGGTAGATTTTAATGAACGTTCAAACTCGACCAACCCGAGAGAAGCTTCTGCAGAGATAACTGGGTCGTACAGGAGAGCATGCCACCTATCTTGCAACTCCTTGAATGTAAATCTACGAGAAAAACGAACTGCTCCCTTAGCAAGTGACTCCAAGGAAGCACCATCCTAGAAAGTACACATATAGCATCCATAGTGAGCAAAAAAAACAGAACAAACAGGCTATATTTGACAAAGAGCTTCTATAAATGACCTCGTACCCACATTAATTATGAATAGAACCAACAGCGACCACACAGATGACTACAAATCTACAATAGTGACACCATGAACAAGCTTACCTCAATTGCCTTCTTAAGCAAGAAGTCATCTTTCGGAATCCATTGAGTGACTGGAGCAAGCGCTCCCATTTCTACAATCTGTTTCTTATTTTCCACTTTCAATCTCTCATTAAGAACTAGCAGAGTGAGGACACAGTAGAAACCAAAGAATAGAAAAGGCAGGATTCACAGGGCATAAGGTTGTGACCAGGAATATACAATTTCACCGTCACTTTTTACTATACAGGCACCTCAAAGCGGTGCAGTGATTCTGACCAAAGAGAAGGTGTCAGGAGAAGATCTACGCACTTCGTTCCTGCAAGTGCAAACAAGAAAACTGTAAAAATGTATAGAAGTGTTAAAGCAAGGTAACTACACAATTACTGAAATACTTCTGCCTAACTATATCAAGACCGCGTTTTGTAAGCAAAACCCAGACGCACCACCTAAAAATACACTTGCTCGTAGCTTTGATGCAAAAAGAGAAAGCCAAGGGGACGGGATAGGGATGGAAGTGAGAGGAAGGGAAGCGTGATGGACCAACAATCATTTTCCATCCCTGTTTTTCCTATGTCGGAAGGATTGAATTTGGGTCATAAGAAGAACGAAGATGGGTCCCTCCATTACCCCCTCGTCCATTCCTCCCAAATCAAAAAAATAAGGAACATGTTCCCTCTCATTCCTTTCCTCCTTTATCCATTCTTCCAAAATAATTTTAAGGCAATAAAAATTTTAATCACGTGCTAACACGTTTCATGTGGCAGTATGGCCTGAGTCCATGAGGCGATCTCATTCATTCATGAGATACATACTAATACTTAATGCTTTTACCGTTTCACTCCCACTTTCACCTATGGGATTATTATCGGATTGGTCTCATAAGTTGACAGAGACCCATGTTACTCCAACTATTACATTTCTTTAAATTAGTCGTGCCAATTGACACGACTAATACATTATTTCCTAAATATCCAAATTATAATGGCTCCAAGCCCGAGTAGCATAGCTGCCCAGTTCCGGCACACACTAATCCCTTCCCAGGACGATGCTACTCGCACAATAGGGCCGCGTATCTTTATCACCATTGCAATCTGACCATTTACTAAGCTCGAGCACAACTATTTTGTCTCCATTTCTGAAATTATTAAAACTATTACTTCTAATGAACTCCAACAGCAAGTTCAATTAACATTTTCTTATTCAATTAATCAGACGAAACGAAGAAAGCCGACAAGACGGCAAAAATTAAACAAAACTTAAATGTTAACCAAAAATGTAACAAATAATCCAACAGAAATAAAAATTCAGTCGTCAAACTAATCACAAAAATTGAAAACCCTAAACCTTAACAATGAACCATACTACTATAAAATTATGCCCACAATTCCTTAACATTTACCAATTAATCCTCAAAATTACTCAATTATTCATCAAACTAAACAATTAAAATAAATTAAAATGATTATATTAAAAGAAATTAACCAAAAAAATTGCCGAATCAATTAAATTTGTACATTAAAAAAAAGGGAAAGAAATGAGTAACCTGGAGAAAAAGAGGAGAGAGAAAAGGGAAATAAGGAAGAAACGACGACGTATGACGACCGCCGCAGCGGTTTGAACTTTGAAGGAGGGGGAATAACAAGTGTTTCGAGTTGTCTTACTGGTAGTAGGCAGGGACAGGGGACAACAATGTTGCTTTTGGATTAATGTTAGGCTCTCTTTGACAACAGTGGATTTCAGGTTTTTTTTTTTTTTTTTTTCATTTTTTTAAACCCGACTTGGTTAATTCATATTCATTAAATCTTCATTCGCCTTACACAAGATCCAGTTCGGTAAATCACAAACCCAACTACGTCTACCAACAGTCCACGACACAACATGAGCCAACCCGTGCGCCACCGTATTAATGTTCCGACTAACAAAAGAAAAAGAAACAATATCAAAACAATTATACAAAGAAAAAATGTCATCATAAATTAGAGCAAGCTCGCTTCTTCCTCTTTTCCTAGCCTTCAAATCAGCAATAACACCACAACAATCGCTCTCGACCTCCACCTTGGCATGTCCCGAGCTCCTAGCTTCCTTGAATCCTTCCAACACCGCCAAAGCTTCAGCTACCTCTGGAGTCATACCAGCCACGCTTTGAATAGAGACGCACCACTCTATACTACCCGAGGCATTACGACATACTATACCCAACCCCGTCCTTATCCCATCCACCACTCCCGCATCAACGTTTAGCTTGACCAACCCAACTCTCGGTCTTGACCAGCCCCCTTCGACGGTTGCCCCTCCATCACACTCCCCCCCATGTCCTTTGTCTTCTCTTCCCACCGCATCACTCCCAGCCCTACTCCTCCCATCATAATCACCACTATGCGCCCCCTCCATCTCTCATATCAGCTCGCGCGTGCGTCGAATAACCTCCTCCGCTCTCCATTCTCCCTGATCGAAAAGAACCTTGTTCCTTTTTTTCCAAATTGCCCAACATCCGGTCATAAAAGTCACACACTCACGCTCGCAAAGACCCCTCAAAACTTCTTCCACCCACTCCCTCACCCTCACAAACTCGGCCTTAGGTAGGACATCCACACCTAGGGATGACAATGGATCCAGGATCCGCTCCAGATCCGCAGGATTCGACCCGCATGGATCGGATATGGATCCTAATTTTTAGGGCCCGTTGGATATGGATCGGATATGGATCCATTACTTATAAAGCGGATATGGATCTGGATCTCACCACTCAGATCCAGATCCGATCCGCATACTCGTTTTCAATAATAAATTTTTTTTATCAAATTACTCATTTACTTACTTCACAAGTCATAAGTTTATAGTATAAAAAAATAAAAGTTGGTAGTGCATGACGTAACTTAGTGATTGTTACTAGTTATGCCACTTAATTTGGCCACTGACATTGAATTGTAGACGCTATGCCACTTCGCAATTTTAAAAGATGAAGTTGAAATGCTATTGTGTGCGTATAATATGCCACTGACCTAGTTTGTTGTTGGCACACTTAATTTCGCATGGGTAGTTCGTGTTACTTAACTTATAACACTATTGTGTTTGCTGTTTATTTTGTTATTATCTTAGATCCGCATAGGATCCAGATCCGACCCGGACCCGTCGGATATGGATCTGGATCTGAGAAAATTGGACCCGTCGGATATGGATCGGATTTGGATCCAATATGGAAAATGCGGATTTGGATCTGGATCTGGATCTAGCTGGATCCGGTCCAGATCCGGCCCGTTGCCATCCCTATCCATACCCAATCCCTCCTATATCCCTTCCACCCACCCACAATCCCTAACAACATGAAGACAAGTCTCCACGTTGTTTAAACATCTAGGACAAGTATCATCCGTCAAATCCAAACGGGCTGCAATGTTCTTTTTAGTAGCTATCGCATCATTACAAAGTTGCCAAAAGAACACTTTTACTCGGGGTAAAACCGACGTACACCAAATTTTACTCCAAAGCCATTTCTCCTCCCCATAATCCGACCTCCCCGCATTGCCCACCCCAACCCCCTCTATCAGCAGTCGATACGCGGATTTAACCGTGTAATTCCCATATTTCTCCGCCTCCTAACACCAAGTATCAGCAGGTTTTGACTCACTCAAACGAATGCATAGAATACGGTCACATTCAATAGGAAGAAAATGACAATGTACCTTGGCCATGTCCCAGGTATTATTAGCTGCATCAATGAGCCCCGAAACATGCATCTCCTGACTCGCCTGCCCCCGTGGAGAAATAACCTTCATAGACTTAGTACCCAGAATCCTAGAGTCCGTCCACACCTTCGTTTCAAACCCATTGCCAATTCTTTTTCGGGCTCCAAGTTGGACCACCTTTCTCGCCTCCAAAATACCGCGCCAAGTAAAGCTCGGATTAGAACCAAGTTCCGCATCCATGAATGATTTGCCATAGAAGAACTTCCCCTTCATCACCCTAGCCATCAAACAGTCAGAATTAGTTACCAATCGCCACGCTTTTTTACCAAGCAAAGCGAGATTGAAGTTCTCGAAGTCACGGAAACCCATACCTCCCCGGCTTTTATGACGACACATTTTATTCCACGCAACCCAAGGAATATTCCTTCTCCCATTGTCCGAGCCCCATCAAAACCGGGACACAATAGAGCGAAGCTCGTTGCAAAAATTCATGGGTAGTTTAAAGACACTCATCGTATAAGTAGGAACTGCTTGGCCTATAGCCTTTATCAGTATTTCCTTCCCCGCTTTGCTGAGTAATTTACCACGCCATCCTTGCAGCCGCTTACTCATTTTATCCCGAATAATCTTAGAAATAACTTTCTTCGATCGACCCAGCACAGTAGGCAAACCTAAGTATCGATCTTGCTCGGCCACCTCACGGACATTAAGCACCGCACCAATCTTTTGTCTACGCTCCAAAGAAGTACCATGGCTAAATGAAACCGTCGTTTTCTCGAAACTAACCTGCTACCTCGATGCCCTGAATAATAACAGCCTCATTCTCATTTGCTTTAGTAAAAATTATACTATCGTCGGCAAAAAACAGATGAGAAATAACCGGAGCATGCTGCGCCACTCTGATCCCATGCAACACGCCATTTTCCACGCTTCTTCGCAGCATACCTGACAGAACTTCCGCGAAAAAAAAAAGAGCTAAGGAGATAACGGGTCTCCTTGACGGAGTTCCCTCTCCGGCAGAAAGAGATCAGAAAGCTCGCCATTAACCGTCACCCTATAAGACACCGTTGACACGCATTCCATCACCTTATTAACCCATCGTGGTTCGAAACCCATATGAGTCAAAACCGCCTCCAGAAAACCCCACTCATCCATATCGTACGCTTTAGACATATCCAACTTTAGAGCCATGTGACCACCTCTACCACGCGCATTCTTCATGTGATGAAAGAGCTCAAACGCCACTAAAATGTTATCGGTAATTAAACGTCCCGGCGTAAAGGCACTTTGATTCTCTGATACGATATCCCCAAAAAATACCTTTAATCTATTAGCCAAGACTTTAGACACTAGCTTATACACCACATTACACAAGCTAATCGGACGGAAATCTTTCACTTTAGACACTAGCTTATACACCACATTACACAAGCAATGTAGACTGGATAGAGCGATGGTTTTTGGCACATGGACGGACCGGTTTCCTTATGCGAGACTCATTCATCTTGATAGGGAATGGTCTGACCATGTCCCCATTAAGGTGATACTTGATAGTAGAGGAAGTAGAGAAGGTGAAGCTCCCAGAAGGTTCCGTTTTTTTATTCTTCCTAATCATGATATATTAATTATTGTTCCCTTTCTTTTTGAAACATATTGGAGACTTGTGCAAATATAAAATGAAAAAACTATATTGTGATATTATTACTAGCCACGCCAACGACAATAACACAAGAACAGTTTATGGACTATACAACTGGATGTACAATAGCATTGTACATCCAATGATCCAAGGTTATTTTAGTCTTCCTCAACTACTTTTATATGTTAAACCTAAAATCAAGACTACGTAATGCAATTCAACTCCTCTTCTCTCTCTAACTGCTTCTATATTTTGATCTCCATCTTCCTTCATTATGTAGTTAACTAATCTTCTCCTTTTAAATTATTTTAACAACTATTATATCTCCCATTCTTCAATCAGAATCAATATGAATTTAATTGATTTTTACCATCACGGTGAGAGAAGCTTTAACGGCAGATGAAACATCAAAAGGTATCATCATCAATGGGAAAAAAAAAACTTTGAAGGAACATGAAATAATCAATAGAGTTTTTATCGGGATTTAGATTATATAAATAATGGAATCTCATCTTACAAATCCGTTTGAATTAGGTCGTGTGTTTTTTAAACTATATTTCCTATAAACTTAAGCTCGAATTCTTTTCTTAATAACTCATATTCTTTTCTGAATAACTCGTATTCTTTTCATACATTACAATTTAGTTCAAGCTAGTGTTCTTTTTATAATAGCTCACATTCTTCTCATAATAGCTCGTATTCTTATTAGCTCGTTTTTTTTTAAATAGCTCGTATTCTTCATGTGCGTACAATCTATGAGTTCATAGACATTTAGTTATGAAATACGATAACATCTGAAATATTATTTGGTCGTGTTTTTTTGAAAGTGCATTACCTAAAATTTAACTCGAATTCTTTTTATAATAACTCATACTCTTTTCTTAATAACTCGTATCTTTTCCATACATTACAATTTAGTTCAAGCTCGTGTTCTTTTCAAAGTAGCTCGTATTCTTCTCATAATAGCTCGTATTCTTTTTAACTTGAATTTTTAAGCTCGTGTTTTTTTTGTATATAATAATAACTCGTATTATTCATGTGCGTACTATTTACGAGTTTATAGACATTGAAATATTATATAAGATCAAATTTGGGGGAAAGGAGAACTTTTGCTAAAGAGAGAACTACAGTACGTTAAGTTTTACGTTGTTGAAATAAAATTTTTAATTTTTTTTTAATGGGCTATAGATTGTTAATCATATATTATATGGGCCTGATGTACAATGTTTCTGTACAACAGGATGTATAATCCTATTTGTAAACACAAGAATAATGGTAAAAACGTAAACTACAGCAATAATAAACCATGTCCGTTTACGTCATTTGGCCAAATATCATCTATCTTTTCAGGTAGTTTCCAAACAAGTTCAATAAAAAGAAGTTACCTTATCAACTCATAATTTTCAACTACTTTTTCAGGTTTCAGCTACCTTTTCTGGTAGTTTTGCCAAACAGAGCCGTAATGTCACTATTAAAAAGCAAATTCTCATTTAAGACGGGCATATCCGTCTTACTTAAGCCCGGTCAAATATACTCATGCGGGATGAATAAGACAAAAACAAAATACATAAATAAAAGCAAAAAATTTGTCCAACATGCCCATGTGATATGATATTTGACCTATTTTAATTTTAAGACGGATACCTCCGTCTTAAGTAAGACTAGATGCTATTACGGAGTAAAATGTATTTTTCCACGAAGGCTCTTAACTCTTAAGTGTACGACATATGTCTACTTTGTTTCCGTGTGGAGCATTTGCTAAATTGCCATCCTTTTACTTCTTTTTTCGTACTTTTTGGCTTTGTGGAAAAAACGAGATTTTTTTGTAAAAATTAGGCTAAAAAAAATATTTATCGTTTTAGGTTTGGTTAAAAAGTATTCTCAATAAGAGAGGTTCACGCAGGCATGTTGTTTGTACGAACCTAAAGGATACAGAGCCGCCATTTCGTATGGCGGATCAATGGTAAAGTTAAGTCGTCATACCCAATGACGTGTTTGCTCGTGTTATTTTAGCAGTTATGCTGGACTGAAAGTGCCCTTGGAGATAACGTTTTTATGTTAGAGTCGTCATTGGACTTTGCGGCTTTAACTGTATTAATTTTTTTATTTCTACTAGTATAGAACCCGTGCTAAAGCACGGTATTTTAGAATGTCATGTGTAGAGAACTTAACAATTAGAGCTAATAATAATAATATATAAATAAACTTTGAATTTTATTTGTAATTATCTACAATTGTTAATGTGTAAAAATACTAAGAATTGAAATAGAACGAATTTTACATTTTTACTCGGAATAAGTTTATGATTTAAAAAAGAAGATTGTTAGTTTAATTACAAAAATTTATGCTTATTTTTACGCATTTGAAGCATATAACTATTTTTGTAATTTTTGTTACAATATACGGAGTAACAATGTAAATGGAGTAAAAAATTTAAAGAATAAAAAGGTGAAAAGCACACACTGATTTT
Organism: Silene latifolia; assembly: GCF_048544455.1. Classification (NCBI taxonomy): domain Eukaryota; kingdom Viridiplantae; phylum Streptophyta; class Magnoliopsida; order Caryophyllales; family Caryophyllaceae; genus Silene; species Silene latifolia. Next base: position 201,936,079 of record NC_133536.1, on the reverse strand, counting down.
AATAATATGAGTAAAATCTGCATGTTTTAAATAGAAAATTTACGACATTTAAAATACATATATTTGACTAATGAGATAATAATGAATGAAATAAATTTGGTCCAACTATAGAAGTTACGGTGTTTGATAAGATACTTTGACACATAAAGACCATATATTAGGTCCAATACATGTCTAGATAAAGTTAGGCCCAATTTCTAGTTAAAAACATTTAGGCGGGAAAAATTTCAGTTTTCTTATTCTTTTAGTTTAATGGGGATTATTCGACAATATGTAACTCCCTTACCCTAATTTTTCGACGCTTAGAATTTAGAAAACACATTGCACCCCGACACTCACACCCTTCCTCCTCTCACTTAGTCCCTCATGACGACCCTCTCCGGCGACCACCTCCACCTCAGGCAACCGCCCAACTAGGTATGTATTATACTTTTTCAATAACCTTAATTATTGCAATTATCAGAATAATTAGTTTGAATTTTATGAACTTTCCTGATTAAATTAAGTTTTGTTAGATTAAATTGACTTTATTTGTTTAAATAGTTACATTATTTTATTTATTAGTATTTGTCAATTTTGATTATGTAAATATAGGTTAGGTTAATTAGGTTATGTGAACTTTTGCTATAAATTAAGTTTTGTCATTGTATTATTTGTAAATTAACTATGCATTTTTTTTAGAATGAAAATTTGTGATTACCTTATTGTGTAGTTGTGTATTATTAGAGTGGAAAAATCTTGGATGATAATGGAGTTGTATGATATAGAGGAGGACATGAGTATTTTTTTTAGGTAATAGTATGATCAAGTATGATAATTTACTTAGGAAGATCTATAATGGTATGAGCGTAGACTTACAACCTTGATCGGGGACGTGGTGTTGCACACGAAACACAACAATTCTGTCCTAAAAGGATTTGCACTTTAATCAATTTTCATTTTTGCATTATAACTTATTCCTAAAAGACTGCAACTTAAATTCGTTTACGTGAGCGTGCTCCCACACTCCCGAACCCACATTATAACTAAACTTGCTACAATTTTGGTCGAATCCCGATTACATTCAAATAAAATATGTGATTCACTTAAATTACCAACATGGGCCCTATTCTAAGCCACTAAATTGAGACCCCACATTAGAAAGTGTCCTTTTGAGGAAAATAAGGAGCCGTAGAGGAGTGGACCTCGAAAACTAGCAAAGGCAGTTGCCTCGTTGAACAATGTAAATTTCAAAGTTTTCGTTAAAATCTTTGAACAGTTATTCGATTTTATTTTATACCATTATTTGTTTGGAGGTCCCAAACGATAAATCATGGTTCCGTACGTAGATATTAATTATCAAATTACAAATTTAATTATTGTATACAAGTAAACATTCATCCAAATTTATGTTGATCAGGGACGAAGCTAGCGATAAATTTTGGGAGGGGTCGAAACTATAAGCATAATTTTTTTAAAATTGATTTGATTTATGCCATAAAACATAAAGCTATGAAAATATTCAAGTTATTGATAGTCTACCGATACAAATCTATTAAAAAAAACGTAAGAAGTGAGAAATTTCCATACAACTATGCATTTTCCTTCAAGTCACACCATACAAGGAATATACGGAGTATGATAATGGTTAAAAAATTACCCTTGAAAAATGACACATACAAATTGAAGTGTGTTTTATCTTTTCATCCTCATGCGCCATTAATGGAGATCAAGCTTATTATTTTTTCGTTTGTGATGAATTATTTTTGGTAAGTTGGAATGTGTAAAAAATCACATTGAAAATGGGTAAGAATTAATAAATTAGTTAACCTATTTACGACTTTCCTCTATTAATTAGCTTGAGTCATTAATATTCAACCAAGAATATATGATAGTTGAACAAATCATTAGTTATTTGCCTTAATTACGGGCCATAATCTTTAATAATTTTGCCTTAATTACGCCTATAAAAAGAGTTTTCCTAAATTCTGCCCGGGCCATGGCCCATTGGGCTAGTGTGTAGCTTCGCCTCTGATGTTGATGGATAAAATAGTGGTTGTTTTTAGAATAAGCATCTTGTTACAAATTTAATGGTTCGTTCTTGTTAGAGATGTTAATGAGACGAGATAGCTCGCAAACAACTCGAGATCGGCTCGGTCAAATCTCGGTTTGTGCGATCTCGGGCTCGACTCGAGAGCTTAACGGGTCAAGCCAAGAAAATGTTGGCTCGACTCGAAAAGCTCGCGAGCGGCTCAAACTTGTGTGATTAGATAAAATATTGCTCATTTTTTATTAAAGTATTTTATCTTGATTATCTTTTTGTATCACATATATCAAATGTCTCACTGATTTGCCAAATATTTTATATATAACCTTCGAGCCTTATTATTGAAAATATCTGAAGAAAAAAAAATTAACAATTATATATAAGCTCGATTCGAGCTCGCGTTAAAGCTCGCAAACTTGATAACGAGCACATTGTTTTTAAGTTTGGGTAATCTCTAGATCGGCTCGAGCTCGGATTTGGGTTCTTAAGCATAAGCAAAGCAAGGCCAAGCTCAGACTCGCCACGACTCGTTAACATTCCTAGTCCGCACCGTTTCGTTGCACGCGTCCTGAATTACCGAAACAACCCATCTACCTAGTGATGCTAACACCAATAACGCAAGGTACATGCTTTCTTTTCATAGTTAACTATGTGCAACAGTAACCCACTCATATGTAAGCGTTGCATTTTGTAAAGGACAACTCCGAGGATAGAGCATGCACCACTAAGGAAGTTTTTTAGATGTTGAGGGTGTTTAGCTATATGTTGTTGCATCTGCAAACTGTTATATACACATTTTGTAAGGTTAACGTCCTTCATAGATGAAAACTAATGCTACCTATGAAACGTTGAGCTATGAAGCGTGTTGGTGAAATGTCCTCTAGTGGTTGATAGTATATGTACAATGTTCATGCACTACACAAACGTGATCCTATTTCTAGAGCCACTATTAGTAGTTTACAAGTGTATTTCAACAAAATTAGGATAGCTTGCCCGTTCTACAACAACTAGTCTTGTACAAAAACGCAATGAATACATATTCTACTATCGGAAAAAAATAGTCGATGAAAACATTTTACTCACTAATCTCGATTTTTTTTAACAGTTCCTTCGTTTATGTTTCCTTATATACTCTAAATATACCGGAGTATCGAGTACTTGGTAGTTTCTTTAAAGATGGGAAAATTAATGACATATATCACGATTCATACTCCACATTATGTGTATTCGTGTAGTGTTTTAATTTTATGTTATCCTAAATTTACTGGTGGTTAAAAAATGTGAAATTGAAAAGTGGGAAGGTAAATGGGAGACGTGATCCCCATTCCCCAAGGCCCAATTCATAGTAAGAAATGAATAAAAATATCAATATAAAAAGTCACTGTTACGATTTTATGACTGCAACTGTAATATGAAAAGTGTGAAGGTAAGACCTCCGCATAATTTTCACTCTATACATTTTCACCTATTCTCTCTCCAATTCACCATCCACCTCACATTTATACTCACTATCAAAATTCACCAAAAAAAACATCAAAAAAATACCCACATCAACAAATACTTAACTTTCCTTCTCTTTCCTACTTTATTATACCCCACACTATCCACCTCAACATTCCACTCTCACACTATATTTATTTTACTTCATTTTCATTATTTGCAGTCATATAAAATTTTTGGTTTTATAATTTATTATTGCAAATTCGAATTTCTTTTTTTTTTAACATTTTTTTTGCATATAAATTAAGGTAAATCCGAAACTCTCACACTTTGTTTCCTTTTTTTTTATGATCTTTAATCTCAAGTCATTATTTTACACGGATATTTTCTCATTTTAAACAAAGATAGAAAATAGTACATTGGAATAACAAAATTAAAACAAAGTAAAACCAAATACAAGGTTAACATAAAAATAAACATCTATGATTCAACAACAGACTACAGAAACTCTCTGTTGCAACTATCAACTGAAGAGGGGGATGATGACAACATCCTTAGTCTGGCTCTCTCCATCTGATCTGCAAGTTCTTTATCCCTTAAATAGTCTCAGTATATGTTGTCCAATAACTGAAATTTGAAACGCTCTCCTTCTGGGAGGATGAATATAATTTCTCCCCCACAACAAATATTTATCAGCGCACTATATGTTAAGATATTTTCAAGCTTAGAGAGAAAATCTACTACCTCTTGTTTCAATGACTGCCAACTGCCCTTTTTGAAAAAAAAAATGAGCTCGAGTGACATTTTGCATGTGAGCATAGCCGGGGTTAAGTAATTCATTTGGTGTATCTCCACGAATAATCTTAACAAGCATAACACAATTTGGGGTTTGGTTAAGTTTATCGCATATAACACCTTCCCTCAGAACAATTTTTAAGCGAACAAATAGTTTTTGAGTTTCTTCTATAATAATATCAATTCCATTTTGTGTACCCAACATTTTCTGAATATTGTTTGAAGTTGAGAGTAATAAGATTGTGTGTAAGAGATATTAAGATATGAGAAGTGTAGTGGTAGAGTATTGTTCTATTTATAGATAATATTCTTTTTTTTATGCCATTGGATTGATATCTCAGTTCTTTGATCTTAGTCGTTGGAAAGATTGTGTGTAAGAGATAAGGATAAGGTTGAGATTGTGTAAGAGATAAGGATAAGTTTGTGTGTAAGAGATAAGGATAAGGTTAAGATTGTGTGTAAGAGATAAGGATAATGATAAGATTGTGTATCAGAGATGAGGATAAAATTATAAGATTGGATAAGAAAAGAGATAAGAGTTTGTCAGATACATTGATAACATAGATAATTTGCATTCACTAATAAAAAACAACAACAACAACAACAACAACAAAACACAATAAAACTTTGATCAATTAAAACATACAAGTAAATAAACTAAATAATACGACCAAATTACATTAATATAAGCATAAAACTTAATTAACCAAATTGTTGCTATATATGTTCAATTAAGTCTTTTTTAAGAACTTGATGTCTTCGTGGGTCATGCATAATATTTCTATTTGCCACAAATTGATGTTTATATGCAATATATCCTGTTTCAAAGGCGGGAGCATCAACACTAAGTTCTTCGTCATCGATATGATTATCAATGTACTCTTGTATATTGTCATAACCAATGTATGACTCTCGCTCATCTTCAACAATTATATTATGCAATATGATGCAAGTTATCATTACTTATAAAGAAATTCATTCTTCCAATAATGCACTGGGTTACATATAACCGCAAATCGAGCTTGTAATACGCCAAAATCACGTTCAACATCCTTTCTAACACTTTCTTCTTTAGTTTCAAATAACCTATCTTTGGGTGTTTGCGGATGTCTTATCGACTGAATGAACGTAGCCTATTTTGGGTAAAACCATCAATTAAATAATAACCATAATCATATTGATTACCATTTACCATATAATTAGCGTGTGGCACATACGCATTTAATAAGGCATCAAAAACTGGAGAATGGTGTATAACATTTAAATCATTTGCCGAACCTGGAGTAACAAAATAGGAATGCCATATCCATAGATCTTGTGAGGCAACCTTTTTTTCCAAAATTACCGTCGGACTTGAATTACGCCCTTGAAAGTGCCCTTGCCAAAGCTTTTGAGCGGTTCTTCCATTTCCAATGCATACAGTCTATGCTCCCCAACTTTCCTGGAAAACCTCTAGATGCTCCGATTTGAAATAACATTTGAGTGTCTTCGACGGTTGGAATCCTTATGTATTCATTTCAAAAGTGAGAAATAATTGCATCAGTAAAATATTCAAAACACTCTCATGCGGTTTATTCACCAACTTTTAAATACTCGTCGATCCGATCGGCGGAGTCTCCATACACAAGCATTCTAATTGCCATAATGCATTTCTACAACGAGGTAAAACTGTCCGTACCAGTTGCATCGGGGCTATCCTCAAAGTAATCATTAGCGGTTTGGACACCATTTACCACTCGCAGAAACAAATGTCTACGTATTCAAAATCTACGTCGAAACATCTCATTTGTGTACACCGGGTTAGCAACGAATGTAATACCCGCCCTATTAGAGACCCCCTGACCGACCTATTGACCAAGGGAAGGCCTTAGCAAGGGAGACGAGAGATATTAGTTGACTAACATAACTTGCTACTCGACCTAGCTAGGGTTACTCGACCGAGTATTTAAGATACTCGACCGAGTACCTCGTCAGTCAGCGCGTTATTATAAAATGCGAAGTCTTAAACCTAATTCATTTTTTACGGTTCCTTTCTTTATCAAAAACCCAATCTCTCTCTCTCTCTCTCTCTCTCTCTCTCTCTCTCTCTCTCCCCCTATCCTCTCATCTCACCCTATACTTCTTATATGGTCTTGAACACTAACCTAAGGAGGGAGACGGTCTATGCATGAAGTCATCGAGTCGAAGTGTCCCCGTCGCGGGTATCATTTTGTGTCTCAAGGTGAGTTTGTGTTTAGTTGTTATCTTTCAGTATATCTGGGATAGTTTAGTGATAAGATATGATTGCTGCTTGTAGGAGTCTTACTTGGCTTGTATGATGGATGCACTTTCATGGTATAGCAAAAATGTAGGGTTTCCCTACTCAGTTGATTGTATATTTAAGTATAAGATGGTGATTGTTTTACTGGCATGATTACTTTTATTGTTGAGATTATACCTTGGTTTTGGCATGTCTATATTGGTATTGTGAGCTTTGTTGTTTGATTATCTGTGGTTTTCCAGGTGCGTCCTCGGCTGAGTGAAGTCATCATCGGGAATGGCTTTACGCCCTTGATTCGCCCCTTGTGGTTCCCCTCACAAGGGGATGGGTATATTAATGGACATGGGTTATTGCTCCTTGCGATGAGCGGGGATTAGGTGGGCAAGGCTGCAGTCCCTTACTGGCGGTAGGGGTCTCCTGTTGTGATGAGAACCTGGCAGGGCTACACACTTCAGCGTGTAGTCGATTACTGGTTACTTTGGAGTTTGGAGGAATGTGTATTGATGGCTTGGTTATATTTTGGTTGTCTTGCTTATCTTGTTTATCCAGTGAACTGATCCCCTATTATGTTTTTAAAACTATGGTGATCCATTCAGGGATGGTGAGAAATTATTTTAACAGGTGTTGGTTGATATATTGCTTGCGGGACGTGGAAGGAATCGAGTCATCACGTTGTCTAACTAGTTGCCGCTGTCACTCATGCTTAGTGGTCCTTTCTATTGTACCAGGGATGTTTTCGTTTGTCAATTTTATAACCTATAAGAGACATGTAATAAAATGTTCTATTATTGCTTATTTGATCTACTTATCTCGGGCAACTGAGATGGTATATGGGGGTGTTACAAAGTAATATCAGAGCGACGATTTTGGAACCCAAACCAATGAACCAAATGAATGTAGGGTGTCAAATTAAAATGAACCTAGTGTATGTGTGTTGGGAGCCCCTTATATTGGTTTTGGGTGAGAAGGCGCCCTCATATCAGAATCCCGGCCCCATCATGCTTAAGCCAGCAATATCGCATGGGTTAAACGTATGGGGATATATGTGTATGTTGAATGTGTGATATGTGGCTTTCTTGAATGTTGCTTTGTGTTGGTGTCAAAGGTTGAAGTAGTTGGGATACAAGTGATCGTATAATGATGTGTGCTTGTGCTTATGAATGAGTTGCGCAGTGGCTTAAAGTTTTATGTATGGTTGATTTTGACATGGGGAGTAATGACAGACGGTAGTGTCATAACATGTAAAGAGATGGCAAGGAGTATGAATGGTTTGAGTTAGCTATGTATGCTTAAATGGAGTTGATGCTTGTAGATGTACGATTTTGCTTGTGCCTTGTTGGTAATATAACCAAGTTGAGTACGATATATGTGCTTGTAACCTGAATAGTTTCTGCTAATGAAATTATGTGAGTATAATACGTGTTGAGTAAGTGAGTCGTCATGGGGTGTGTAGCTGATAGGTTGCTTAATGTTTAATAGAAATAAAGTCTAAGCGTGACGAGTCCCGGATGATTGGAACTCTAAATAATGTTTGCTATTTTGCAGGGAATTACTCATAAAGTCTTCAACTTCCGTTACTGTACAGTTACACTCGACCGAGTGAAATGGATACCCGACCGAGTAAGCAAAATTAAGCCGAGTATATAGGCACTCGGCCGAGTACTCAGAATGGCGTTTTACTCTATTTTCCGCCTCTAATCCTTATTTTTACACATACTCTCATCAAAATTTTCTCTCTCAAATATAATCTTGGGTGATTTTGTTAAACTTGTTCTTGGATTTGCTCTTGCCTTTGCCCTTCCTATTCAATCCCGACTTAAGGTAATGCAACTATCAAAAACTCTTTATTTCTAATCAAGTTAAGTGAGAAACTTGCCTCAAATTTGAAAATTTTACTTTTATAATTCAAGGATTTATGTTAGTATGGTGCTAGATTGGTAGTAATTGCTCTTAATCATTTATTTACTCATGTAAAAGATAGTTTCCATGCTCAAGAATTCCCGATTTGATGCCGAAAAGTTTCTAGGATTTTGCCCCAAAATTTTGTTTTTGGTCACTTAGATTTCTTCTAGGATGTTCTTAAAGGTTTAATTACTGGTGGTAATGCTCTAATAAGTTGATATTTCATGCATTTTGATAGAAAAATCGTCTTAAAACTCCGTCTTAAAAGTGTATAAACTGAAAAATCGCCCTTATCATGGTGTAATTTCCGGAAAATTCTTGTTGAACTTGTACTTTTTGCAGCATGCCGAAGACTAGAGCACCCTCAAAGAAAAGAACTTGTGCCAATGTTGCGATTGAGGAAGGTCATTCGAGCCAAGAGTCGCTTGTTCCTTCTGTCGATGAATATCCATCGGTAATCTTTGCTAATTTTAAACAACGGGCTGTTTTCGTGGCCTTGATGGGTCGAACCATGAGGCCGACTCGTTGGGTAGACCCTGAGATCCTGACAACCTTAGGGGTGGAATCGAATATATCGCATATATTCGAGATTTTGGGGATGGATGGATTATATCACCTTCACAAGAACTCTTACCCGTTCTTTACCTTGGGATTTTTGAGTTCTTTTGAGTATGATGTGAACGGGAAAGCCGTTAGTTTTCGTCTTCTGAACACCAACCATGAGCTTACCCTTGACCAGTTTGCTGAACACCTCGGGTAGTGGGGAACCTCGACCTCAGCCCCGGTACTATCTGGTCGACCCCGCTATCCTTCTAGACTTGCCTGAGCTGATCACTACCTCGGGGAAGCAGGCGACCATTCCACCACCTCGCGAGCACCGTGGAGGGAGGGCGACCAGAGAGGTCGAGACCGAGCCTTCTTATGCCACACCAAGCTTTTACCCGACCTAGTACTTGTAACACCCCCATTTATTTAGGAGCCTTTAGCTAGACATTCCTAGATAAATAGGACTTTTACCATCTCGGTTTCCCGAGGTAGTGAATAACAAAGTACAACAATACCAAAGTACTTTAATTAAAACTTAGCGATTACATATTATTACAACTTATCCAATCTAGACATAATATAAAACTTGATACAACTCGCAGCGGAATAATTAAAGCGATTATTAATCTAAGTGATCTAGACAGCAACTATGGTCCAAGTCAAGCTCACGCCCCAATGCTCCCAAGTCAGCTAATCTTTAGTACCTGTCAAATATTCTTCCCATTATGGTTCATCACAGGTGTTCACGAATACACAGTCAACGACGAGGTTGAGTAGGATAAAATATATTAAAACAACCAATCTCTCACAATTGTCAATATTCCAATCTCAACTGTTCACATGTCACGTCTCGACATCAATTGTCCACGTTATCCACCAGAGACTAAGCCTGGGGCCTTCCAATTAATCACACACGTTATCCACCAGAGACTAAGCCTGGTTGTAATACTACGATTTTATGAGTCTCTGGGTACTCTATTGAGTGGGCCTTACTCTGTCGAGTAAGGGTGTTTTGATTTTAGAAACAGTATTATGCCTGTAGGGTACTCGATCGAGTAGCCTGGGTACTCGATCGAGTAAGTGGCACTCGATCGAGCACGTTAGTTACTCGATCGAGTAGGTCGGTTAACGGGTATTATTTTGACGGGTTTTGTTAATAACACGGATTAGTATATAATTCATATCGTCATCTTTATTAAACACTTTTACAAACCTAATAAACTTAAAAAGGAGATTGAAACTACGTTGTTCGCATCATCCGTGTTATTGACAAATCCCGGAGCTTGAGAGGTCGGATTTCATCGTTCTTTGCATCTTAGTGATCCTTGCGTCAAGGGTAAGATCTACATACCAATTTTATAGCATTTAATGAACTTTGTTTAAATCCTAATTTGGGGGATTGAGGGTTTTGATGGTTAATTGTGATTGTTAGTAATTATATGATTATGTGTTAGGAGGAGGATTCGTAGAGGAGAGGTTTTGATACAGCTGTTGAGACCGTCTGCTTGTGTTGCATTCCAGATAGGGTTTCCCTACTCAGTATTAGTCACATAATGTGGTTTGGTGTTTGATTGTGATTTTTGTGAAAGTATCATATTGGTATTGTGACGGTTGTTGGATTTTGTCATTGTTGATTGTTGTTGATTATATCTGTCTGTGTTCTTCGGGGTGCGTCCCTGGCTGAGTGGAGTCACTTGCAAGAGTGGCTTCATGCCCATGATTCGCCTTCTGTGGAACCCGCCACAGAAGGGATGTGCACATTAATGGATTTGGGTTTATCGCTCGACTGAGATGAGCGGGGCTTAGGTGGGAACGACTGCGGTCCCCCACTGGCGGCGAGGAGTAACCTGTTGCGATGGGTGCTCTGGCAGGGCTACACACTTTAGTGTGTAGTCAGTTTGAGGAGTTGGTGATGGAGTTCGGGTTGATGTGACGATTGAGCTGTGTTGGTTTCTGTCTTATTGTGATTATATAATTGTGTGATTAGTACTGACCCCGTCTTTGTTTTGTAAAACTGTGGTGATCCTTTCGGGGATGGTGAGCAGTTATTGAGCAGGTTTGATATGGTGCTTATGGGCTAGCTGGGATGAGTCATCACTTGTAGTTAGAAGAGTCTTCCGCTGTTGTCAGACATTGTTGTTTAGTTTTTAGACATTTGGTTTTGGGAGAACATGTATTATACTTTTATCAGTTTGGATTTGTATTGTAATCACTTTATACTTTATACTATTTAAATTATGTTTCGTTAGTGTCATTTTATTATCATTGCCTTGGGAAACCGAGATGGTGACATTTCTATACCTGAGTGGTCCTGGTAAGGCACTTGGAGTATGGGGTGTCACAAAGTGGTATCAGAGCGACGATCCTGAAACCTGTAACCAATGAATTTAATGAACATAGGGAGTCAATTAAAATGAACCCGGGGTAAAAGTTGTAGGAGCTAATGCAAAGGCTTAGGAGACGTCCTAAAGTCGCGAACTCGCCCTGCAATTTTGAACCGGACACATGGGGGGTATGTGTCAGGGTCGTGTGTGTTGTCTTTTGGTTTGTATGTCTGCATAACGGCATGTGTTGTGAATTGTTGGATGTTGGATGTGGAGAATTGAAAGTATGGTTAAAAGTTGAAGAGATGTGTTTTATATGTGAATTGAATGTGAAGTATGTTGGGTGTTTATAATGTGGTATTTTGATAACATGAAGTAGATTGTTTTGTTGATTATATGAGGAATTGCGTAGATTTGCATGCGTAGTCATAATTATAATGTTGGAGTTATAAAGGTTGCATAGTAAGTTTGGGAAAGTGAGCTAACATGCGGGTAGTGTATACGAGTCTGCATGACTCGATCGAGCGGGGGGCACTCGATCGAGTAGGTGAGATGCTCGATCGAGTGGGTCTAACTCGATCGAGTGGATAGTTTGATGTTTTTCTGGTCACAACCGTATTTTTGGGTACTCGATCGAGTACATAGGGGCACTCGGTCGAGTTGAGGTCACTCGATCGAGTGGCATGTCAGCTCGGTCGAGTATGTTTATGATCAGGAGGTCTGATTAGGTTCTGGAGTCGAGGCACTCGATCGAGTATGTTGGGCACTCGATCGAGTAGCCTCAACTCGATCGAGTGGGTTTTGGTACTCGATCGAGTAGGGTCTGTGCAGGCTATATACGTGTTATGGGTTATAGTATGTATGTTTATATCCACCTTTTCTTATATAGCTTCAAGATGCCGCCTAAGAGAAACGCCCTGTACGCTAGAGCTGAGAGCATGACCACAGATGACATAGTTAAGATGTTGGAGCACCAAGATGCTCTTACGGAAGCTTTAAAGAGAGTGGGGAAAGATAAGGAGGTTGATCACTCAAAGATCAGTCTCTACATAGCGAGGTTCAACCCGAAAGAGTATAAGGGAACCGGAGAGCCAATGCTTCTAGATAATTGGCACAGAGAGATGGAGAACATCCTAGATTTGGTGCATTGTCCGGATGAGATGAGGGTAAAACAAGCTGCGTTCTACTTGAGAGAAGCGGTAGGTGAGTGGTGGGATAAGGTAAGGGTGAATGCTAGGGACATGTATGCGAAGCAGGGGCTGCCTGCTATACCTTGGGAAGAGTTCCAGAGGGCCATGAGGAGAGAGTTTGTACATGAGCATGTGAGGAGTAAGCTGAGAGAAGAGTTCGATGGGTTTAAGATGACATCTGACATGTCGGTAGCTGAGTACTACCGACTGTTCAATGAGAAGTCTAGGTATGCTGAGGATATGGGATTGAGTGATGAGAACCTAGCTCTGAGGTTTGAGAAGGGGTTGACCCCCAAGATAATGGAAAAGTTAGCCGTGGGAATCCTTACTGATGTTAAGGAAGCTTATGAGAGGGCTGGAAGAGCTGAAAGGCTAGTAGAGATGACCCGGGAGAGGGGTGCTGAGAAAAGGAAGGCTGAGTGTGAGGGTGGTGGCCAATCCAATTACAAGAAGGGCAACCACACTCAGGCTAGAGCTTTTTCATCTGGTTCGGGGTTTAGTGCTGGGGCTTCCTTTGGGCGTGGTCGTGGGAGTGGTAGTGGTAGTTGGGGAATGACCTGTTTCGGCTGTGGCGGTGTAGGCCACAAGAGACACGAGTGTACCAGTGTGTTGCCGGGAGGTTTTCAGAGACCGGCTCAGGGTAGCTATTCTCAGGGTCCGGCACAGAGCTATGCGAGCAACAGACCAGTTGGGTCATGGAACAACAAGGGAGGTCAGAGCAACAACGCTGGGGGTAACCGCAATGCCGGTAATTCTTATCAGAAGCCAGCTACGAACACCAAAAACAATCAGGGGTCAGGTGCTAAGCCGACTACCTCAGCCAGTACTGTCCAGGGAGGTGGGCATAAGGCCAGTGAAAAGCTGTTTATGATGGAGAAGAAAGCAGCTGAGGACGATGCACATGTTATCACCGGTACTTTTCTTGTTAATGGTGTTCATACCTTTGTTTTGTTTGATTCGGGGGCGTCACAGTCGTTTGTATCTTCGAGTCATGTTAAACAGTTGGGTCTGAGGGAATATGAGTCTGTGAGTGAGAAAGTTTTTATACCCTCGGGTGAGTCTGTATCATGTGGGAGGTTGTATAGGGATGTATCTATGATAGTTGGGCAAGTTGATCTACCTGTAGACTTGCTAGAGTTTCCCTTAGACGGTTTTGAGATGATAGTCGGGATGGATTGGTTAGGAAAGTACAAAGCTAAGATAGACTGTCATCAAAAGAAAGTTTCTCTGAGAGGTCCTAAGGGCATTAGTGTGTCTTATCGTGGGTTTGTTGTCAAACCCAAAGTTAAGTTGATTGCAGCTGTGACCTTGAAGTCCTATCTGAGGAAGGGGTGCCCGATGATCTTGTGCCATGTGAGAGATGACAGGATGGAGAGTTCGACAGTTGATCATATACCAGTTATGGGGGAGTTTTCAGATGTCTTTCCAGAGGAGATTCCGGGGTTGCCACCGAAGAGGGAGATAGATTTCAGTGTTGAGCTGAAACCGGGGACGGGGCCAATCTCTAAGGCACCGTACCGGATGGGTCCTAAGGAGTTGGAGGAGCTCAGGAAGCAGCTAGATGATCTGATAGAGAGGGGATAAATTAGACCTAGTGTATCACCGTGGGGAGCACCAGTTCTTTTTGTGAAGAAGAAAGATGGGAGTCTGAGGTTGTGCATAGATTACAGGGAGCTGAACCGAGTGACGGTGAAGAACAAGTATCCTTTTCCAAGGATAGATGACCTGTTTGATCAGTTGAGTGGTGCATCAGTCTTTTCCAAGATTGATTTGAGGTCGGGGTACCATCAGGTGAAGATTAGAGAGGAGGACATACCAAAGACAGCTTCCACGTCGAGGTATGGCCATTATGAGTATATGGTGATGCCTTTTGGGTTATCTAATGCGCCGGCTGTGTTTATGGATTTGATGAACAGAGTCTTCAGTCAGTTTTTGGACAAGTTTGTGGTGGTTTTCATTGATGACATCTTAGTCTATTCCAAGACTAAGGAGGAACATGAGGAGCATCTGAGGATTTTGTTGCAGACCTTGAGGGAGCATGAGTTGTATGCAATGTTGTCCAAGTGTGAGTTCTGGCTGGAGAAAGTTGCTTTTCTAGGGCATGTGATTTCTAAAGATGGGGTAGTTGTGGATCCGGCAAAGATTGATACAGTTACCAAGTGGGAAGCACCAAAGAATGTAGCTGAGATCAGGAGTTTCTTGGGTTTAGCTGGATATTACAGACGGTTCGTGAAAGATTTTTCCAAGATCGCTAGGCCTATGATAGCTTTGATGAGGAAAGAGAACAGGTTTCGTTGGGATGAGAGTTGTGAGACGGCGTTCCAAACATTAAAGGAGCGTTTGACTACAGCTCCAATCTTAGCATTGCCTGAAGGGAGTGAGAACTTTGAGGTTTATACAGATGCCTCAAAGAATGGGTTGGGATGTGTGTTGATGCATAACGGTAAAGTGATTGCCTATGCTTCTAGGCAATTGAAACCTTATGAGGAGAATTATCCTACACACGATCTGGAGTTGGGCGCAGTTATGTTTGATCTCAAGATTTGGAGACATTACCTTTATGGGGCGACCTTTAAGGTATTTCCAGATCAGAAGAGTCTCAAGTACATCTTCACTCAAAAGGAGTTGAACATGAGACAGAGGAGGTGGATGGAGTTGATTGGCGATTATGACATGGATATTATCTACCATGAAGGGAAAGCCAATGTAGTTGCAGATGCTTTGAGCCAGAAGAGTGTACATTTCTTGTGAACAGCCATATCTTTGATGAGATTGAGAGATGAGGTTGGGAAGTTTGGGATACATATGATCCAGAAAGGGGATGCCATGGGACATTTGACAGTGCAGCCTGATCTTTATGATGATATTCGAGGTAAACAGGTGTTAGATCCCAAGATGGTGGAGTGGAGAGCTGGAGTAGAGAAAGGGACGGTCTCTAGATTCTCTATTCATACAGATGGTAGTTTGAGGTTTGATGGGAGGTGGTGTGTCCCTAATGATGAGGAGCTGAAAAAGACAATCATGACAGAGACACATTATACACCATATTCGGTGCATTCAGGTGGTGACAAGCTGTACAAGGATTTAAAGAAGACTTTCTGGTGGCCTGGAATGAAGAAAGAAACAGCTGAGTTTTTGGCCCATTGTTTGACATGTCAGAGAGTTAAAGGGGAAGAGCGACGACCACAAGGTAAGATTCAGTCTTTAGAGGTACCTGAGTGGAAGTGGGAATCCATTTCCATGGATTTTATCGTGGGTTTGCCAAAGAGTTAGCAGGGTAACAACATGATATGGGTTATAGTGGATCGACTGACCAAGTCAGCTCATTTCGTGCCAATGAAAGATACATGGACTAAGGCACAATTAGCTATGGCTTATCGGAAGAATGTGCTAAGGTTACATGGGGTGCCTAAAGACATAGTATCTGACAGAGATGCGAGGTTTATCTCAAGGTTTTGGAAAGAGTTGCAGGAGTCTTTGGGAACGACATTGAAGATGAGTACAACATTTCATCCTGCGACAGACGGTTAGACTGAGAGAACAATCAAGACTCTTTAGGATATGTTACGAGCTTGTGTGATGGATTTTGGTGGTAGCTGGGAACAGAGGTTAGATTTGATTGAGTTTTCCTACAACAACAGCTATCACACTAGTATTGGCATGGCGCTATTTGAGGCTTTATATGGGCGGAGATGTAGGAGTCCGATTTATTGGGACGACAGTGCTGAGGCAGTGGTTTTAGGACCAGATATGGTACATGAGATGGTTGAATAGATTAAGATGATCAGGGAGAGGATGAGAGCAGCTCGGGATAGGCAAAAGAGTTATGCAGATCTACATCGTCGGGATATAGAGTTTCAGGTTAAGGACAAGGTTCTTCTGAAAGTGTCTCCTATGTGTGGGGTCATGAGATTTGGGAAGAAAGGCAAGCTGAGTCAGAAGTTCATAGGACCATATGAGATCCTAGACCGGGTTGGAGACGTTTCTTATCGTTTGGCTTTACCGTCTTCTTTGGAAAGGGTGCATAATGTGTTTCATGTATCTCAGTTGCGGAAGTATGTGAGTGATCCGTCACATATGTTAGAGGCAGAGAACATAGAGATAGATGAGTCCTTGTCTTACCTTGAGGTGCCTAAGCAGATTCTTGACCGGAAGGTTAGAAAGACTAGACATGGTGAGACAGTCTTGCTTAAGATCCTTTGGTCTAATCATGAGGTTGAGGAGGCTACATGGGAGGCAGAGGAGGCCATGAGAGAGCGTTACCCTTTCCTTTTTGATAAGGTATGTATGGTTACGGGGACGTAACCTTGTTTCTTTTAGGGGGGTAAGAGATGATCGCGAAGAGTTTTTGCATCTTTTTATGTTGTTTTTGGTATAGTTAGTAGTGGTTTGTGTCGGGTTGAGTTCGGTCGGTAGCATGTGTCGGAGTTCTTGTGTTGAGTTTTGTGTTGTTTGTTGTGTCGGGAGTGTGGTAATATGTTTTTATTTTGTTGTGGTTTGAACTTCGGGGACGAAGTTCTTTTTAAGGAGGGAAGACAGTAATACTACGGTTTTTTGAGTCTCTGGGTACTCTATCGAGTGGGCCTTACTCTGTCGAGTAAGGGTGTTTTGATTTTAGAAACAGTATTCTGCCTGTAGGGTACTCGATCGAGTAAGTGGCACTCGATCGAGTACATTAGTTACTCGATCGAGTAGGTCGGTTAACGGGTATTATTTTGACGGGTTTTGTTAATAACACGGATTAGTATATAATTCATATCGTCATCTTTATTAAACACTTTTACAAACCTAATAAACTTAAAAAGGAGATTGAAACTACGCTGTTCGCATCATCCGTGTTATTGACAAATCCCGGAGCTTGAGAGGCCGGATTTCATCGTTCTTTGCATCTTAGTGATCCTTGCGTCAAGGGTAAGATCTACATACCAATTTTATAGAATTTAACGAACTTTGTTTAAACCCTAATTTGGGGGATTGGGGGTTTTGATGGTTAATAGTGATTGTTAGTAATTATATGATTATGTGTTAGGAGGAGGATTCGTAGAGGAGAGGTTTTGATACAGCTGTTGAGACCGTCTGCTTGTGTTGCATTCCAGGTAGGTTTTCCCTACTCAGTATTAGTCACATAATGTGGTTTGGTGTTTGATTGTGATTGTTGTGAAAGTATCATATTGGTATTGTGACGGTTGTTGGATTTTGTCATTGTTGATTGTTGTTGATTATATCTGTCTGTGTTCTTCGGGGTGCGTCCCTAGCTGAGTGGAGTCACTTGCAGGAGTGGCTTCACGCCCATGATTCGCCTTCTGTGGAACCCGCCACAGAAGGGATGTGCACATTAATGGTGTAACACCCCCATATTCCAAGTGCCTTACCAGGACCACTTAAGGTGATACCTGTCGAAGTGAGTATCAAAAATAATATTTATAAAACCAAACTACTACTAGCAAGCGGTAGTAAGGGTCGATCCGCAGGGAGGTAGGGAGATAATAGTTGTTTCTATTTTAGTCTAAGGGTAGCAAATGTGGGGGTTTTGATGAGAGTTATAACTAATTCTAATAACATAAACTAAATAAACAAGTAAAAGTAAATAAGAACGGTAGGCAATGATAAAAGGAATGCTAAGACGGTCGGTTCACTATAGTTGCGATGGCACTAAATCCTAGGTAACTTCGAAATACGGTCGCGAAGGATGGGGAAAACAAGTCCTCTCGGTCCATGTTAAATAGTAACTACCTCTCGGCCTATGCTACTAATCCCTAAGTCTCATTAATACTAACTCTCGTTCTTGATTAATGATTCCTAATGCAAACTAAACTACGTTATCTCTCGATCTTAGCAATTTAGTCGTTTTAATTCGTTAATTATTGTCCATTCCTATCTCTCGATCTACGGGATGGTCAAGTTTAAGCATCTATCAAATCTCCTCTCGGTCTCATTGAAAGATAAAGCACTTAACGAAACAAACAAAGCAAAACCAGACGCTGAAGTCGATCGATCGACCAGCTATCCCAGTCGATCGACCAACCGGCTCAGTCGACCGACTGGTTAAGCCAGTCGATCGACCAAGCCCTAATGCGAGGTCACCTATTCTAATGCCATCTACGCCATAGATCCCCTACATCCTAGCAAGAGGTGATTAGCTAGACATATTGATGATAACAGCAATAATACTAACAACTAAAGCTATTGAATTCATAATTAAATTAACCAAGTAAATAACTAACATGAAATTATAATTTGGCTTTGGGATTCTATCTAGCAAGAACTGAAACTAGAGAAACGAATAAAACAATGCTGTAATTAAAGGACTAGAATTACCGAAATAAAGAGCAAGCGATGAATCCGAAAGCAAAGTACGAACTTTATTGAAGGAAATTATTCTAAGCTAATGAAACCCTAAAATTTGATGATGAAAACTGAATAAATAAAACTTGATGTCAGGTTACGTTATATAGCCATCTTCCGTAACATTATTCCTAAACCTAATATATATTGGGCTTCCTTATTCTCGATCTTTTATTTTTGCGTCAGACCCGTTGTTCAGTCGATCGACCATAAGCATCAGTCGATCGACTAAGTAGCAGCGAACAGTAGCTACTGGAACCCGTGGGGTGGTCGATCGACCACTTGGACCAGTCGATCGACCAAGAGTCTTTGTCTGAGAATAGCATTTCGACGATTCTGCAGCGCGCACCGATCTTAAAACGTCTGCCATTTCTTCGTTACTTGGTCAAATCAGGCGTTCTACGCGGTGTTGGAAAGCTAAGAGGATAAGCTTTCACCTCCAATTGGAATCACTCGATTATCAGCTCTAGAACTCGAGATATTGCCATCTGAAGCAGCCTGCAATGTCGAGAAGTGCTTCTTTGCTTGTAAAACTCGTACGCACCCTTGCTTTTGCTATCTTTAGGCCTTGAAACGCGCACCAAGCTCATTCCTCGAGTCAATACTCCATGTCAAATGCAATGCTAAGTACTTAGGGACGGATTCGGCTTTTTTTTCCACTGAAATCTTCATATTCCTACAAAATCACAAGAAAAGGAAGAAATACACGAAACAAGGGAAATAGTAGCATAAACTATTCAATTGAGCTCTTAAATGCGTGTAAAATAGGGTGTAAAACATCATATAAATGACACGCATCAAACTTCCCCAAACCAAACCCTTGCTTGTCCCCAAGCAAGAACTAGACTCGATCTAAAGGAACGAGTTCAATCTCAGAGCGAAATGCAACAAGTAAAGCCTAAACCAATTTAATGCACAACTAACAATCAATTAGCAATATGAATCATGCAAACGAGTTATGATGTCGTTAAAAATTCGCTGAACCACCAACTGTAGAGACTTATCAAATTGGACTCTCACGGGTCGCTCAAATCACTCAAATAAGCATAGGTGAATAATGTATAAGATAGAAAGAAGTAACTTTGTAGTGACTCTCACCTAACTACGACCTATGAAAACATGCCTGCAGTCTAATATGAAAATGATCTCTATAACCGTACATATGTATTCCAACCAAACAGATGACCATGACACATGCCGAGGTAAATATGGATATGTGAGGTAATGGGTAAGAAGAGGCAAAACATTTATGGAAATGTGGGGGTATAGGCGGCCAAGCTAGTACCCAAATAAAACCATATGACAATATCCATTTCTTGCTCATGATTAAACAATAAATCCGGTGCAAATGATTAGCACTAATCTCACAATCTCTGATATAAGTCAACTCCCCAAAGAATATAAATGATAACATGGGAGTGAAAATCACCAAATCATAATAATTGAAACATGTGATTTTTTCTTTCTTTTTTCGAAGCTGCAGATCGATCGACCATAAGGATCAGTCGATCGACCGGATTCTACAGTAAGCACACTTTTTTCTTTTTCTTTCTTTTTCGAATCATTTTTCTCCTCTTTTTTTTTTTCTTTTCTATTTTTTTTCTTTCTTTCGTTTTTCAATTCTTTTCATCTTCCCAACATCATCTCAAAATGAGCATATAACCAAATTTGCAATAAAACATTCCCACAAAAACAAGTACTAGCTCGGATAAGGTAGGCTAATTTTTGACTGTAGTTTATGGGACAAAAGAGGCTAAATTTGGCTATGAGGGGTTCATTGGCAAAATGAGAAAAGGGAAACCTCTACCACATGTGTCAACAAACCACAAATCGAATGCATACGGGTATTAAGCAGATTAAGTTCATATTTATGCATTTTGATGTAACATGTCTCATAAGGAGTAACTACTCACATTCCTAGATGAACTGGTCACAGATACACCAGTTATAAGCTCTAAATCTCAGAATATAATGTAGTTTGCCAAAAATCTAAGTCAAGTCTCAAGTTCAGCAAGAAATTAAGGAAAACTCGTAGATTATGCAAAAAGATTCTACTAATAACATGTCAATTAGCAAGGCTTAGGCATAAACAGCTGAAAACGCAATGTCATCATGGAAATACTACCGTTCCGACTCGACCTATATGCTAAAATAAACGTGCATTTTTTTGAATTTTTTTTTTTTGAATTTTTTGAAATTTTTCAATTTTTTTGAATTTTCTGTATATATAAGAAATGAAACAACAATGCAAAACAAAATGTAAACGTGAATGCAAGCAAATGATATGCGACGCAAAACCCTTCCCCAAACCAAATCGCACAATGTCCCCATTGTGCAAAAATCATGTAATGAAAGAAAAGAGAAACGGGAATTTGCGAGAAAAAATAAATAAAACACAATGACATAAAGTAAAGACTTGGGAACTCACAAGACTTTAAGCGCAGCAAAGGAAACCTCCCCAAACCAGCGTGAGCTAGGAGGTTTCAGTAGCCAGCAGTGCTACCAATAAAGACCTGAAAGGACAAACAAAAACCACGCATAAAACCGAGAAAACAATTTTTAAAGCGGAAAAATTGTGCACAAATGAGACAATAGAAGAAATAGATAATTCGACGGAACATAAAGTGGAGTAGAAGACTCCCTTAGGTCCGCATATCGACCAAACACAGCAGGGGAGAGGTCGTGAATGAAAATAGCAGCAGCAGTGGTCGATCGACCACTTAACCCAGTCGATCGACCAGGTGGGCGTGAACAGTAGCTCCTGTAAACCTGCAAATCAGTCGATCGACCATACAGGTCAGTCGATCGACTGAAAACACTGCTGCAGCGTCTTATTTCTTCGTAATTGCTCAATGATTTGAGCTAACAAGCTCTAAATACCTGCAAATGCACAATAATACGCGCCCAAAATTGCGCAAAACCCAGAATAAAGTCTAGAGTACTTAAAAATCCTAAGTAAGGGGATTAAAATGCGAAGTTTCGCGCACACAAAAGCAATAAAAAGTCTAAAGCAGTAAAGAGTCTTTAAAAAGTCTAAGAAACGCATAGATCAACGGAAACTACGGAAAATCTCCGACCAAGGCTTCTGTCTACATGAAGTAGCTTCCGCAGTGCTCATCTCAAAAGCTGGACTCCATTCTACTCCGACTGGGATGCTCAATGGATCATCTCTAGCATCTTCCCAAGCATGGCCATCATCTTCTAGCTCCTCACACTCGAGATCCGACTTCGAAATTTTAACTGTCTCCTTCTTCTTGGGCTCCTCATCTGGCTCCTCGTCAGTTGCATAGCTCAGACATCCCAAACCGCCTCTCTGAACAATGGGCTCCTTCATAGCTGGAGCGACGAGCGGTTCTTCCTTCCCCAAACCAGTTCCTGCAACATTCAAAACAAGAGAATTGTCCTCCATATTGCTCCCAATCTGGGGCGGAGGTGTCATAATAGGAATAGGCATAGGTAATGAAGTGGGAATGTCAGAAAGCACAAAATAAGATTTCTTTTCAGAAATCATATTACAGGTCATGGGCCACATGGGGTCTTTCTTCCTAGGGGACTGGGCAAACATAATAGAATGCTTCCCTACCTTAAATTTCAAAGTTCTTTCCCCTACATCAATTATTGCACCAGCAGTGTGCAAAAACGGTCGTCCCAAAATAATTGGGGTGTTGACATCTTCAGGAATATCCAAAACAACAAAGTCAACAGGAAAAAAGAACTTTTCAATTTGAACAGGCACATTCTCTAAGACCCCTCGGGTGAATCGCAGAACGGTCACCATTTGCACGATGATCATGTCGTAATGGCAAATCTAGTCAATCCCAACTTCTTAGCCAGACTCAAAGGCATAACGCTGACACTAGCCCCTAAATCACATAATGCCTTCTCGATTGAGAAGGTACCAATATTACAGGGGACAGAGAAACTACCTGGGTCAGACAGTTTGTGAGTAGCAGTGTGAGTTAAGTACGAACTAGACTCTTCAGTTAAATGCACTGACTCCACAACATTCAAAGACCTCTTCTTAGCTAGCAATTGTTTCATGAATTTCGTATATGCAGGTATTTGATTAACTAGTTCTAAGAAAGGAATTTGCACGTTAAGACTACGCACGACATCTTTAAATTTATCAAATGTTACCTCATCTTTGGTCGGCACCAGTCTTTCCGGATAAGGAGCTGTCAGAAGTAGCTTTGCCCTCTCCTCTAGGTCTCTCACACCGGCATCAGTGGATTTAGTCTGAAAATCCACCACTTTCTCCTTGTTGTAACTTGCCCCTTCTTCAGACCGTCTCAGATATGAACCATTAATCGTTGTCGGGTCATATTTCGGGACCGGGACTGACCCATCAGCACTCGGGTCTTGCCTCAATAAATTCGGAGTCGTCTCATCCCGAAACAAGAAATCCCTCAAGTTATCTGGCATTGGAGGACGAATTGGCTCATCATCGCAGCGACATCGGTCGATCGACCAAGTATGGTCGATCGATCGACCGACTTCTTCTTTCCGAATGAACAGAAAGATCAGAAGGCGTCACTGAGGATCGCGGAGTGGTCGATCGACTAGGTGATGCGGTCGATCGACCGGAATCGCTGATGTCCGTCTTTTTCTCGCTCTTTTTCTTCTTTCCTTTTCCAACAGCTTTCTTAGGTTCATCGAGAGCGGACCCACTCCTCAGCGTCATTGCATGTACGGTCTCAATACGCTGATTCAGAGAGTGAAACTGACTTGGTATCTCGGCTGCATTTTGATCCAATGTTGCAATATGAGATATCACCGCGATTAAGACCCGATTCGCCGCATTGCTTTTTTCTCGTACCTCCACCATAAGCAACAGACTAGACTCGTCAACTCGCAACTTCGTTTTTCAACTCTTCTTTGTGACGGAGTGGATGGTGGTGGGGCTTCATTTGGAGGCTCATATGGTTGATGCGGTGAAGTAGGAGCGTAATTATACGAATTGTCGAGCTGAAGTTGATGAAAAGCGATCATCTTCTCCTTAGGGTGCCCGCATGCATCAGGTGTGTGTCCCGCTCCGCCGCATCTCCCACAAAATGGAAACTGCTTTGCTCCCGAGAATGGAACATGTGTGGATCCTTCAAGTCTTTGCAAATAAACAACACTAAAGAAGAAGGTAAGAAGCGCCTCAAGGTACTCGGTCTTCCCTTGAGGCGAAAAGCAGAACTAAAATAAAAAAACAACTACAACTAGCGCGCCTCCCCAAGCAACGCGCGCCAAAATTTGATACTGTCGAAGTGAGTATCAAAAATAATATTTATAAAACCAAACTACTACTAGCAAGCGGTAGTAAGGGTCGATCCGCAGGGAGGTAGGGAGATAATAGTTGTTTCTATTTTAGTCTAAGGGTAGCAAATGTGGGGGTTTTGATGAGAGTTATAACTAATTCTAATAACATAAACTAAATAAACAAGTAAAAGTAAATAAGAACGGTAGGCAATGATAAAAGGAATGCTAAGACGGTCGGTTCACTATAGTTGCGATGGCACTAAATCCTAGGTAACTTCGAAATACGGTCGCGAAGGATGGGGAAAACAAGTCCTCTCGGTCCATGTTAAATAGTAACTACCTCTCGGCCTATGCTACTAATCCCTAAGTCTCATTAATACTAACTCTCGTTCTTGATTAATGATTCCTAATGCAAACTAAACTACGTTATCTCTCGATCTTAGCAATTTAGTCGTTTTAATTCGTTAATTATTGTCCATTCCTATCTCTCGATCTACGGGATGGTCAAGTTTAAGCATCTATCAAATCTCCTCTCGGTCTCATTGAAAGATAAAGCACTTAACGAAACAAACAAAGCAAAACCAGACGCGAAGTCAGTCGATCGACCAGCTATCCCAGTCGATCGACCAAGCAGCTCGATCGACCGTTGGTTAAGCGATCGATCGACCAAGCCCTAATGCGAGGTCACCTATTCTAATGCCATCTACGCCATAGATCCCCTACATCCTAGCAAGAGGTGATTAGCTAGACATATTGATGATAACAGCAATAATACTAACAACTAAAGCTATTGAATTCATAATTAAATTAACCAAGTAAATAACTAACATGAAATTATAATTTGGCTTTGGGATTCTATCTAGCAAGAACTGAAACTAGAGAAACGAATAAAACAATGCTGTAATTAAAGGACTAGAATTACCGAAATAAAGAGCAAGCGATGAATCCGAAAGCAAAGTACGAACTTTATTGAAGGAAATTATTCTAAGCTAATGAAACCCTAAAATTTGATGATGAAAACTGAATAAATAAAACTTGATGTCAGGTTACGTTATATAGCCATCTTCCGTAACATTATTCCTAAACCTAATATATATTGGGCTTCCTTATTCTCGATCTTTTATTTTTGCGTCAGACCCGTTGTTCAGTCGATCGACCATAAGCATCAGTCGATCGACTAAGTAGCAGCGAACAGTAGCTACTGGAACCCGTGGGGTGGTCGATCGACCACTTGGACCAGTCGATCGACCAAGAGTGCTGTACAGAATAGCATTCTGACGATTCCTGCAGCGCGCACCGATCTTAAAACGTCTGCCATTTCTTCGTTACTTGGTCAAATCAGGCGTTCTACGCGGCGTTGGAAAGCTAAGAGGATAAGCTTTCACCTCCAATTGGAATCACTCGATTATCAGCTCTAGAACTCGAGATATTGCCATCTGAAGCAGCCTGCAATGTCGAGAAGTGCTTCTTTGCTTGTAAAACTCGTACGCACCCTTGCTTTTGCTATCTTTAGGCCTTGAAACGCGCACCAAGCTCATTCCTCGAGTCAATACTCCATGTCAAATGCAATGCTAAGTACTTAGGGACGGATTCGGCTTTTTTTTCCACTGAAATCTTCATATTCCTACAAAATCACAAGAAAAGGAAGAAATACACGAAACAAGGGAAATAGTAGCATAAACTATTCAATTGAGCTCTTAAATGTGTGTAAAATAGGGTGTAAAACATCATATAAATGACACGCATCATAAGGCATGAAAGTGCTACCATCTCGGTTACCCGAGGCAATGATAATCATAAGAAAATAAAGAAACGTACTTTAAAAGTAAATATAATTTAATTGATTACATGATCAAAACCAAAACCGTTAAGCCGAAATACAAGGTTCTCAGACGATCTACTGATAAAACTATCAAAGCTATAAAACATCGTTTGACACAGCGGAAGACTTCTAACTGCCACGTGATGACTCATCCCAGCTATCCCATACGCGTCATATCATACCTGCTCAATAACTGCTCACCACCCCCGAATAGATCACCACAGTTTTTAAAACATTTAAACGGGGTCAGTACTAATTACACAAAAACAATGCCACAATAAAACAAGTACACAAACAGTTCAAACAGCTCAACATAACCCCAGTCTTCATCTCCAATCTCCACACAACTGACTACACACTAAAGTGTGTAGCCCTGCCAGAGTACCCATCGCAACAGGTTACTCCTCGCCGCCAGTGGGGTACCGCAGCCGTTCCCACCTAAGCCCCGCTCATCTCCATCGAGCGATAAACCCATGTTCATTAATGTGCACATCCCTCCTGTGGCGGGTTCCACAGGAGGCGAATCAAGGGCGTGAAGCCACTCCCGCAAGTGACTCCACTCAGCCAGGGACGCACCCCGAAGAACATAGACAGATACAACAATAGTCAACGACAATAAACAACAACCGTCACAACACCAACAATTACCAACAACCAATTCCAGTACGATAATTACTCAATAACAATAACAATCACCACACAATCATGTAACTAATACTGAGTAGGGAAACCCTACCTGAAATAAGCCATCACCAAGATCGTCACAATCAGCTAATCATAATCATTCTTCAAAGAAATCACCTCCTATAAACACACAATCATACAATCACAATCTACAACAACAATACTCCCCAAAACACCCAAATTACCCAATTAGGGTTTTAATGAAACTCAACGAAACACTACATAAATTATACAAGGAACTTACCTCTGACACGACGATCACAACGGTGTAAAGAATAAGATGATCCGACCAACCAAGCCTTGGGATTTGCCACTAATGCGATGAATGTGAAGAACGTAACTTTCAATCTTCTCCATAAAGGCTTTAGGGTGATAAAAGTGTGTAAGAAAAGTGACGGAACCTTTTTATATTAATCCCGCATTAGTAACAAAACCCGTCAAAACAAACCCGTAAAACACACTTACTCGATCGAGTAACTAACGTACTCGATCGAGTGCCCCTTACTCGATCGAGTGCCAAGGCTACTCGATCGAGTACCCTACAGGCAGAATACTGTTTCGTAAATCAAAACATGCTTACTCGGCAGAGTAAGCCCCACTCGATAGAGTACCCAGAGACTCATAAAACCGTAGTATTACAGTCTTCCCTCCTTAAAAAGAACTTCGTCCCCGAAGTTCAACCCATACATAAAAACAAACATACTAACTCGGTCAAGACACAACAAAGCTGCTAAGAACTCAAAACAAAACCCCAACCTATAAAACATGAAACCATGAACTCTTAACACCAACTCCACCAACTATTCCTACCTCTACACATCGCTCACGATATCGTATCAACTACATCATATTCTCTCTCGACACCAACTCCCAACACCACCAACTACCATCCACAAACGCTGCTAGCTCCGTAACATATTATCCATTAGAAAATCCAATATCAAGACATTCACAAACATCAAACAGAATGTTACATTCTACCACCCTTAAAAGGAACTTCGTCCTCGAAGTTTACTCACACTCATAACCTCATCCTCCAACTTTCAACACTATAGAACTCATATACATCATCATCCAACTGTCAGCACTATAGAAAATATTCTCGCACTCCGAAGCATCACACTACTACAAGCACGACCGTGACCTTTAACAAAAGCAACCACAACACGAATCAATCTTTTATTCTACATCAAGACTCAAACTTCCAAATATATTACCATATGCACAACCATCACAATCTCTTTTATCGCATCCTACTCCTCTTAAGATAAATGTTACGTCCTCGTGACTCACTAATACTAAATCCTAGCTATATCTTCTCATTATCCTCATCACCACCGCATGTCAAAGATAACCACCTATAATCTAAACACTCGCCATGCCTATACCTAAGGCTCTCTTACTTAAACAATTCTCATACTTCAATTCACTCGTCACACCACCTAACCTATACCTCAAAATCTTTAACTTAACCAAAACTTCAATTGTTCCTTATTACTGCCAAAACGACATAATCCTCTATACATGCACCTATCTCCATACTCATAACTCACGATTCACAATTATTACATCACTCACACTAGATTCTCAAGTTCTTTTCTTTCATTACCGCAAAACTCATACATAACTTAACATGACACTAATTCCCAACAGCCTACACTCACTGTCTCAACGAAAGATTATGAACCGCCTGCAGCTTTCAGATCATTACCGCACTTGCCATGACTATGTGCACCTATGCCTCATCTACCACAAGATCAAATGTATTGTAACAACTTCTGACAACTGTGTCCCATCAACAGAATATCACTATACCATGACAACAATGAAAACATATACAACTCTCTTTCATACCATATTCTACCCTCACTCCCAAGCTGAAACTATCAAGAAACATCAACAAACAAAACAACAGTCTATATGTCTAACCAAAACTCATAAGGAACAACAGCAAACAAAATAACAATCTATATATAACTGGTATGTACTTTCGAAAACTCGTATCATAATCATCTCGCCTACTCCACCACAACCGGTGACGGCATCGCAGCACCGCCACCAACAGCCGCACCGCAGCGCGAAAATACCCGCATCACAACACGAAGTACCATGTCCGGATCATCACCCGAGACACAACAACCACATCGATAGGCATCACCACTTACACTATCCTCATACACACTGACGCAGGACAACTTCCCGGACAAGAAAACTTACTCAAAACCGCTTTACTAGATCACAACATAACATATTATATGGAATAAATGGATAAGCACCTCATGAACATCATCCCTACCATTTCACGGAATACACATGTATTATAAATACACATACAATTATAACTAACCATGCCAGATCAATCGAACTATTACCATTTTTAAACATCATTCCATTAGGTTACCGCATCCAACATATATTACAGAACATTCAGATAACAACTTTATGTCTATCACACCATACCACTTATCGTGAGGTCGAAACCTCACACAAATGTTTAGACACATCATAGACCCATAATCACATCCAACTAGTCAATCCTGATCACGTAAGTTACCACCTGATAAAAGTTACCTCTCACCCGAGCTTAACTCGTATACCCCTCATAACATATGCTCCCATTCGCATATCCATCACCCCCTGCCAATTGTAACCATACCATTAATACTCAACTACTAACAACCACCTCATATAACCACATCTTATACTCTCTCACAACCATACATATCAATCTGGTCTCTACAAAATCAACCTCTTTAGAATTGCTACCTTTCTAATATACCATCACCCTTAACCACTAGTCACAAACCATAACACTACCACTGTCCGGACATCAAACCTCTTACACTCATCTCTAAACATCACGATTTCTTTCCTATCTTTGGTTAACATCCCAAATAACGAACATCAAATCCATCAACAAAATTACCTCAACATTCTTCCCAATACTATCCTTAATTGTATCATCAATTCATCATCTAACTCTCCACCAAAATCTCATATCATGCAGATATTCTACCAACTTCTTACTTTCCTTAATTCCCCAAAACTCAAGACTAATCATGTTGTCCCGAAACTCCTATATAACCATTAACTAACATCCTCATGATTGGTATCACACATCTCGACGACTCCTTACCTCTATATCACATAACTCCGGTCAACATTTTCCTAGTTTTACTCCCCTCATTCTTTTCTTTTACACTCGACAAAATCAATTAACCATAAAACTCCTTATTACTTCTTCCTAACTCTTTAGTGCTCCGATTACCTTCTCATTGCTCCAAAACTCAAATTCCATTATTTATTATCGATATTATCTCACTCTTCCTTACCATGGATCTTCTCTTATCATGCTATCACTTTCACTTATCACCAATCAATCTACACGGTCAGTCCACTCCATCTCGTTTTTTTTTCAATCCCAAACTCATTTCATACTGTTAACTGCCCAAGAAAATCACACATTAGTTCCACCTCTTGATAAACCAAATTCTCAAATTCACTCGCTATCTGCAAACCCACATCGCTGCATAACTCAATCTAAGCTCTTTATACCCCATTTATTTCCATTTACCTATAACGACCTTTCCATTACATATATTCTTAACCAACTGAGTGATAACTACCTCCCTTCATAATCCTTAAACATCCAAAGTTACCACCATATGCGTCTCTTATTTCAATCTTTCATTCTCACGTTCCATAAACTTACATCACCCTTTGCCCACATTCACTTACTTTTACATTACTCAACACACAATCATATCACTCATCCCGTCTCACAAAACATGCTCTATGCCTCAATTAAGCCTTGCCAATCTTTCTTTTCTTTTTCCTCTATCTATCACAACCACATATAACTCATGTCCTCTCCACCGAACTCATACTCACCATAGGTGCCACTCACTACACCATAAGATTGGGTAACTTACGCATCAGGCTCAACATACATATAAAACAATGCATAAAGAAGCAAAATAACACCTTTGAATTAAACATAATATGCAACGAAGTCAAAAGATAAGCATATGACCCAAAATAGGGGTCACTAGATCGAGTACAGGCCACTCGATCGAGTAAATGACTTACTCGATCGAGTAGGTGAAAGTTAGAGACACGTATAAAAATTTACCAGGGCTACTCGATCGAGTACCAAGGCGCACTCGATCGATCGAGTGAGGGCCACTCGATCGAGTACCCTACGCATTTCTCAGCACTGTCCAGTTTTCGTAAAACGGTCATAACTCACTCGTTTCTTGGTCGTTTTGGGCGTGTGACCTATCGTTAGAATCGTAACAGAATAAGCTATCACCTCCAATTAGAATCACATCAAAATCATATATAAATCTCAAGTTATAACAGTTTAAAGACAACCTCTCTATAATCGAAAAGCACAACTACTTGATTTTACTTCCAAACAACTTAAACGACAACAAGGTAAACAAAAACAACCCAATACTCATGAAACCAGTAGTCCCAATCACATGTTACTATTTTCGAAAGCAAAGCAACAACATTCATCATGCACTACCCACATGCTTTTATTCTATAATCTTTCGTAGGACAAAACATACTCATACATTACAAATCCTATTTCCATGTTACTAATACAACAATATTACAAATACACTTCGTCACCTAAACGTATTCATAATCACAAAATTCATATTCTCATGCAATTGTCACTCCATCTTTTCCAATCAATTCATCCATTTCAACCACATTCTTCATACAACATATACATATGAACAATAGTAAGCATGTATATGAAATCATTATATAAAATTACACAAACAAAATTATGTATAATCATATCACATCCCCTAATCACATGTTACTAATATAGTCGCATTGTAGATCATCCATCCTGCAACATCATTATTCATCACATCTTATCACATATGAACTACTTCTTTTTCCCACCCATTACTCATCATTCTCATACACTTTTCTAACAATTCCAACCAACATTGTAAACCAACTGTCATGCAACATGCTTTCAATCAACAACATACGAAATCACATCATCACCATCTTTTCTACACATTCCCCATTCTCCACATACATACATCCACTGATTCATGCCACACATCACTATATAGATACACAATTCACAAGATAAACACATATCGATCCCGACTCATATCCCATGGTGACCGGTTCAAAATTGTAGGGTAAGTTCGCGACTTTAGGACGTCTCCCAAGTCTTTGCATTAGCTCCTACAACTTCTACCCCGGGTTCATTTTATTTTGACTCTCTATGTTCATTAGGTTCATTGGTTACAGGTTTCAGGATCGTCGCTCTGATACCATTTTGTAACACCCCCATACTCCAAGTGCCTTACCAGGACCACTTAAGGCATGAAAGTGCTACCATCTCGGTTACCCGAGGCAATGATAATCATAAGACAATAAAGAAACGTACTTTAAAAGTAAATATAATTTAATTGATTACATGATCAAAACCAAAACCGTTAAGCTGAAATACAAGGTTCTCAGACGATCTACTGATAAAACTATCAAAGCTATAAAACATCGTCTGACACAGCGGAAGACTTCTAACTGCCACGTGATGACTCATCCCAGCTATCCCATACGCATCATATCATACCTGCTCAATAACTTCTCACCACCCCCGAATGGATCACCAAAGGTTTTAAAACATTTAATCGGGGTCAGTACTAATTACACAAAAACAATGCCACAATGAAACAAGTACACAAATAGTTCAAACAGCTCAACACAACCTCAGTCTCCATCTCCAATCTCCACACAACTGACTACACACTAAAGTGTGTAGCCCTGTCAGAGTACCCATCGCAACAGGTTACTCCTCGCCTCCAGTGAGGGACCGCAGCCGTTCCCACCTAAGCCCCGCTCATCTCCATCGAGCGATAAACCCATGTTCATTAATGTGCACATCCGTCCTGTGGCGGGTTCCACAGGAGGCGAATCAAGGGCATGAAGCCACTCCCGCAAGTGACTCCACTCAGCCAGGTATGCACCCCGAAGAACACAGACAGATACAACAATAGTCAACGACAATAAACAACAACCGTCACAACACCAACAATTACCAACAACCAATTCCAGTACGATAATTACTCAATAACAATAACAATCACCACACAATCATGTAACTAATATTGAGTAGGGAAACCCTACCTGAAATAAGACATCACCAAGATCATCATAATCAGCTAATCATAAACATTCTTCAACGAAATCACCTCCTATAGACACACAATCATACAATCACAATCTACAACAACAATACTCCCCAAAACCTATTGTTTAAAAGAAGCCTTATCCCATGTGATGCTTGAATGTAGTAGTAGAATGAGATTCCCCGGGAGACTCGGCCCATTCAAATCAAATCGAGCTCCGTCCCTGCTGTTCTAGGGAATGGGACCCAAATTACCCAATTAGGATTTTAAAGAATCTCAACGAAACACTACATAAATTATACAAGGAACTTACCCCTGACACGACGATCACAACGGTGTAAAGAATAAGATGATCCGACCAACCAAGCCTTGGGATTTGCCACTAATGCGATGAATGCGAAGAACGTAACTTTCAATCTTCTCTAGAAAGGTTTTAGGGTGATAAAAGTGTTTAAGAAAAGTGACGGAACCTTTTTATATTAATCCCGCATTAGTAACAAAACCCGTCAAAAGAAACCCGTAAAACACACTTACTCGATCGAGTAACTAACGTACTCGATCGAGTGCCAAGGCTACTCGATCGAGTACCCTACAGGCAGAATACTGTTTCGTAAATCAAAACATGCTTACTCGACAGAGTAAGCCCCACTCGATAGAGTACCCAGAGACTCATAAAACCGTAGTATTACAAATGGATTTGGGTTTATCGCTCGACGGAGATGAGCGGGGCTTAGGTGGGAACGGATGCGGTCCCCTCCACTGGCGGCGAGGAGTAACCTGTTGCGATGGGTGCTCTGGCAGGGCTACACACTTTATTATGTAGTCAGTTTGAGGAGTTGGTGATGGAGTTCGGGTTGATGTGACGATTGAGCTGTGTTGGTTTCTGTCTTATTGTGATTATATAATTGTGTGATTAGTACTGACCCCGTCTTTGTTTTGTAAAACTGTGGTGATCCATTCGGGTATGGTGAGCAGTTGTTGAGCAGGTTTGATATGGTGCTTATGGGCTAGCTGGGATGAGTCATCACTTGCAGTTAGAAGAGTATTCTGCTGTTGTCAGACATTGTTGTTTAGTTTTTAGACATTTGGTTTTTGGAGAACATATATTATACTTTTATCAGTTTGGATTTGGATTGTAATCACTTTAAACTTTATACTATTTAAATTATGTTTCGTTATTGTCATTTGATTATCATTACCTCGGGAAACCGAGATGGTGACATTTCTATACCCGAGTGGTCCTGGTAAGGCACTTGGAGTATGGGGGTGTCACACTGGTGCAGTCCAATAACCACTCACATGATCCACCAGAGACTAAGCCTGGGGCAGTCCAATCACCATACACATTATCCACGAGAGACTATGCCTGGGGCCGTCCAATTCTCATAAACTATTCCACAACATAATCGTATAAAATATGCACAACTCCAACAACTAACAATATTAATCACCCAATTAACTCAATTAAATAAGCAGTCATAAACCAATAATCTCTCCAATAACAACCATGTATTAAACACGGAAACAGATTTAGTTCAGCAGATTATCCTACCTGATCAACAAGTCCAATTAATGCAAATCGACTCCAAATAATTAAAGCAATCCGAACCCGATTATAATTTCTTCACAAATCGTCACCTTTTATCGCTAATTGCTCCTTCCGTCTCTTAAATCTGCTTCTTTTTTCTTGTTGAATTATTTTTCAGATTTATTATGTATTTATAGTCTAGGTTTAGGGTGGATGAGATACCAACTAGGAAACTATTACTATTACCTTATTATTATCATACAACTATTATAATAAATTATATAATTATTTTTATTACACATTATAATAATCTTTCCATAAGTATGATTGCCATATACTCCCTTACTAATTATCATATACTAATATTATTAGGATTATTAATATTCTAATTATTATTACTTGTACCTATTTTATTCTCTTTATTAATATTATTATTAAATCCCGAAACAATTCCCGACTTGCTTGATTATTAAATTTTGGTCCACTTACCCGTATCACACGGCCCAAGGCCTTATTACAAGCTAAGCCCAATCCCCGACTTGCTTACTTATTTAATTATTTAATTAAGATCTTACTCGCAATTATTATTAGAAATGCCATTAATTAATTATTTAAATTACACAAATTATTCTCATAAATTACCATTAAATTATGGGGTATTACAGTCTTCTCCCCTTAAAATGAACTTCGTCCCGAAGTTCGCCCACAATTACCACAACAACACTTATAAATATCTACACAACTGAACCTCATTCTAACTTATGATCATTGCAACATAACCAATTTACTTAATTATTATCAAACCATATCGTACTTATCAAAAGATGTCTCCACAATAATTCAAAATATTTGTAGTATCACATTCCTTCCCCCTAAAAATAAACTTCGTCTTCGAAGTTCGGAATATCAAACAACAGGAATAAACAAACCATTTATGGCAACCTCTCAAGAACACTTAGTACACATAAGACAACTATTATTTTTTTAACACAACATTGATTGATGAATAAATGAATAATAATAATCTGTGAATTACATTGATAACAAACCCACATTGTATAGTATATTCGAACTAACATTATTTAAACCTACTACTTGCGCGTTTTTTTTACTAACGACACCCAACTTAAATATGAATGCAATTAAAGTGAACATATATATAGGTTTAGGGCAACATAATCCGCATATCACTAGACATGTTATTCTACTTCACATAATTTTCAACATTAAAATGCCAAGGTGAAAGAGATAAGAAATAGTTCTTTAGAAATTTTAGCACAACTTACATTTTCAAGGATAAGGAAAACATATTACAACTTCCAAAAGTCATTAATAAATAATAACATTATTACTTCTTGAGAACTTATATTTTTTTGAAAATATATAGAGTTAGTAATTCATGAGAGAAAGAATCAAGTCAAAAACTCATAAGGTCAATTTATAATGCATTTTAAAATTATTTGGTCGAAACAGAAATTTTACAACAACTTGGCATAAACTTAGGTCAACTTGTAAAAATCACTATAAAATGTCAAAAATTTATCTTGTAACATGGCTCATCAAATTGAAAACATATATGAGTCTATTAAACAGTGGAGTTAGAATTATACCAAAACAATAAGTAAGTTTTAAATAGCAAATTTTACAAAAACATGGAACGAAAACATTACTGTACAGGAATATTCTGACCTCTGTCCAATAAAATATTTATTTCTCCTAAACCGTACATTATTTAAGCATGAAACCAGTGGCATATGAAATCTAACTAACAAGGCTATCACACATAAAACTTTCGTGTATAATTATTAAACATGCAGTAAATAGCAGCCAAAGCAATCAAGGATAAAATTTTGAGAATTCAACCAAATCACATTCTTCACAAATTCACGCAAATTCCGTAATACTTCACATGTCAATCATACTTACGCCTCCCAAATACATGACAGCATACTTTCCCCATATCCACATGCTTATAACAATGCTTAAAATCATATAACATCCCCTCTTCTCAAAAGCAAGGTTACGTCCCCGTAACCGCAATCATTAATGAAAACAATCTTCATACAAAGCAAACAAGGAATCCTAAAAATAAACAATATTCATTTTAAATCGCCTCACGCTTCAATATCTCTCAAGGTAACCGGTTCAAAACTGAAAGGGCCAGGAGTTTGGTGTGAGGGGGCCCCTAACTCATACCAAGTCATAAGTGGGCTCCTAACAGTTTTTATCCGGGTTCATTTTATTAGACACATCCTACATTCATTTTAAGTTCATTAGTTAGGTCTGAGGATCTTTTTGCTCTGATACCACTTTGTAACACTTCCATTTATTTAGGAGCCTTTAGCTAGACATTCCTATATAAATAGGACTGTTACCATCTCGGTTTTCCGAGGTAGTGAATAACAAAGTACAACAATACCAAAGTACTTTAATTAAAACTGAGCGATTACATATTATTATAACTTATTCAATCTAGACATAATATAAAACTTGATATAGCTGGCAGCGGAATAATTAAAGTGATTACTAATCTAAGTGATCTAGACAGCAACTATGATCCAAGTCAAACTCACGTCCCAATGCTCACAAGTCAGCTAATCTTTAGTACCTGTCAAATCTACTCCCCATTATGATTCATCACAGGTGTTCACGAATACACAGTCAACCACGAGTTTGAGTGGGATAAAATACATTAAAGTAGCCAATATCTCACAATTGTCAATATTCCAATCTCAACTGTTCACATGTCACATCTCGACATCAATTGTCCACGTTATCCACCAGAGACTAAGCCTGTGGCCTTCCAATTAATCACACACGTTATCCACCAGAGACTAAGCATGGGGCTGTCCAATAACCACTCACATGATCCACCAGAGACTAAGCCTGGGGCAGTCCAATCACCATACACATTATCCACCAGAGACTATGCCTGGGGCCGGCCAATTCTCATAAACCATTCCACAACATAATCATATAAAATATGCACAACTCCAACAACTAACAATATTAATCACCCAATTAACTCAATTAAATAAGCAGTCATAAACCAATCATCTCTCCAATAACAACCATGTATTAAACACGGAAACAGATTTAGTTGAGTAGATTATCCTACCTGATCAGCAAGTCTAATTAATGCAAAGCGACTCCAAATAATTAAAGCAATCCGAACCCGATTATAATTTCTTCACAAATCGTCACCTTTTATCGCTAATTGCTCCTTCCGTCTCTTAAATCTCCTTCTTCTTTCTTGTTGAATTATTTTTCAGATTTATTATATATTTATAGTCTAGGTTTAGGGTGTATAAGATACCAATTAGGAAACTATTACTATTACCTTATTATTATCATGCAACTATTATAATAAACTAGTATTGGTGCCCGGCTTCGCCCGTGCTACCTCTACTTACCATTAATTTTTTTTTTCATTGAATAAAATTACTTAAAATTGCATAACCCATAAATTTATCATTAATATATTTTTCTATGATATCCTAAAATTACGATTAAATAAATTTTGAGACAAATTCACTACTCCCGTTGTTTCTACCACTTTCACTAATCTCGCTGATTATATTCTTACTTTTCCTATTTAAATGAGTGATTACTATCATATAACTATATCCAATATTACAACAATTCGTTTCTTTACTGACGAAATTACTTTTACTTCTTAGACATGCAATTTTAAGAGGTTTATATATTTTTATAAATATATTACATATATACATTAAATCAAATCGAAAGAATTATGCAATATTATAAATTTAATAAAATTGCATAGATTTTAAATTTAATATATAATTTTATGATGATAATAATTAATACCATAAGTGTGCATGTTTATACTAATTAATTATACTATTTTAAGGAAATTGACCATCTTCTAGTCTTCTATAAATATTTAGGAAAATTACCAAACATCTTCTTTCTTTTAGTCTCCTTGAAATTGACCATCTTAATTAATTATTTTATTTTAAGGAAATTGACCATCTTAATTAATTATTTTATTTTAAAGAAATTGACCATGTTTTAGTCTCTTACAAATGTTTAGGAAAATTACCAAGCTTCTATATAATTTAATTTTAACCCAAACTATATAATATTTGCATTGAGATCCTTTAATCGGGTCCATCACACGGTGCTAGTGATTTAAAACTATATAGTATAATTAATTTGTATAACTTTCTTTAATTACATTGAAGTCCCTTGGTTTCTGGATTTAATATATAGTATTGATTATATAATTATTTTTATTACACATTATACTAATCTTTCCATAAGTAGGATTACCATATACTCCTTTAATAATTATCATACACTAATATTATTAGGATTATTAATACTCTAATTATTATTACCTTTACCTATTTTATACTCTTTATTAATATTATTATTAAATCCCGAAACAATTCCCGACTTGCTTGATTATTAAATTTCGGTCCACTTACCCCATATCACACGGCCCAAGGCCTTATTACCAGCTAAACCATGGGGGAGCCAACTATGGTAGTCAGCTAGACGAGGCAGGGACGTGGACCGGCGGTGCTGGCTACTTATCCGGAGCATATTAGGGATCGGGGACATCCGGCACAGGTGGTGGCGAGGATATGGATGAGGATGCGGACATCTGAGCTCCGTTTTGATTTATATGGTCTTGTTGTTGGATATTTTGTTGGATTTCGTATCTCACTTGACTTTTGTTTTTACTTTGGATGATTGTAACCGGCCATAAGGCCAATACTTGTTTTCTTTTCTCCATATTATTTGAGTCGCCAAGTCCGGGATTCTTGCGTTGGTAGTGGACATGGTACGTGTTTTGCAGGTGAATCTTTCATGACATGAGTGTGGATTGTGAAATATCGCATTCTGGCCTAGAAAACGCGACCGAGCACATGATACTTGGCCGAGTATCGAGTACTTGACCGAGTACTCGCCGGTACTCGACCGAGTAGACTGGCGTTTATATCCGTGGTTTCTTTAAGATTGTAGTGTGATAGAATTAAGTTGTTTTGTTTAGTTTTGTTTTATACATATTCATGTGTATCTTGGTGTCGGTATGGGCCTGGTATGGTATGAGTATGGTCTATATGGTGACGGTACATCGGTTTGGCTTGGAATTAAGATGAAAGAGAAGTGAGAGTTAGTATGGATGATGGCATAGTAATAACATCGTACTTGTTGGTGTTTATATTGTATATGCCTTTTATAGCTTTGATGTTTGCAAGTCAGATCATTTCTAAATTGCATGAACATGGTTGTCCTACTTATGTCCCATACATGCTTTCGTATCTGTTGTATTTACATATATGCATACCTCATTTTTATGGTTGCAGTGAATTTCGGGGACGAGGTTCCTTTTAAGAGGGGTAGATAACATCGCGGCAAAATAAATTTCAAGTTAGCGAAACTTCTTTAATATTGTTGCTTTTAAGTCTTTAAGTTGTCGCTTCATAACTTAAAACTATTTTTTGACATGAGCTTTGT
The DNA here is from genome assembly GCF_048544455.1 of Silene latifolia. Taxonomy (NCBI): domain Eukaryota; kingdom Viridiplantae; phylum Streptophyta; class Magnoliopsida; order Caryophyllales; family Caryophyllaceae; genus Silene; species Silene latifolia. The sequence continues at coordinate 201,896,316 of NC_133536.1, read as the reverse complement.
TTCTAAACTGTCGCTTCATAACTTAAAACTATTTTATGACATTAGCTTTGTTTCTAAAAGGTTTAGTGGTTTGCATATGGTCGTCAAAATCCTGTCGTGTAATGATAATAACCTTGTCGTGTATACGTTGGCGTTATTTGGTATTGCATAAGTTTACGTGGTTTTCCTTGTTGCATAAGTACTATGTGATCCCTTGAGTTGCTTTGTTGTGTTGCTATGGGAAGTGTGGGACGAACTTCAGGGACTAAATTCCTTTTTAAGGGGGAAGACTTTAATACCCGCCCTGTTAGGGACCTGTTGACCGACCTATTGACCAAGGGAGGGCCTTAGCAAGGGAGACGGGAGAGATTAGTTAACTAAAATAACTTGTTACTTGACCTAGCTAGGGTTACTCGGTCGAGTAGTTAAGATACTCAACCGATAGGGGTACTCAACCGAGTATGTCCATACTCAACCGAATACCTCGTCAGTCAGCGCGTTATTATAAAACGCGGAGTCTTAAACCTAACTCATTTTCGACGGTTCCTTTCTCTATCAAAAATCTAATCTAATCTCTCTCTCTCTCTCTCTCTCTCTCTCTCTCTCTCTCTCATCTCACCCTATACTTCTTATATGGTCTTGAACACTAACCCAAGGAGAGAGACGGTCTATGCGTGAAGTCATCGATTCAAGTTATCGCCATCGTCGGCATTGGTTTACGTCTCAAGGTGAGTTTGTGTTTAGTTGTTATCTTTCAGTAGATCTTGGATAGTTTAGTGATAGGATATGGTTGCTGCTTGTAGGATTCATCATGGAGTCGTGCTTGACTTGTATGATGGACGTACTTTCATGGTGTAGCGAAAAAGTAGGGTTTCCCTACTCAGTTGACTGCATATTTAAGTATAAGGTGGTGATTGTTTTACTGGCATGATTACTTTTATTGTTGAGATTACACCTTGGTTTTGACATGTCTATATTGGTATTATGAGCTTGGTTGTTTGATTGTCTGTGGTTTTTTAGGTGCATCCTCGGGTGAGTGGAGTCATCATCGGGAATGGCTTCACGCCCTTGATTCGCCCTTTGTGGTTCCCGTCACAAGGGGATGTGCATGTTAATAGACATGATTTATTGCTCTTTGCGATGAGCAGGGCTTAGGTGGGCAAGGATGTGGCCCCCCACTGGCGGTGAGGGTCTCCTATTGCGATGAGAACCTGGCAAGGCTATCCACTTCAGTGTGTAGTCGATTACTGGTTACTTTGGAGTTTGGAGGAATGTGTATTGATGGCTTGGTTGTATTTTGGTTGTCTTGCTTATCTTGTTTATCCAGTGAATTGACCTCGTGTTATGTTTTTAAAACTGTGGTGATCCATTCGGGGACGGTGAGCAGGTGTTGGTTGATATGTTACCTGCGGGACGTGGAAAATCGAGTCATCACGCTGTCTAACTAGTTGTCGTTGTCACTCATGCTTAGTGGTCCTTTTTGTTGTACCAGGGTTGTTTTATTTTGTTAGTTGTATAACCTGTAAGAGACAAGTAATAAAATATTTTGTTATTGTTTATTTGACCTACTTACCTCGGTCAACCGAGATGGTAGCACCTTTATATGCTGGGGTGGTCCTTGGTAAGGCACCTTGGTATATGAGGGTGTTACAGCGAAATAGTTGTTATATAGTCGTTGGTGACCATCTTCCCGATTCCTCTCAATATACCTTCTTTTTCGTCGAGGTCGTCTTTGAGGAATTTGAGGTGGTTGCTTTAGTGATTGTAGAACTTGATTAAATAAAATATGTTTCTGTTATCTAAATTATTCCGAACGTTTTTCAAAACGTTCATCCGAGGAATAATTTGAAGACAAGGAGGAATTAATATCAGCATACGTATCAGAATTAGTAGGATTTATACTAGGACCCACATTATTTGAATCATTTGAATTCATATAATAAGAATTATCTGAATTCATATTATTAAAATTAGGATCCATATTATTAAAATTATTAGGATTCTACTAGGACCCACATTATTAAATTATTTGAATTCAAATAATAAAAACACTTTTTTGTTTAGTTGAAAATAACCTATCTTTGGATGTTTGCGGATGTCTTGTCGACTGAATGAACGTAGCCTATTTTGGGTAAATACAACTCGTTAAATAATAACCACAATCATATTGATTACCATTTATCATATAATTAACGCGTGGCACAGACCCATTTCATAAGGCATCAAAAATTGGAGAACGGTGTAAAACATTTAAATCATTTGTCGAACCTAGAGTATCAAAGTAGGAATGCCATATCCATAGATCTTGTGAGGCAACCTTTTTTTCCAAAATTACCGTTGGACTTGAATTACGCCCTTGAAAGTGCCCTTGCCAAGCTTTTAGGCGGTTCTTCCATTTCCAACGCATACAGTCTATGCTCCCCAACATTCCTGAAAAACCTCTAGATGCTCCGATTTGAAGTAACCTTTGAGTGTCTTCAACGGTTAGAATCCATATTTATTCATTTCGAAAGTGAGAAATAACTGCATCAGTAAAATATTTGAAACACTCTCGTGCGGTTGATTCACCAATTCTTAAATACTCTTCGATCCTGTTGGCGGAGTCTCCATAAGCAAGCATTCTAATTGCCATAGTGCATTTTTGCAACGAGGTAAAACTGTCCCTACCAGTTGCATCAGGCCATCTTCGAAGTATTCATTAGCGGCTTGGACATCATTTACCACTCGCATAAACAAATGTCTACGCATTCGAAATCTGCATCGAAACATCTCATTTAAGTTGTGTACACCGCGTTAAAGTAGTCGTTGTATAGTCATTGGTGACCATCTTCCCGATTCCTCTTAATATACCTTCTTTTTCGTCGAGGTCGTCTTTGGGGAATTTGAGGTGGTTATTTAGTGATTGTAGAACTTGATTAAATAAAATATTTTTCTGTTGTCTAAATTTTTTCGAACGTTTTTCAAAACTTTCATCCGAGGAATAATTTGAAGACAAGGAGGAATTAAAAGCATCATACGTATCAAAATTTGTAGTATTCATACTAGGACCCACATTATTTAAATTATTTGAATTCATATAATAAGAATTATCTGAATTCGTATTATTAAAATTAGGATCCATATTATTAAAATTATTAGGATTCTACTAGGACCCACATTATTTAAATTATTTGAATTCATATAATAAAAATTATCTGAATTCATATTATTAAAATTATTAGGATCCATACCATTAAAATTATTAGGATCCATATTAAAATACTAACTATATGGAGATTAGAGAGATTAATTAGATAGAAAGAGAAATATGAGAATATATGTAGAGATATTAATATGAGAGATGAGTAATAAGTGTTGGAGTATTATTATATTTACTAGCTTAATACCCGTGCAAAATGCACGGACATACATAGTTTTATTCTATAAAATTATACGAAGTATTAATTGGTAGAAAATCTATTTATTATAATATTGACTTATAACATAAATCAAATCAACATTACTCTAAGAACTTGAAGAAATAATACTAATTATTAGCTTTTAAATAATATTACAATATTAACTTATAACATAAATCAAATCAGCCCTTTATAAGAGGTGGTCATGTTATAGGTAATTATTATCTCTTGAATAATTACAATGTTTAATTTGGGCATTTGTCACCAAACCGTATCCGTATACACGGTTTTTCCGGGTACCCGAAAACTGTATATACGGTTAAACCGTATCGAATCCGTGTAGTGATTTTTGCGATTTTTAAAACCGTATACCCGATAAACGGTTTTGCTCACCCTTAGAAACTATCAAGATAGTATAACATTCCATTGATAGTTAGTATAATATTCCATATATATAAATCCATTCAAATTTAAACAACTCTCCGCTTCCTTAAATGATGGAGTACAACTTTTCATAGATTTCATTTTCTTTAACAACTTATTATATTGTAAGTGTAATATGTTTGGAGAAAATTCTTTTACAAATATTTTTATTCCTAACAAAATGCTTTCGTAAATTACTCCCTCCAAGTGAGCAAATAATTTTTTTTATGTGATAAGATCATAAGAATCTCCCCAAAAATCAATGACCTGCATAACTTGTCGATTCATTTCATCGAAGCTCTCCATGACGCTAACTTCTGGATTTCAAATCTGAAAGCTAACAAAGAAATTTAAACTTATATTTTCGTTTGCACGACAACTTCATAAAAGATGAGAAGATAAAACTTTTCTTTAACCACAAATTCTTGTATAAAACTGTTTTACACAGTATTAAAAATATCTTCAAAGTTTGATAAGTTAAGAAAAAAAATAAAAGAACGTCTGTTTCATACGCACAAAAAAATGAGAATAATGCTGAGATAAAGTTAATAGAACAATATCAAAACCCCTGCTTAGTAACATAATTATTCAACAAATGGACCAAACAATTTGCAAGGTAAAAGTTTGTTTCAATTTCTCTACAAAAATCACCACGTAAAAAGAAGACACTATAAACATAGTTTTACAAACAACCTGTGTTTAACAATAAAAAATGTGGAGTCAAACAACTTATTCACAAAATGGACTAACTACTCCTTTTTTTCCGGTCACTTGTTTAACTATTTTTTTTCGTGTCTCAGTCAATTATTTACCTTTCTATTTTGAGAATGTCTTTGATGAACAATTTGATCCTCCTCTCTCAAATTAAACCACTTGTCATCAAATAATTGATACTCTCCTCTTTTTCTTAGTCTTTAATGGCAAAACCAAAGGTAAACAAATGATTGAGACGGAAAAATACTACTCCATAATGTCCAGTATCACCACTTAACCATCCGTAAAAAATGGATTAATATAGAATCCGTAGATTAATTCGATACTCCCCCATCCCAGTCCAACTTTCTATTTTTTATGGATTTAAAAGAAGCTAATAAAGCGAAAGGATGGGAGATTTATAGTGTATTAACAAATAATAAAAATAGAAATGCCAATAATCTTTTGTAGTCATCCTAATCAATTCATACTCACACTATGCTATTGTCACGGGTATCAAATAATTAATAAAACATTTGAATAATTACATGAAGCTTAGATAGTAATTTTAAAGATCAAAATATAAAAAAAATAATTAGGGGGTATGGAAGCTTACTTGGTTGAATTTATGGAGGAATCTTCAATGGTTAATTCCCGTGACCTCCTAGTTTAGTAAATCTGCAATTAAATAGATTTAATAAACGATTATCCAACATTGAACTTATTAGTCCAATAATCAGGTTGATTGAAAAAATGAGATGATAAATCAATGGCAACATATACTTTGAATCAAATCATAATGTATTTAACAAATTAGTCTATAGATTACATTAATTGAAACATTTTATCTGCTTCACAAAACCATCAACTCGATGCATTTTGAATTCAATCAAATAGAAGAGACGATGAAGAAAATCATATAAAGATGTTAGATTTTTTTTCTGTTGGATCAGAGGACTGCGAGTTAGCAAACGGATGTGGAGATTGAAAGTTTTAAGAAAAATAGAGAGATTGAGGGTAGTAAAAGACGATGGCAAATTGGCAATGAAAGAGATTTAGTAAGCAACTTTTTAGAGTTTTTAGTTAGATTAGTCAATAGATAGGTTTGAGAATGGGCGGGAGAAAAAATCATGTTGTGGTTGTTTTTTATAGTTTTATATAGATAGATAATATTTTTCATTTTAAATCGTTGGATTGATATTTGAGTTATTTGATCTTGGTCGTTGGATAAGATTGTAGATAAGAGATAAAAGATAAGGATAAGATTGTGTGTAAGAGATACGGATAAGGTTAAGATTGTGTGTAGATACAGATAAGGTTCAGATTGTGTGTAAGAGATAAGGATAAAAATAAGATTGGATAAATTAATAGATAAGATTTTGTCAGATAAATTGATAACATAGATAAGTTCCATTCGTTAATAATAACAAACAACAAATAGAAAACTTATAACAATTAAAGCTTACAACAATTAAAACATACAACAAATAAAACATAACTTATAATCTTCAAGTTCGGGAGGCAAATTGGTTTGCTTAAATAATTGTTGAAGCGCATTAAAATCGCTTTCCTTTTTTCATTCTTACTTCTCTTCGTTTAGTAAACTCCATCCTTTATTGATGTAACTGACTCCTCGCTTTCTCAACCTCCAGCTTACGTTGTTGAATGTCATGCTCCCGGGCGTTTGTTTCAGTCCACATTACTTTCATCTTATTCACTTCGGCTTGATTATTAGAATCAACTCTAGAAGTACTACCATCAACCTTGTTCTTCCCTCTATTTCTCTTCGCAACTTTGACACCTTCAGATCTTTTAGTAGCCATACTTTCGTCATCAAGAGAAATAGGTGTAGAGTACTCTTCACCCTCAAGGCGTACTCTTTTCCCGCTACTGTTACTTCCATCGTTACCACTAACTCGACTTGGAGTGCTCCCATAACTCACATAATTAGCGTATGGAGAAATTGATATTTTCCATTTTTCATAAGGTTTCAGTATGTTCCAAGCATCCTCCAAAGCGAATTTGCCTAGTTTGTATAATTCTCTGGCATCAGCGATAACATCGTCTTCATTCATCCCACTCCCCTTCCTCCGGGTGGCTAATTCCATGCTTCCACTCCATTTCATGACTTGGGTTGAGATTCTTTGGAATCGACCATCAAGGATAGCACGAGTTCGTTTCTTCAAGACACCGGGTTTAGCTTCTTGGACCTCATCGTAAAACGACTTAACCCTATTCCAAAATTCTTCTTTTGCTTGGTTCGTGCCAACTATACTATCTTCTAAAATCCTCATGAATGAGAAAAATTAGGCTTCATCTTCTGCTACAGGCCATTGAGGCCATTGACTAGATCTATCGGTATTCAAAGTGGTATTGTTTCATTCCCCGTATCAACTTCCACTTCAGTATCATTTGAATTGTGGATAGTTGGGGGGGTTTGCGATAAATCTCTTGCTTGATGAACGGGTTGCGAATATGGGGGAAAATGAAGTAGCAATAGGCCTAATTGGTTGACAATAAGTATAATTAGGATTAGAACTACGATAATTATATGATAATGAATGAGGTGGTTGCATTTGATAAGGATATTGAGAAGGATGGTAATTATTATTATAATTAATATTAGGATTCATATTATTATTTATATTAGGATTCATATATGTAGGATTCATATTATTATTAAAATTTGAATTCATAATATATATATATATATGTGTGTGTGTGTGTGTGTGTGTGTGTGTGTGTGTGTGTGTGTGTGTGTGTGTGTGTGTGTGTGTGTGTGTGTGTGTAATTTGGAGAGATTAAGTAGAGAGAAAATAGAAGAAGAAGTGTGAGAAAATATATTGATATTAGGCTCATTTTATAGAGGGTAAAAAATTATGAATTATGATTACTTTTTTGTTGTAAAAATAAAATAAATTAATTAATTACACTAAAAATATTCGTTATATTATATCCATTGTGCGTAATAAATAGAGCTGTTGGGTTGCTTGCCACGTGGCAATCTCCTATTGGACAACAACACCACTTTCCTCCAAATCTGACAAGGGCCCCCACTTCTATCTTCTTTAAGCATTTTTTATTCTTTTTCACACCTTCTCTCTCCATTCTCGGACGAGTGAAATTTTTCACCATTTTTCACACCTTCTCTCTCCACTTTAAGCATTGTTTATTCTTTTTTATTCTAAAGCAACTTTTCACCAATTTCATGAGAAGGAGCAAATAAGCCGTTGTGGGTGCTCTAAAATGGGAGACGTGATCTCCAAGGCCCAATTGACTTAGTAAGATCTGAATAAAATACAGTTTTACCGCACCTTCACTACAACTGTAATTATTTGTACTACCTAGTACTGCTAGAGTGTACTGTAGTACAACCACAACCCAACCTTCAGCACTCACTTCACCACATGTCTACACAATATTATTCCCAACTCAACACATTTTTCTAAAAAATACAACAAAAGTTTTCCTTCATCATGGTTTCGACATTGATGGTACTCAATGAATTTAATCCCGGGATATGCGTATGTATTATTTCCCATAATTTATCACTTTTATTTATGTATAATTTTTTACTTATGTTGTTCATTTTTGGGTATCGGACCAACCTTTTCGGATCAGGTCATTTGAATCTGACCCATTTTACCAGGTCTACACACAATTGCCTTACTTTAATCCTACTAGGTAAGGTTTAATGAAAGCAACTAATCCAACAAACAACCGTACTCCGTACATAAATCAATACTATTAATCCAACTAAACGAGTAACAATATTTTGGGTATTGCGCGCAACTCGTAGTAAGAAAAGTGTGAAAAGTATTACAATTAGTCTCACTCTAGACAGATATATCCGTCTAAAGAGAAAGACGGGTCAAATATGCTAAAAGTAGGGACGGATATCTTGTGAAAGTTAAATATGAAAAGTGTGAAGGTTGTATTGGTTGGAGTTTTAGTTGCTCCAAAACTTAAGTATGATAACATTTGTCCCACATTGGAAGAATAGTGGGGGAATGTTATCTTTACATATGAAGGTGAGTTAACAAGTGTTAACTAGACTCTAGAGGATAGACTATAGTCTCCCCACGCGTGCGCCGCCGCCGCCGTTTATCCGGCTCGGCTCGTGTGCGGTGTGGTGGGGCTCCATTTTGCTACTGGTCTGAACTTTTTACATCGGATACTTTTTCTAACTGTTGAGATTCTATTACACAATCAATTCTGTATTGATTGTGCGATCAATTCTGTATTGATTGTCAGATTTATGGCCATTACTACATAATCAATGCCTTGATTTTCTGACTGTTGGAGGAGCCTTTTCATTGCTATATAAATCTCATTCCTCCACAATTTTATACACATAATAACAATCACAGAAACTTCTTCTTCTCTTTCCACCTCTAAATATTCTGTCATATTGAGAACAGTTCCCACTTCCGTCTTTGGTGTGCAATATTGTGCGGAAGGAGCCGTTAACCCTGGAATCAGTGACCACGGAACCCAAGAAGCACCTGTGTGGGGGTCTAACTGATTTAGGGCAGTGTCTTACACGACGTCTCGATTAAGGGTATTTTTTGATCAGCTAAGTTCATACTTCTTTCAATCTAAATCAGTTATAGAACTTTATGATCTTTGTTATACCTTACTGTTTTTGTCTGTTTTAAACAATGACAAACTCATCCGGAATTTCTGACGATTCTAATATCAATCGAGAAATTGTTACCGTTACTCCTAATGTCCCTGCCAACAATTTTACAATGCCACACAGAATTTTCCCTAACCTTAGTAAAATAGAACCTTTAGATGGGAAAAATTATAGGAGATGATCTGAAAAAATTCTGTTTTTTTTCGCACAATATGAGATTGACTATGTGTTATTTCAAGAACCACAATCCACTGAAGAGTCTAGTTCATCTGAAATTGTCAAACCTGATCCCAAATTTGTTAAAGACAATAAGACTGTTAAAGATGTCATGTTACACTATATGGTTGATAATCTGTTTGACATCTACTGCAAGACTAAGACCGCTAAAGGAATTTGGGATGCTTTGGAAACTAAGTATGGTACTGATAATTTTGGTACTAAGAAATATGCAGTAGCTAGATGGTTAAAATTTCAGACTACTGATGGTAAACCTATAATGGATCAAATTCATGAGTATGAGAATATGGTCTCTGAAATTATTAGTGAAGGGATGGTGTTGTGCGAGTATATGCAGGCTAATGTTCTTATTGAGAAGTTGCTTTCTCCTGGTTGGGATGAGTATAAGAAACATCTGAGGCATAAGAAGAAAGATATGAAGTTGCAGGAGCTAATTGGTCATATCAAGATTGAGGGTGCCACAAGGAGCTAGGACCGAGCCAGGACTACTGCTACTAACACCGTTAAGGCTAATGTTGTTGAATACAGGAATACAGGTACAAATAAGAGGAGCTATGATCAATATAACAAACCACAGAATGCTGATAAATCAATAAAGACAATGACAGGAAATTGCTGGTGGTGTGACAAACTTGGTCATCCCGCTTTCAAGTGCAAAGCCAAGAAAGCTTATGAAGAAAGGCAACAAAATCAAAGGAATCGCAATAATGCACATGGTCGGAAGTTCCAAAAGAAAGACAATAATCAACGTGGTGGCTACAAAAATTACAAATATAACAAGCCACAAGCCAATGTTGTTGAGGGTTCAAGTGAGGGTGATGATATAATTGCTGCAAGGTGTTCGAAATTAATCTGGTTGGAAGCTTGGTGGAATGGATTGTTGACACAGTAGCTACACGCCATATTTGCACCAACAAGGATCTTTACAAGGAGCTCAAGGATGTTTATGAGAAAGAGGTAGTGTATGTTGGCAACTCCAGCAAGGTTCCAGTCCTCGACATTGGCAAGGTGCACCTGAAACTCACTTATGGCAAAGTTTTAACTCTTGAAAATGTGCTCTATGTGCCTGATATGCGTAAAAACTTAATTTCTGGTGCTTTACTTAATAAGGCTGGTCTTAAACTTACTTTTGAGTCTGATAAGTTAGTCATGTCTAAGAATGGTCATTTTGTTGGCAAAGATTTTTGTAATGGTGGTCTATTTGTTCTTGATGTTGAAATGAATGCATTTACTTCTTCTGCTTACACCGTTGAGTCCATTGATATTTGGCATTCTAGACTTGGACATGTTAACACTAAATCTATTAAACGCATGAAAACAATGAACTTGTTGCCTAATCTGATTTCTTATGACATGGATACATGTCAAGTATGCATGGAAGCAAAGCACTCTAAGAAACCTTTTAAGGAAGTGACCAAAAGGCAAACTGAATTGTTAGAACATATCCATACCGACTTGGCTGATTATAAGAATTGTGAAAGTAAAGGAGGTAAAAGATATTATATAACCTTTGTGGATGATTGTTCAAGATATACTAAGGTTTATCTGTTAAGGAATAAAAATGAGGCTGGGGATATGTTTATTATTTATAAGGCTGAGGTTGAAAACCAACTTGATAGAAAGATTAAGCGTGTGAGATCTGATCATGGTGGAGAATACAAATCTGATTTTTTGGTGGAATTTTGTCAGAATAATGGTATTATACATGAGTTTTCCGCCCCTTATACCCCCGAACAAAATGGTGTAGCTAAAAGGAAAAATAGAACTTTAAAGGATATGATGAATGCTATGGTACTATCTTCTGGTTTATCTGATTTTATATGGGGGGAAGCTATCATATCTGCCTGTCATGTTTTAAACCGTGTACCTCATAAGAAACTTGATGTGACACCTTATGAGATTTGGAATGGTTATCCACCTAATTTGAGGTTTCTAAAGGTTTGGGGTTGTCTAGCCAAAGTTGCCTTACCTGCTTTTAAAAGAGACAAAATAGGACCTAAAACGATTGACTCGATTTTTGTGGGTTATGCTTCTAATAGTGCAGCCTATAGGTTCATGACCAAGGATGCGAGTTCGTGTTTTTATGGTAATATTATTGAATCTAGAGATGTTGTTTTCTTTGAGGACCTCTTTCCTTTGAAACCTTCTTTAGGGCAGGACTTGACCTTTGATGATTATTCCCACGAGGATAGATGTGAACATTATTTGCGCACATTTAGTCCCCTAATTGAGCCTATTTTGCATACTATTATAACATTCTATGGCCATTTTATCCGTCAAAACCTTCCTATTTGCTTTTCTATCGCATTTCATTTGTTTTGTAGAAAAGGAGATAATAAGGCGGAAATTCCCATCTTTCGTGCATACTTGGAAGCTTATTGACGATATTTGATGGACTAGTATGAGGAGGAAGCAAGAACTAAAGACCAAGAATAACATGGAGGTAGAGGAAAGGGAAGAATGGAGGAGAAAACGAAAACTGAAGTCCAACCCGTGCGGATTCTCTGGAATTCGGCCGTCCACAATGCACGGAACCCGTGCGTCTTCATCCCAATCCGCCCGTTTTCCTCTTCACCAATCCGCCCGTCTTCACATCAATCCGCTCGGATTCCAGCCCAGCACATTTTCGTTTTCTTCAAGCTTCAAAGAAAGAAGCCCTTCCTTCGAGAAATACCGGCGTCTCCCTGCTCAATCTAAAAAGTGTAATTACTAGTTTAGCCCTTAGTTAACCCTAATGCATCCACCTAATTTCTACTATAAATACCCCATTTGTAAATAATCAAGGGGGCATCTTTTTATCAAGTTTTCATTAGGTTAAATCAATCCTTCCTTAGATTAGATTAGGAGTAGATTAGAATAGATTATCATTTAATCTTTCCACAAATTACACATTAATCTCTCCTTAATCATTGTTCAAGTTTATTATTCAAGTTTATTATTGGGTAATTGAAGATTATTGGGTTATTATTGGAGGATTGACAACCCTTCATCAATCAATCAAGTTTCTTATTTTATTCTTGCTTTATTATTTGGATCATCTCAAGTTTGGTATAATTCCTTTACTCTTTAACCTTTATTGTTCATTTCTTCATTCTATTATCATGTTTATACTTGTTGTGATGATTGACACCATTAATGACATGTTTCCCATGATAATGAGTAAGTAGTCTCTTAGCTAGGATTAGTGGGTAATTAAGGGAAACCAACATGGGATTGATTCATGCTTAATCTAATATGTTTTCATAATCAAATTGCTTGCTTGTTGTGATGTCAACTTTATGCACATGTTATGTTTGATGAAATGCCAAGCCTATGAATCCTTGCATTTACAACCATCTCTTATCTATTCAACTTGACTTGTAAGATATAAACCAACTCGAGTCTTGTTAGACCATGCATAGAAGTTGATTAGGAGGAAAGTAAGTCGACTTGTAGGTGTCGTACAATCTAATCGATTCGGCTCCGGGACCCAACTCTTCCTAAGAACCGTAAGATATAAACCAACTCGGTTCCTCCGCAACATTAATTGCTTGCTTATAATTGTAAACATGTTTGTATGATCAATACCATGAATCCCCTATGACTCCATGATATCCTAGCACTTTTAACCATTTGTTTACATCCTTCTTTCTATTGCTTGTTTTATTATATTGCTTGCATTAGTCTAGACACAACTACAAACCCAAACAAATTATGACACTAGCCTATATTGAGATAGATAGACTTAGAACCCAAAGCACACCGTCCCATGGATCGACCTCGACTTACCGCTAACTAGTAGTTTATTGAGTATTATAAATGTGTTTGATTGGATGTGACCCGACGACATCACCACTCCACACCAAGGATAATGATGGTAGCTCCCCAACCCATGTTGACACATCTAGTGAACCACCAATAGAACCGAGAAGGAGTAAGAGACCTAGAGTTGAGAAATCTTTTGGACCTGATTTTCTTAGGGAGGAGGATGGTAGATATCTAGATGATGAGTTGGTTGACATGTATATTGTGGAGGAGGATCCTAAGACCTATGACGAGGCTATGAGATCAGTTGATGCTTCTTTGTGGAAAGAGGCTATTGATAGTGAGATTGAGTCTATTATGTCTAATCATACTTGGGAGATTGTTGACTTGCCTCAAGGTTGTAAGCCTATAGGGTGTAAATGGGTGTTTAGGAAGAAACTCAAAGCTGATGGGACTATTGATAAATTTAAAGCCAAGTTGGTGGCTAAGGGTTTCACCCAAAAGTCTGGTTTAGACTATTTTGACACCTTTTCCCCGGCCACTAAGATTGCTTCCATTAGCGTGATGTTTGCTATTGCTTCCATGTATAACTTGCTTGTTCATCAGATGGATGTGAAAACTGCGTTTTTAAATGGTGATCTCGATGAAGAGATTTATATGGATCAACCTGATGGTTTTATAGAGACTGGTCAAGAACATAAAGTTTGTAAACTTGTTAAATCTTTGTATGGACTTAAGCAGGCACCGAAACAATGGTATGAAAAGTTTCATAGTGTGATTGTTTCTCTTGGTTTTAAAGCTAGTGATGCTGATACATGTATCTATCTGAAATCTAATGCTAGTGGTAGTGTTATTATAACACTTTATGTGGATGATTTACTTATCTTTGGCACTTCATTAGATGTTATTATTGATTCTACTAAAAGCATGCTTAAAACTTCTTTTGAAATGAAAGACATGGGTGAGGTTGATGTCATTCTTGGTTTAAGAGTTTTAAAGACTAGTAAAGGTTATTGTCTTAGTCAAGCTCACTATGTTGAGAAAATTTTAAAGAAGTTTGGTTATTTTGATGTTGAGCTTGCTAGGACACCTTTTGATGCTAGTGTGCACTTAAAAAAGAATTTATTTGAAAGTGTAGATCAAGCTGGTTATGCTAAGATTATTGGTAGTGTCATGTATCTTGTGTGTTCATCTCGTCCTGATATTGCATATTCTGTTGGGAGATTGAGTAGATATACTCATAATCCCGGTCATGATCATTGGAGTGCATTAGTTCGTTTGCTTAATATCTTAAAGGTACAACTGATTTTGGGTTATCTTATTGTGGTTATCCTCCAGCTTTGGAGGGATATTGTGATGCTAACTGGATCTCGGAGAGTAAGGATATACACTCTACCAGTGGTTATGTTTTTACTTTAGCAGAAGCAGCTGTATCTTGGAGATCATCCAAGCAAACATGTGTTGCGAGATCTACAATGGAATCGGAATTTATAGCTCTCGAATTGGCTGGTCGAGAAGCAGAATGGTTGAGAAGTTTGGTAGCGGACATTCCTCTTTGGTCAAAGCCCGTGCCATCCGTGCCGCTACATTGTGACTCGCAATCTGCTATTTATATAGCCAAGAATAAGGCTTATAATGGCAAGAGTAGGCATATACGCCTAAGCCATAATATTGTTTGTAACTTGATTAAGTTTGGTGTTATTTCTTTAGATTATGTGAGGTCGGAAAGTAATATAGTTGATCCATTGACAAAGACCTTAAACAGCAAACTAGTTTCAGAAACTGCTAAAAAGATGGTATTGTGCCCACCTACGTAGTGCTTTTACGATGGATACCCAATCTGGATTACCAGATTCAATGAGGTCAAACGAAATCGTCAAGCATTGCTTGTATTTTTATTTAGCTTGATGAATAAAGGAGGTTATTCAGTTTATCCCTTTTAGCATGTTTATTTACTGCAGAGATAGATTGGACAGGTGGTAGTCCTTAATGAGTTCCATACCTCAAAGGTTTGAGTGGTGTGCGCAGTACACACTTTATGGACTCACCTACGTGATTGTGGAGTGTTGGCCGCCTCCTATGAGAATACATGTATGCTATTCTCTAATGCAATCATGAGACAGGGTTTTTCATGGGGCCATATGTTACTTGAGGGAGTTGTTCTCATTTCTTTCTATTTTTCAGGTTCAAGACTACGTTCACCTGATTATAGCCATTTTCTTATATTCCTTTTCTTATTTCTTAAGTTTGGACCAAGTGGGGGATTGTTGGAGTTTTAGTTGCTCCAAAACTTAAGTATGATAACATTTGTCCCACATTGGAAGAATAGTGGGGGAATGTTATGTTTATATATGAAGGTGAGTTAACAAGTGTTAACTAGACTATAGGGGATAGACTATAGTCTCCCCATGCGCGCCGCCGCCGCCGTCCATCCGGCTCGGCTCGTGCGCGGTGTGGTGTGGCTCATTTTTGCTACTGGTCTGAACTTTTTACATCAGATACTTTTTCTAGCTGTGGAGATTCTATTACACGATCAATTCTGTATTGATTGTGCGATCAATTCTGTATTGATTGTCCGATTTATGGTCATTACTACAGAATCAATGCCTTGATTTCTGACTGTTGGAGGAGCCTTTTTATTGCTATATAAATCTCATTCCTCCACAATTTTATACACACAATAACAATCACAGAAACTTGTTCTCTTTTCACCTCTAAATATTCTGTCATATTGAGAACCGTTCTCACTTCCGTCTTTGGTGTGCAATATTGTGCGGAAGGAGACGTTAACCCTGGAATCGGTGACCACGGAACCCAAGGAGCATCTGTGTGGGGGTCTAACTGATTTATGGTAGTGTCTTATACGGCGTCTCGATTAAGGGTATTTTTTTATCAGCTAAGTTCATACATCTTTCAGTATTTACGGCTGTAAAAAAAAGAGAAAAAAAAAGAATAGTGTGAAGTTAAAATAAGAGACGTGATTCCCAAAGCCTACAATTTTACCACACTCCATCACAGCTGTAATTATTTGTATTTGTACTACCCAGTGCATTGTAGTGCAACACTACAACAACCATAACCCAGCCTTCCACTCACTTCACCACACCAAATTATTCCCAACTCTACCCATTTTCCTAAAAAATACATCATTAAAAAGTTCTTTTTTCATCATGGTTTCGACGTTGCTTGTACCCCATGAATTTAATCTGGAGATTGGCGTATGCATTATTTCTCATAATTTCACTTTTATTTATTCATAATTTTTTACTTTTGTTGTTATTTTATATTTATAAAATATTAATAATATATTCTTTTGTTAAGGAAATCGTGAAAGGTTATATTATTGGTAAGAATTGTGGAGGCGGTGACTTGGGAGGGTGTTTAAGGTAAAAAATGAAGAAACCGGTGTCGACTTTACAATGAAAATTGTCGATCTCGTTGACGCAAAAGTGACCGAGAACATACCCAGGGAAATCACTATTTTAAATAGTCTGAAACACGAGAATATAGTGAGGTAGTAATTTTTGTACAATTTTTTTTTAAAAAAATTTTTCGTATATTATACATGTTTCATGGAAGTTATTAATTCAAGTAATTTTTGTATATTGTTGAAGTTCATGGTTGGTTTTGTTGGTTTATTAGGTTGGAGGAGATTTATATTCACAAAGGATGTATTTTAATGGTGATGGAGTTTGTTGAGAAGGATTTGAGGACAGCTATGAAAAGGACAGTAGAGCCTAGTCAGGTCAAGGTGAGGTTTTTATTTTAAAACTAGTTCTATTACTCGTGAAATTCACGGGGTAAGCTATGTTGTCACGTTTATGGTGTTATGCAACCCAGATTTGTGGTCGTACTGAGCCTGATGGTAGAAAATGGCTCGTAAGAAAAAAGTTTTTGTTAATTAATACATATATTGCCATAATATATCGTCAGAGTATATTTTCCACAATTTTGTAAACGTTTACCACAGATTATTAGTATTATGCCACGAATATTGTTATGTTTATTAGTGTACTTTGAAATTAAAACCCAAATTTCAATGTTTATTATAATCTAATTTTTGTTTAATGCTACAAATATAATCAACTTTTTCTTTTTCTTTTTCTTTTTAAATAATAATAAATGGTGATGATGTGGATTGTTAGGCTATATATAATGATGTGTCAATTAGGTAAGTGTTTAACTTGTATTTTAATTATTATATATAGATTATAGGTTTTTAATTATGTTGTTTAATTATGGGTTTTGAAGAAAATATGGGTTTTAATCAAACAACTTTTGAACGGTCTTGGTTTTCTATTTTAATTATGGATTTTTAATTGTGTTGTTTAATTATGGGTTTTGAAGAAAATATGGATTTGAATTATATTGTTTGTTGTATGAAAGGTTTGGATTAAACAACTCTTGGAGGGTTTCAATTTTCTATTTTAATTATGAGTTTTGAAGAAAATATGAATTTTAATCATGTTGTTTGTTGTATGAAAGGTTTGGATTTAACAACTTTTGGAAGGTCTCGGGTTTTCTTCACACCAAGGATATTATTCACCGTGACTTGAACCCGGGGAATATCTTAGTGATGACACATTGAAAGTCATGGATTTTTTTGTTTAGAAAATTGTCAAAGGTTACATAATTGGGAAAAATTGTGGAGGGGGTGACTATGGCAGAGTTTTTAAGGTACAAAATGAAGAAACAGGGGTTGAGTTTGCCATGAAAGTCGTCGATCTGGTCGACGATAAATTGACCGAGAACCTCCCTAGGGAAATTACTCTTTTAAACAGTCTGAAACACAAAAATATAGTGAGGTATAATTTTTTTACAATTTTTTAAAAATTTTCGTATATTATATGCATGTCTAAGTATATTGTTGAAATATTCATTGATGGTTTGTTGGTTTAGGTTGGAGGAGACCTATTTTTACAAAGGATGTATTTTAATGGTTATGGAGTTGGTTGAGAAAGATCTCAGGACAGCTATGAAGAGGACCGTGGAGCCCAGTCAGATTAAGGTGAGTTAATTATGGGTTTTAATTGTGTTGGTTTAATTATGGATTTTGAAGAAAATATGGGTTTTAATCAAACAACTTTTGGACGGTCATGGATTTTTTAATTGGGTTGTGTTGTTTAATTATGGGTTTTGATTATATTGTTTGTTGTATGAAAAAGGTTTGGATTAAAGAAATTTTGGAAGGTCTTAGCTTTCTTCACACAAAGGATATTATCCACCGTGATTTGAACCCTGAGAATATCTTGATTGCTGCCGATGACACATTGAAGATAGCAGATTTTGGTTTTGCAAGATCCATATATGGGGGTGTTCTTCTCACACCCGAGGTAAATTATTCATTCTCATTTGTTTAAATTTACCTGGAACTCAAGTTTTAACTTGCTACTTTTATAATTGGAAACTTTACTGTATGAGAATGAATTGCTATGAGAATGACCGAGAACATCCACCGGGAGATCACTATTTTAAATAGTTTGAAGCATGAGAATATAGTGAGGTAGTAATTTTTGTACAATTTTTGTTAATTTTGTACAATTGTTTAATTTTCGTATATTTTGGTTTTGTTGGTTTTACTAGGTTGGAGGAGACTTATGTTCACAAGGGTTGTGTTTTATTGGTGATGGAGTTTATTTAGAAGGATTTGTGTTTTAGGACAGCAATGAAAAAGACACTACAACCTAGTGAGGTTAAGGTGAGATTTCTATTTTAATTATGGGTTTTTAATTATGTTGTTTAATATGGGTTTTGAAGAAAATATGGATTTTAATTATAGTGTTTGTTGTATGAAAGGTTTGAGTTAAACAACTTTGGGAGGGTCTCGGTTTTTTATTTTAATTATGGGTTTTTAATTATGTTGTTTAATTATGGGTTTTGAAGAAAACTAGTTTTATATCCCGTAAAAATCACGGGATTTTTAAGGGCTTTTTATGTTTAGATTTTTACTATTGTGATTCTTTTGCGTGGTTATAATAAAGTTTTTATTCGTGAATTGATCAAATGATAAATATGTAGGTTTTGTATCTTCAACTTGAGATGTCTCATAAATAGACGTACAAGAGACAATACCCCTGCCCTACAAAAGAAAGAAAATGTAGTAATATCGGCAAGATACTTCTAATTTTTCACAATCCATATTGGAGTTGGCGGAACTTGATATGACTTAAAAAGGTTACTCATCCCGTTTTGTTCTTAAAAAGAAAGAATCTTATGTAGAAAACGACAAAAAATATGACCAGTAAATTAATAAAGCAAAGAAAATACGAGAGATCAAAAGATTATAACTAATACTAATAAAAAAATAGCTAGAAATTTACGAACACATAAATTGCCCAAATTCGTATATTATCACAATTTTCACCTTATTCCGTGTGAATAGTCCTTAATAAAACATTAATAAAACAAAACATCACCAACAATCATGTCTTTTCCATTAACAACTTTATACATACATGATATTTGATTCAAAAGAAGAATTACCATACCAATTGATTCAGAAACATACATACCAAATTTACCAAATCTTCTCACTACAGCATATTACCCTTCCGATTGATTCAAAACTAAAAAAAAATGTTTTATCTCAAAATAGTAGGGAAAGTCTTCACTTAACCAATTATATTCTTTCTTTTATATTCTACCTTTTTAAAAAAAAAAATTGGATGATTTTTTTTTCTTTTCCCGTGTCATTCAAATCTTAATTATGTATAAACGGTATATAAACTTGTTTTGACACTTGGTTAATTTAAAAGCAAAAGATATATGCTTAAAAAAGCTCAATTCTTGAATGACCGAAGTAATAAATTTGATGAATGCCTCCTTTGAAAGGCGATTTAAAATTTCTATAATTAAAACTTCCAATGTGAAACAATATTGGCAAAATATAAGTAAAACAAATTATTTTAATAACAATAACATTTGAAGAAGAAAACAACAAAATTCATCGACCTTGTTTTTATGATAAGAATGAGGATAAAATGTGTTGTGCGTTGATTCTTGTTTATGCTTGAAATTTATTCTTATGTTTTGGAAACAAAGAAAATCAAAAGAAGGCATTATAGAGGAGGTATTGTAGTTATTGGGAAGATTGAAGGGGTTGATAAGTAATTATTTAGTTCTTTAGATTAATGTGCATTTATTCCTGAAAGAGATAATGCTTGAGTTTCATTGATGATCAAAGTCAGTATAAATACAAAGATGTGTTAAGATATTTCCTCCTACATTACGTGGGAACATATCTTAATTTACCTAATTAGTTACTACAAATTAGGAAGGATATTATTGACATAATAAACAGAATATACACAATATATTCTAACACTCCCCCTTAGTCGAATCGGGAGGAAGTCGTACGCTGAGACTAGCACGAAAGTCGGTGAAGAGAACCGAAGGGAGCCCCTTGGTAAAAATATCGGCTATTTGAGACCGAGTTGGAACATGATGAACCCGTACGTCACCTTTTGAGACCTTTTCACGAACAAAATGGATGTCTATTTCGATGTGTTTGGTTCGTTGATGTTGGACGGGATTGCTAGCAAGGTATATTGCACTAACATTGTCACAATAGACAATGGTTGCCTTTCGTAAAGGGTGATGGAGCTCAAGGAGTAAATTTCGCAACCAACAAGATTCCGAGACGACATTTGCTACTCCACGATACTCAGCTTCTGCGCTTGATCGAGATATAGTCGGTTGTCGTTTTGAGGCCCATGAAACTAAATTGTCCCCTAAAAAAACACAATAACCGCTTGTAGACCGACGAGTGTCGGGACAGCCCGCCCAATCTGCATCGGTGTAAGTAGTAAGAGTAGTAGGTGATGATTTAGTTAACCATAAACCGTGTTGCATAGTACCTTGTATATAGCGTAAAATTCGCTTGAGTGCATTCATGTGAATTTCCATGGGATTATGCATGAACAAACTAATTTGTTGAACCGCATAAGAGATATCCGGACGAGTAAAAGTAAGATATTGCAAAGCCCCTGCTAAACTTCGATATAGAGTAGGATCACGAAACGGAGGACTGACCGTGGAACTCAGTTTCGGTTTGGTATCTACTGGAGTCGAGGAGGGCTTACAATTAGACATACCGGCCCGTTCAAGAATATCCGCTGCATATTTATGTTGTGATAAAAAAATTCCCGTATCATATCGAGTAACTCCAATTCCCAAAAAATAGCTAATCGGACCTAAGTCCTTCATAGCAAATTCACGCCCAAGGTTGGACATTATTTCCCGTCGAAGTAACTCCGAAGATGCGGTTAATAAAATATCATCAACATATAATAAGATGAATGCCGAATTACCCTTGTTGTCACGATAAATAAAAAGAGAGTTATCACACTTACTGTGAACAAATCCGAGTTGATGCACAAATGTAGCAAAGCGATTATACCATGCTCGTGGTGCTTGCTTGAGCCCATAGAGCGATTTCCGAAGCAAACACACATGATCCGGAAATTTTTTTATCGCGATATCCAACTGGTTGATGCATATATACGGTCTCTTTTAATTCACCATGGAGAAAAGCATTTTTAACATCCAATTGTCGAATGGACCACCCATGAGATAAGGCGATGGATAGTACCGTTCGAATAGTGGCGGGTTTGACAACCGGACTAAACGTCTCCCCACAATCAATTCCCGCTTGCTGCGTTTTCCCGTCACCTACAAGACGAGCTTTGTGCCTTTCGAAAGAACCATCAGATTTTACCTTATGTCGAAAAATCCACATAGACCGTATTATATTCCCATTAGCAGGACGCGGAACAAGATCCCAAGTTTTATTACTAATTAAAGCATTAAACTCGTCATCCATTGCCAATTTCCAATTGTGGTCACGGAGGGCTATTAGGGGACTCTTTGGCAGGGGTGATATGGCTACGGAAGTTTGAAGACTAACAATTGTTTTCGGTTTACGAATGCCATGGTCACCTCTAGTAACAGCTTTTGTAGCAACTGGAATGGTGCGGGATGTGGGTTCGGTATTTGTGGAGTTCGAAACAGGGGTATGGGAGGTGGTTGGTTGAGGCACGGGTTCAGGTGTAGGTGTGGGGGAGACGGTGGGTGAAGCTGACACGGGTTGGGGAGTCGGGTCAGGAGGTGTATTGGGTAACCGGGTAATGTAGTCAAGGATATAGGGGGAGACATCGTCACTTAGAAAATCATATGAGTGGGAGTCGGGTGGGTTTGTTTTAGCAAAAGGGAAGACACTTTCATCAAAACGAACATGTCGACTGATTATAATTTTATTAGTTTGACGGTCATAACACTTATATCCTCGATGTTGGTCCGGGAATCCGAGAAATACACAGGGAAGGGAACGAGCTTGAAGCTTGTTGATTTGGGTCGATGGGATTAGAGGATAACAAAGACATCCAAAAACTCTAATGTGAGAATAGGATGGATTTTTGTTATACAATAAATGGAGAGGTGTTAAAAGATTCAATTGTTTATTTGGTAAAATATTCAGTAAATAAGTTGCCATAGCAAGAGAATGATGCCAAAAAGTTGCGGGAATGGACGCATGAAGAAGTAAAGTTCGATTAATATTGTTAATGGATCTAATTTTTCGCTCAGCCTTGCCATTTTGTGGAGATGTATGAGGACACGAGAAACGAAAAATCAACCCTTGAGAGGCACAGAATTCGGTAAATGGGGTATTATCGAACTCTTTTCCATTATCACATTGAATTGTTTTTATACTTCTTTCAAAATGGGTCTTGACAAAATTGTGAAACTTAACGAAAATAGCAAAAACTTGGGACTTTTTAGCTAATGGAAAAGTCCATAGAAAATTTGTAAAATCATCAAGTAGCAGCAAATAATATCGATGACCCCCCGAACTTGAAACGGGTGACGTCCATAAATCGCTATGAATTATATCAAAAGGCATAGTAGTTCTCGTAATCGATGGTACAAATGGTTGCTTAATATGTTTACCAATGGAACAAGAATGACAAATTGTCTTTTTATTGCTAGAAGTACAATTGATCAAATTTTTGAATCTAAGGGAATTAAAAATAACATCGCCAGGATGTCCAAGACGATCATGCCATATTGTAGACTCGAGAGCGGTAAATGCGGCTGGACGTTGGACTTTATTTGTGGGAGTTATAGGATAGAGCGCCCCTTGACTCTCACATCTCATTAGTGGCGTCCCCGTCTTGTAGTCCTTCACACAAAATCCAAACGGGTCAAATTCAACGGTGACAGAATTATCGGTTGTAAATTTCCTAACGGAGATTAGATTTTTGACTAGTTTTGGTGCATACAGGACATTTCGAAGGGAGAGGGGCGGGTGGGGTTTGGGTAAGGTGGTTGTACCGGTACCGTTAATTGGAATAGATTGGCCATTTCCGACAAGAATCGAATTAGAAATGCTCGAATTAGTAAAAGACGAGAGATTACCTGTTGTCGACGTCATGTGGGAAGTTGCTCCAGTATCCATATGCCACGGGTCAGGAGGTGTAAGCCCAAGGGTATACATAGCCGCCTCAATATCCGTCTGTGACGGAGGCGCTTCAGCCGTGTATGCCTGTGGCCGAGGTGTGGTAGGACGAAAACCAGAGGGTCGAGTCCATGGAGCAGTAGGGTATGGACAGGGAGGGCAGGCCCACGGAGAGGGTCCCCAAGGCCAACCACCAAAGCCTCCATATCCACCACCGTAAGCAGCTGCTTGCCATGGATTCGACGGCATTCCCATAGGAGAACCAGAAGGTTGAGGGGACGGTGCACTGTCAGACGAAGCCCCCTGTTTCCCTTTCACACCTTTATTCCCTCCACCTTTCTTCTTGTTCTTGTTGGACTTCCCTTGTGAAGGAGGACGACCAAGGATTGATGTGCCTTGTGAAGTATCAGACGTATTCGCATACATGGCCGACGGAGCACTCGTGGCAGCCTGTTTTGCGATTCCTGCCTCCTCCAAAGTCAACATGGAACGAGCACGGTAGAAGGGTGGTAATGGTGATGCTTGCCGAATAATGGTTCCCACACCGTGATACGCGTCCGTCAATCCCGACACCAGTTGAAGCACTAAACGGGTGTCAGAAACGGGAGAGCCAACATTCTTGAGTTGATCGGCAAGATTCTTAAGACGTTGACAATACGCGGAGGCAGTAGAGAAATCTGCCATCATAGTGTGAGAGAACTCTTGCTCGAGAGTCACCGCTCTCGAGTGTTGATTATCTTGAAAAATATCGCGAATGCGATTCCAACACTCCATGGCTGTGGAGTCATCTTCAACCACCGTGTGCAATAAATCCGTAGAAATCGTTGCATAAATCCATTGCAGAACCGTCGCATCAATAGTGTCCCATAAATCTTGTTCCTCATCGGTCGTAGGTTTAGAAGCCTTTTGTTTTGGATCGATGATATGATGTAAGACACGATTGGCCTTAGCATAATTGGTAAAAAGAGCGACCCATAAGCGATATTGGTCATTATCCATACCAAGAGTTACGGAGACATGATTTTTGATGTTACTAACGGCAAAAACCGATGGCAAAGGAGAAGGGTTGCCGGTTTTTGGTGTTTCTGTAAGAGTCATGGTGAAGTTGAAATTTGGATCAAGAATAGAAGGAGAATTTTGTGTCGTGAGGACTGGAAAAAAATTGCGGAAGCGATATCAAAAATTAAGAAGGAAACCTGATACCATGAAAGAGATAATGCTTGAGTTTCATTGATGATCAAAGTCAGTATAAATACAAAGATGTGTTAAGATATTTCCTCCTACATTACGTGGGAACATATCTTAATTTACCTAATTAGTTACTACAAATTAGGAAGGATATTATTGACATAATAAACAGAATATACACAATATATTCTAACAATTCCGTAGTATTAAGTGAAAATTGTTATTATTCGGTTTTTGTACAAATTTTTTATTATTATTCGTTGAGTTATTGTATAAATAGGTATGCTAGGTGACAAGAACTTAACGGTATTCGTCACAAGTTTGTGACGGATATCGCCTGTCTTCAATGAGATTTTGTGCAAGAATAATTAGTCTTGCATGTGACGGGTTAATCCCGTCACAAGCTTGTGACCTCTCACAAAAAGGGAGAGGGGACAAGGTGCGGGAATCCCTCATGTGCTTCCCACTCACCTTTCAATGAACATTTTGTGAGAGGAAACGGTATCCGTCACAAGTTTGTGACGGATATCGCCTGTCTTCAATGAGATTTTGTGCAAGAACTTATGGCGTGACACGCGACACTTCAAAAATCAAAAGAGGCTCAACATGCCTTTTCTATATAATAACATAAAAAGGCATGTTGAGCCTCTTTTGAAATGTCACGCGGCACGTCATATGTTATTGTCACCTAGCATACCTATTTTTACAATAATAAATCAATAAATAATAATAATTTTCTTTTGTAAAAAAAAAAAAGAATAATAACAGATTTTCACTTAATAATACGGAATAAATGCACATCTATCTAAAGAAATCAATAGCTATTTTCCTACCTTTTAATCTTCCCAAGAAAAATATTAAAAAGTCATAAAACACTCTAAATAATAAAAATAATATTTTTTTTACAAAAAAAAAATATGAATAATAATAAATTTTCACTTAATAATATGGAATAAATGTACATAAATCTAAAGAAATCAATAGCTATTTACTTACCCTTCAATCTTCCCAAGAAAAATATTAAAGAGTCATAAAACACTCTTTCACAATTTTAATGACCTCCATAACTACAATCCCTCCTATATAGTGTCATCTTTTTATTTTTAGGGTTTTTCTATGGGGTGCCCCTGAACTATTCATGTTTCTAACTTGTACCCTCGCGTTTTTCAAATTACCAGTTGTACCCCTAAACTCCATTAATTAGTCCTAAACATGGCCCTTAGTTTCTAGACCGTCAGATAAGGACGTTAAAATGCTTACGTGGTGTGATGACTTGGAGGACTTATGCTATGTGGCTTGATGACTGGGCTATGACTAGGACCACCTTGTAAAGAGTAATTATTAGTGGGTTTCCTTCTTCTTTTATCTAAGATCTTCATCTTCTTCATTCACTAACCTTCTTCCTTTTTCCTTATAATCCACTTTCTCTGTCCTCATTTTGCTTCCCCCGACCTGAGATTAAATGTGTGTGTTTAAGAAAGAAGGACCGAAAACGAAAATAAAGTAGAACACAATGATCATCACTAATTCCCTTTCTCTCTCCTCCAAACCCCCCAAAAAATCCCCAAATTTCGACCATCTTCATCCCACCGCCATGAATTATATATTCCAGAATCTTCTCGGAGCACCATATAGAGGAGAAAACGTCGTCGTATCACAAAACAATCAGCTAATGTCACTTGTCGCTAACCGCATTTCTGTCATATGCCTAACTAAATCGGAAACCGTAACATGTCAATCTTCCGCAAACATGGCGCGAATCGTTGTTTCGCCTGACGGAAACTTCATCTTAGCCGTCGATGATAATAGTATGGCCCAATTTGTTAATCTTCACTGCAATTACTAATTGCATTTAATTTTCTAGGATCACTGTTTTATACCTAATTATGTAAATAATTACTAATATCCTAGTCATATATAGCTCAGTCATCAAGCCACATAGCATAAGTCGTCCAAGTCATCACGCCATGTAAGCATTTAACGTCCTTATTTGACGGTTTAGAAACTAAGGGTCATGTTTAGGACTAATTAATGGAGTTTAGGGGTACAACTGGTAATTTGAAAAACGCGAGGGTACAAGTTAGAAACATGAATAGTTCAGGGGCACCACATAGAAAAATCCTTATTTTTATCTTCTTTGTTTCCAAAACATAATAATAAATTTCAAGTATAAACAAGAATCAACTCAAAACACATTTTATTGCCATTCTTATCATAAAATCAAGGTAGGTGTGAACTTTTTTTTATTTAAATGTTATGATTATTAAACTAATCTGTGTTTACCTGTGTTTTGATAATATTGTTTTAATTATGGAATGCTTTAAATTGTCTTTCAAATGAGGTATTTATCAAATTTATTTCTTCCATTATTCAAGAATTGAGCTTATTTAAACATATATTTTTTGTTTTTTATTTAAGCGAGTGTCAAAATATGTTTATATACCGGTTATAAATGATTAAGAGAAGAGGAAAAATCATCCAAAGTTGAAGAAAAAAGTAGAATATGAAAGAAATAATATAATTGGTTAGGTGAAGACTTTCCCTACTACTTTGAGATAAAACACTTTTTTTTTATTTTGAATAAATTGGCACGGTAATCTGCTGTATTGAGACGATTTGGTAAATTTGGTATATAAGTTTCTGAATCAATTGGTATGATAATTCGTCTTTTGAATCAATTGGTATTTATGTATAACGTTGTTAATGGATAAGACATTATTCTTGTGATATTGAGTTTTATTAATGTTATTATTAGGGATTATTTATAGGGAATAAGGCGGGAATTGTGATAATATTCGGATTTGGAAAACAATTTACATTTTCGTAAATTTCTAGCTAATTTATCTGTTAATATTTGCTACAGTATATTCTTTTGAGCTCTCATATTTGTTTGCTCTATTAATTTACCGGTCATTTTAAGATTACTTTTTTTTAATGCATATCAAGTTCCACAAACTCCAATACGATTGAAGTATCTTGCCGATGTTACTACATTTTCTTACTTTTTCGAGGGTTAT
The DNA here is from genome assembly GCF_048544455.1 of Silene latifolia. NCBI lineage: Eukaryota > Viridiplantae > Streptophyta > Magnoliopsida > Caryophyllales > Caryophyllaceae > Silene > Silene latifolia. The sequence goes on along the minus strand of NC_133536.1, from coordinate 201,868,545 downwards.
TTGTATCATGTACTTCCATTTATGAGATATCTAAATTTGAAATTATAAAACCTACATATCTATCATTTGATCAACTCATGATTAAATTTTTTATTAAAACCACGCAAAAGAATCATATAGTAAAAATATAAACTAAAAGGCTCTTAAAAATCCCGTGATTTTCACGGGATACAAACTAGTTATGTTATTGTATAGATATGAATTTTAATTATATTGTTTGTTGCATGAAAGGTTTGGATTAAACAACTTTTGGAAGGTCTCCGTTTTCTATTTTAAATGTGGGTTTTTAATTATGTTGTTTAATTATGGGTTTTGATTGATTTTAATTATGGTGTTTGTTGTATGGAAGGTTTGGATTAAACAACTTTTGGAAAGTCTCGGGTTTCTTCACAACAAGGACATTGTTCACCGTGACTTAAACCCTGGCAATATCTTGATCAATAGTGATGACAGATTGAAGTTAGCGGACTTCGGTTTCCAAGATCACTGTATGGTGGTGTTCCTCTCACATTCGAGGTAAATTATTCATTCTCATTTTCTTAAAGTTACTGGAATTCACGTTTTATTCTACTATCAAACTTGCTACTTTTATAATTTGTCAGGTCAAATAATTTTATTTTATTTTTGTATGTAAATATTTTATTTTTTAAATAAAATATTGTTAACATTTGGAATCTTACATAGGAAATGTAATAGTTGAAAGATTGTTAAAACAACCAGCAAGATGAGACATGTTTAATTAGAAAACGATTTAGATGATGAAGAAATTAAAGGCGGGTTTGGGATGAATATGGGTCAGAGACTCGGAGTCACGTTCAATTTTTGGTCCATGAACGAGCGGGTTAGCGGTTTTGGTATAAGGGAGTGGGATGACGCTTCGTAATTTTCTTAAAATATCTTAAAATAATTTTATCTTATTTTCGTAATTACTTGCTATTTCTAAAAAAGTGCATTGAAACTGCAAAGAAACATGTTCATAATTACTGGTTAATGGCGGTCTAAAATTTTCTTCATATACATGTACAATTTTCCCATAACTAGCGGAATTCCCCTTTTACCCAATTATGCCTAAGATTAGAAGGACATAATGCAAGTGTGTTTTCTAGTCAAAGTCTAAAGCCGGAGTAGGAGCTTTGGTTATTTCATTACATCCCCCTACTACTAAGAGAATAAAAATTCTCTTAGTTTTCCCGCCTAAAGAAACTTTTTTCTTAATTGGGCCTATTTTTCTGGATACTACTAACACAATAAGATTTGATGGATTGTAAATTGTGGACCCTATACGTAGCCCACTTTTTCTTTCTCATCTATCAAAGTAAAAGTTATTAATAGCCCATAATTTTGGACTCTACATGTCATATTATAAGCTAGATGAGTGAACTTGATTTCGTATAAATTTAAATTTATAGTATATTTATATATTGCCTCTTTTGTAAGAAATCATCAGTTATTTATTATGTATATTTTTGTCTTAGTTACTGGTTTTCGTTTTAAGGTCAATACGCGTTTTAATAAAATTATACAACTAACTTAATAATTGTACTATTAGTGTCATAAATTAGTTGCATGTAATGGTATAAAATTATTGTATTATTTTTAATAGTAAAAAAATAACTTAACTTAAAATGTCTTCTTATGGTAGTAAACTTTTTTTTTTCAATCTCTTATTAATATTATATTTAGTAGATTTATAACATTAAATTAAAAGTATACTTCATTTATGTAAATAATTTAATTGATAATATCTCTTTATAAAATGAATCTAAAAAGTGCCGTGCTATAGCACGGGAACTACACTAGTTTTCAATAACCTGCATTTCTACACATCTAATTTAACAGTTCTCTACTAAACATACAACCAGGGACGAAGCTAGGGTTAAATTGTAACCCGGGCCGAAACTTTTAATAAATGTCGTCGTCATTTAGGAATGGAAACAACTATAGTTAAAATGCTAACATAAACTAATATGAAGTTATTTTTTTTTTACTAAAATACTTATAAAAACTAGAGAAATTATTGATTACAGCTTTATAAAACCACTTTTTGAAAATTACAGCCTTATAATTTTTTTTTTGAAAATTACATCCATAATATTACTTCTAATCATAAATTACAACCAAAACATTAACTCCGGCGGGAAATTGATGCCATTTTGAATTTTTGTGACTTAAGTTCATTTTTTAAGACCAAAATACCCTTACCCTCAACCTTTCTAAACCCTTATGTTCATGAGTTCATCCCTAAAATCAGATTTCATAACTCATCTTCTCTTTAATTCTTCATTTCTTCAAGAATATCATCTAATCTAATTCACCTCTTTTATTCAAATTATACCCTACTTAATTTAATTGAATTCTAATTCTATTATTTCAATTTTCTCTTAAAATTAATTAGTGTTCATTAATTTATCGTCAATTTCCCCAAATTGAAAATAATTAGGGTTCATCACCAATTTTCCCCAAACTAATTTTAGACATAAACCCTAAAATTCAATTCAATCAATTAAAAAACAACAAATTGCGGCACATTGTTACGGATCTCCACTTAAAGGCCTTTAAAAATGCAATAAAACAACAATAAGAGAGTGAAATAGAAAAGGATGAAAAAGCGAGGAGGATTTCTGGGAAAACCAACAGCAAAGGAGGACTTGGACATTAACGCCTTTCTCCTTTTCATGCCGATTCGACATTATAAGTTAGTATCAGTGAAGTGAAGAGAAAAAGTGAAGAATTGAGAATGGTAAATGTAAAGAAATTGAAAGAATGTTGTGTTGTGAGAGAGGTAAATGATAGGTAAAGTGTAAAGATCTGGATAAGTAGGCAAACAAATAATCAAGGGTATATCGGTCACTTTTTGATAAAATTTACCGGAAACATCATCGTGGTGCAATTTTCAAAGAAAAGTGATATTATGGATGTAATTTTCAAAAAAAATTATATAAGGCTGTAATTTTCAAAAAATGGTTTTTACAAGGCTATAATCAACAATTTTTTCTAAAAACTAGAAACATTTTTTGCTAAAATAATTATAATAATTCAGGATCTTTAAACAAGAACGAAGCGGAAAATGAGGATTTTAAAAATTACCTTAAGCCATCCAATAATAATTATACTATAGGAGACTTGCACGAGTTTGTCCCGTTAATAAATACCAAAGAAATAAATTACAGCAATGGACAATAAAAATTACAATAGTCAAATTCTGCTTATACTTTCAAGTGAATATCAGCTAATAAAAGAGCATCAAAAGATAAAATAAAAAGAATCAAAGGAGTGAGAATTACCTGGAAACCCGAAAACCATTGAGCTAAGTTACCCAACCTTTACCCTCACCTAACAATTACTCTGCATTTCCAGGGCCGGTCCTAAACATTTCGAGACCCTAGGCAAAATAATAAAACGGGGCCCTTTTAAAAAAATTTACTTCGATTAAATAAAAAAAATCATGTGACATTATTAATACATGATAGTCGTATATTTTTTTGCCTACGAGCATTTTGAGATGCAAAATCGTTAATAATAACATCGACATTTATGTTTTCCAAAAGTTCTTTCTCGATTGACAACATTGCAAGACCATTCAACCATTCTTCCGACATTGACGACCTCAAGTAGGGTTTAATCAACTTTAACTTCGAAAAACTTCTTTCGGTTGACGCCACAGTTACCGGTACTGTTAAAAAGATTCTATATGCGATTGAAGCATTTGGATAACAATCTGCACATTTGACAAACTCGAGAATTTCAGTGGCGGACAATAATATATTTGGCAAAGTAGATTGTAAAACTTTCAATTCTGAGCAAAGATCATTGAAATCAACAACGGATGTATATGTAGAGTGAAAAGTTACACAGCATTCTCTCAATTCATTTTCATCTAATGACTTTAACTTTTTTGAATTAAACAAAAATCCAAATATACTTTCAAAAATTTTTAGTTGCTCAAATATACTTTTCAAAGAAGCAATTGCCATATCAACAACCACCAAAAAATAATCAAGTCTAAATACTTCTTCAGGCGATTGATTTTGTTCTTCTTCATTAGTTTCATCAAAATGTCTTTTTCTAATAACTAGTTGGTTGCACCGCGCGCGTTGCGCGCGGTACTCCAAGATATATAATCCGTTTATTCTGAATGTTACGTAATTTATTTTTTTATTATATTAAACTGTTAATAATTTTAATTGAATTTTATATTATTTAGAATCTTACATTTTAGATTTATTCGGTGTTTAAATTGTATTATTATATTTCTCCTAATTTTTATTAATTATTTTCGTCGTCTTATTCCTCGGTAATGTTTTTTTATTTTGATTTGGAATTAACTTTCATAGACCTTTGTTTTATAACATTCAAGTATCTACTTTGCTAAATCCATTTTTGCAAGTTTTCTACAATAATAGTTGTGGACTATTTTTGTAAATTTGGTAAACTGATTATGTTAATAGGATGAATGATTGATGGATATGAAAAAAGATTGACTTAGTGGCAACTTTGATGAAGATTAATTTGTTAGTGATGAGGATGATGACGGTTATCATAAATAGGCGTATTAAAGTTAAAGTTCAAGATGGCCTACCTTAGATGATAACTGAAAATGAGTTAGCTTAAACAACTTATTAAAAGACAACCCAAACTTACGCATTTCAGAAATCTTAAACTGTTTAAGTTTTTAATCATTATTAATATTTTCAGATGTCAATATTAGTTGTATTGTCGAGTGAAATTTGTAATTTCTAGTTGCAACAAAACAACCATATTTTGTCAATGTTAGGCGTTACATGGTAACAAACAATCCCTAAATTACTATTCCTTATGAATTGTGGGAATAATTGTTGAGATTTATTCATTTTTTTTCAATGCCGGGCGAGTTGAGGTGTGGTCTGGGGTGGGTCTGTTTTGTTCTTTTTTTGGCGGGTTGGTTGGATTGTCTTCTGGTGAACTAATGGGTCCAATACTTAATAAACCTTCCTTCAACTAACCCAATTCTCCTCCTTCCCACCGTTTCTTACCTTAATATTTCTTCCCAAAGCTATTCCTCCCCTTTTTTCAATTTTTTGCTACAGTAATTTCCCTCCATAATTTCCCTTCATTATTTTCCTTATATAAGCAGCCATCCCCTAATATTTTTTCATTAAAATTTAAATAAACTCCATTCTTCTTTACTTTTTTCTAAATTTCCTAAAGTATTTCATTTCAACATTGTAATGCCTTCTTCATCTACCAAACGGCTAATGAATGACCCAATTGAAGACCTTGAATTTCGAAATCAAATTTGTAATTTATGTGGTAGGAATGCGGTTTTAAAGATATCTGGTTCCACATCGAATCCTCGAAAAGCTTATTTCAAGTGTCTTGATTGTGACAAATTTGTTATGTGGCTAGGTGATGAACATGTTATAAAGAAAAAAGTTTTGGGAAGGATTAATGCTTATGAAGATGAAGACTTCATGGGTTTGAAGATGAATACTGAAGAAGGACTTAAACTTGAGCTTAATGGGTTGAAGATGAAGTGTGAAGAAGTTGTTACCTTCATGAAGTTCATGTTTAGGCTTAATGCTTTATTTTTCATCTTTGTTGTAGTAGTTGTTTTCCTTAAAATGTAAAACCTTGAAATTGAATGAAAGTTTGAAGAACCTGCTGTTCGATTTAGAACTTGTACTATTAGATCCAACTCTTGGTTTGCATCATCTAACCCATCTAAGCCAATATTTACAAAAGATTCATTCAATTTGCATACACGCAGCATTACAGTTCAGACAAAATAGATGGAATGTTTGTCCTTGCATTGTTCAACAACTAAACATGGAAAAAAAAAGATAGTTCATGGATTGACAAATTCTTGCATTGCATCTTCATTCAATCCGACAAAACGCATTCTTCGCTTTACATACAACCTTGAAGTTGCTGTTCGCAAAATCAGCATCCATCATCTTTCTACATCCACATCTCTTCCAGAATTTCCGATTCAGCAGCGGTTTTGAAATTGTTCACATTCTGTAGAAGAAAGCGGCACATGTTATGTCATTTCAAAAGTATAAAAGTATACTTGCAGTTTAAGAAAATATTGAATAGGAGCTGTTAGATGTTCATGTTTCATCTTTGATTATATTTAACAACATTTCCGTAACAGCCACAATCAGAATGAGACACGCAAAACATTTTACCTTTCATATGGTAATAGTAATAGGAATTATTACCTACATTGTTATAAACTGATAACTTAAGGGTTTAAATTGGAGGAAGAGCTTTTCTGTTTTGATCGCTTATTTAAAAATTGGCAGTTTGGTGCTCATTCTGTTCTGCAATACATTAAGACACTGATATGGAATGAGCATAAGCTGTCTCCGTTTCCCAAATAAATGACATATCCTGGTTTACCTCTGCATAATGCTGTATTTATCAATATAAAATTAGAACTGAAGCCACTGTCATCGTTTACCATTGGCAGCATACAATCAATTATCCTATCAAAAAGACTAACATGGAAGGAATATCTATTCACCACTGATTCTGCACATCAGTGAATAGTTATATAAACGATTAAACATGGTACTATTTCATATTGATGGTGCTCTATCCACAAAGGCACAAGTCATTTTGCATTTAAGCATCTTCAACCTCACAGTATAATTACTTTCCTCGGAAATTACGAACCGAATAAATCCCTGAACCATAAGAACTACTAACATCTACTTTGTTTCAATTGTAAATGGTTAACATGCTTAAATAACTATAATTTTTGGCTACATAAATGGTCTTAAGTGTAGATACCCAGTATCTGCTGAGACTCCAACAAACATCCGATGATTATCGGACTATAACATGTTATGGAATCGTGGCGTTTGATCGATAGTTTGTGTACAACTTTACGTCGGAAAACTTAAAACGATTTCGAAAATAAAACATTTTAAAACATTTCAAAAATACCTGGAGTGTTTAATGCACGACGACGGGGTCGCAATGACACTAACTGGAGTCAAAACCGACACCGGACCAAAAACCAACTCAAAAATTCAAATCCCGACTCCAACAACGAGTCAAACTGAGTCAACCACCAAAAACAAAACATTTCAAACCTTCTACCTTAAGTTTTTCCAGATTCATGAATGGTCAAGTACTAAACATGTGACTACAAAACCTAGGATAGAACAAATCATGATTGCTCTTGTGTGAAAGCGACAAGACACCTCGAAGAACCGCGACGTGGCTCGCGCCTCTTTGAGCAGCCCAGGTGGCCACGTCGCTCAAAACTCACACAACCACTCATTTCCCTATAAATACCCCTCAAATGCCCCCCATTTGAGATTTACGCGAGTGTCCGCCCCATCTTTTCTCACTTAAAATTCTTGACTCGACTTCTTAAGTCACAATCCGACGCGTATTTACGACCTACTGACCGTAAATACAAGCCTTACACATTGTTTGGTACCGTCATCGTGCATTAAATCACTTGACCGACCACTTCGACCACTACACCGTCACTAATCTTAAAACACTCTTTTTTACTTACCAAAACGGTTTTAAACCGAGTTTTTTCCGACCAAACGAGTTGTTACACTTACGTCGGTCACTCGCCATAACCAAACATGTAAGTATGAGGGTGTAAAAATCCTCTTTTTATAATGTTTTCATTTGTTTCATGACTATAACATGCTAAAACGTGCATAACAAGAACCAAAACACGGGATAAACGAGCCAAAACCGATTTTTGGCCGGAGGCAGAAGCCCCTTAGGTTGCAGGCTTACCCGCGCCTAAATGGGGTGTCCAGGTCAGAGATCAACCGTGTTTGTTCTCGTCTTTCCCCTTTAATTCATCTTCATATTTGTAATCGGTTTTACCATTTCAAATATTTCCGAATCTTTTTATTTGATTTGTTTTAACCATAAAACATTTTTCACCCTTGGTTCCTCATACCATGACGGTTAAATTCGTGTTTCGGTGATAATATTTGGTTTATGACATTTAAAAGGTATTTTAAAACCTTTTATTTCATTTCTTTACATTTTCAAAATAAACGTATTAGTCACCGACACAAAGTCATCCTTGGTTCTACATACCATGCCGGATTTCAACCCGGGTACGATGATGAGTATCGACTAATGATATTCAAACGAACTTAAAACAATAAGCTCATAATTATTTTCAAAACTATTCATGTAAAGGTTGTCAAGTCGAACCCGGCACCGAATATTATCAAAATAATGATGATAATTCGAGTGTAGTTCTTCAAATCAACAAATACGGTCTAAACGACCCTTTCAAATCAAATCGGGTTCAAATACCCATTTCTCAACACGTTTTACAATGTTTTCAAAATGGTCAAAATACGGCATACAACCGTAGGTTGACCCGCGCCTGAAACAGGCCTTTCAATTCTCATTTTCAAAACCAAGGGGAGGCCTCTTGTACCGCCGGCTGGCTCGCGCCTCATGTAGCCGTCTGGTACAGGGCCTGTTCCCTTTCCAGCTGTAGTCTAGGACGATCCCGACTCCGGTTAGCCCGGATATAGGACGGATCAGATGACTATTTGTTTATTCAAAATCACATTTGCAAAATGCTTTACTAAGACAAATGGATCACGTTATGCGCCATAAACCTAATACGGTAAATGGATGTTTAATTTCCGTCTTGCATGCGAATCAACCATAAATCCAACTCGGCATCTTATACTTGATACTTGGATTAAACCAACCGACTTAGAAAGCTCTCACATGTTAGGTTTAAATTATTGGATGCGCATTCATGCATTTAAACCGTTTTATCAACTTTTGCATTCAACCAACCAAGATCGATTAGTAGAGGCGCTCATGGCGGGATTGGGTGTCTGATTAAAGGGCTTCCCAATACGTACCTTCACCTCTTACTCAGAAACTTTGGATAGTGGACGACCTTATCCAGGGCGTACGAGAGTCATTCTCGAAATAGGATGCTAAAGAGGGACGATTCCTTATCTTTAGTACCTATGTCAAACCCTGCTTTGTGCTTCGTTTGACCGAGGTATAAAGTGGATTCGAACGGGTTCCAAGCATCCCAAAAATGTTTGGTGGCGACTGCGAACATCACTAATCGTTTTGAGACCCTTACCGAGACGAAACCGACCGATCTAAAACGATCCGGTCGAAATCATTTTTACGCCGTCGAGCGTGGCTTTCAAAAGACCGCTATACGTCCAACAGATCGGCTTGGCGTGTACGTGGCCATGTCCACAGATTGACGACTCCGCTAGGGAAAACTAGGACACTTACGTCTTCGTGATCCCTAGATGGTGAGACTCGAACGAGGTCTTGGTTGGAATGCATTAATTGATATTATGGTCACGGTCGGGTTCCTTGTCCGGGCCCACAACCTAACCCTTTTTGACCAATTGACTTGTCTCGTCGGCGTGAGTTTTCTCATCCCCGCGTTTCGAATCCCGATTGAGTCAAGCATGCCATTGACGTTACACATTTCTGTTTTGTCAAAGAGCTTTAATCACTTTCGAGCACGAGGCTCGGGCACCCTCCTTACACATTTTGTTTGGATTGGTATCCCTCTCGCAAATCGGGGTTTGATTGCTTGGTGTGTAACCCACCCTTCTAAGCCAAAACCCGTGTCAACATAATGCATAATATAATGAACTGTGAGTGCTTATGTGCTACTTGATCATAAGTCCTTCCGTGTCATTTTCAAACTTTCAAAATTACCTTTTTGCGCCGTTATAATGGCCGTTTCAAACCTCGGTCTTTCGCCGACCGTTGCACGCCTTTCTAGGCCGTCGTAATGACGATTTTCAAACCCGGTTTTTATAACCATTTCAACACGCCTTTCTAGGCCGTCGTAATAATGATTTTCAAACCCGGTTTTTATAACCATTTCAACACGCCTTTCTAGGCCGTCGTAATGACGATTTTCAAACCCGGTTTTTATAACCATTTTAACACGCCTTCCTAGGCCGTCGTAATGACGATTTTCAAACCCGGTTTTTATAACCATTTCAACACGCCTTTCTAGGCCGTTGTAATGACAATTTTCAAACCCGGTTTTTCACAACCATTTCAAATCACCTTTTCACGCCGTTATAATCGCCGTGTCTAGACACGGATTTTAACCCGTTTCGCGCCGACAATGGCTCTTTCAAAACTCGAGAAAAGCACACACCCTTTTCTCGAGACACTTTCGAGATCCCGAGGACCACACACCGTCCCCGAGACTTCTTCAAACATTTCAAACCCGATTTTCAAAACATACAATTTTGAATTTCAAAAAAACCCGTCTTGGGAGACAATACACCGTTTTCTGAGCCGATTCAAACTCAAACCGTCTTTTGCAAATAAACTTAAGACAACCCTTTCAACTGATCGACTTGCGGAGATCTCTATCTTCGGAAGCCGTCCATAAAGCGACGAATGAATCTTTTTGAAAATTTCTATTTTCGAAAACTTCAGTCCACTATTCCAATTCCGCCTCGTGTCTATCGAGTCAAAGCAAACGTACTTATGGGTCTTTACTTATGGGTCGTCTCACCACGAGACCCGTCCAATGGCGTCGCGCCGTTATGTTGGACTCGTGTCAAAAGTTCGGTCAACACCGTCACGTCATAAATCGAGTCAGCACCGAGGAACCACACACGGTCACCCTCGTCTTGTTGAGTCTGATCTTTGTCTCGTCCTTTGTGTTGTCTGCGTTCAGTCTTTGAACCGTGTCGGATTGAGTTGTAATGTGAGCCGTTTTTCTGCCTCAGAGCCATGGGGCGTCTTCAACTTCATCTGTCAACCACAACAACAATGATAACAACAGAGATGTCACGACTGATCAGCTAGCCAGCCTGCTTACCGCTCTTCAGGTCACCCTGGATCGCGTCGAGACCCGTATCGACGCCCTGGAGAACAAGGAAATTGGGGAACATAATACTCCACCTCTGACTGAAACTGAGAAGAGGCTAAAGCTCTTGGAAGAACAGCTCCTAGCCCGGAGTAACAGTATCCATCTTGAGAACAACCGAAGGTTCGAACCTGTTGGGGATCAATTACCTGACAACTTTACCCCAACTGATGTACCTAAGTTCAAAGGAGTGGAGGACCCGCTCAATCATATCCGTGCCTTCAAAGACTACATGGCCATTAAAGGGGTCAAACAGGAACTTTTCACCCGGATCTTTTCGTCCTCTTTATAATCGATCCCTCGCCAGTGGTACTACTCCCTTGATCCGAAAAACCTTACTACTTGGGATGAGGTTACAGTCGAATTCGCCAAACAATATGCCGACAATGTTGAAATCCAAGCCAATACCCGTACTCTCGAGGTTCTAACCCAGAACGATAAGGAAGGGTTCACCGAGTTCTTAACCCGTTGGAGGAGGGTGAGTACTCAATTGGTCAGTAAACCGAGTGAATCAACTTTGGTGGAAACGTTCGTCAACAATCTCCGCCCAGTGTATGCCAACTTGCTGAGGTATCAAAATATTAAGACCTTCCAGGATCTGCAAATTCTGGGGACACGCATTGAAGATGATCTCCGGAAGGGTGTCTTGGCCAAGACTACTGGCAGAGGCTACCAAGGATCCACCTCAACCGGGTCTCGCCCTTACGGCCAAACGAACAAAATTGATGAAGTCAACCTCGTTGAACCATCTGCTAAAAGAGCCGAGCGCCCCCAGAGAGTGTTCACTAATATAGGGTCGACTTATGCAAGTGCCCTGAAGAGGCTCATGGACCAGGGGAAGTTACAACCAATCAGACCCACCCCGGATACGACTGATGCTAAGAAATCCCGCTTCTGGAACCCCAATGCCTATTGTCAGTACCATCAAGGGAAGGGGCATGATACTGAAACCTGCTTCAAACTCAAACACATCATCCAAGACATGATTGAGAAAGGGGATTTGCCTTTACCCCCGCCGACTAAGCCAAACAACAAAACGAATCCTCTGGGGATCCACGCCATCTCCGACGATGAGCCGACTCTGGACTGCTCTCACCTCATCCTGCCAGTTGATGACGAGGTGAACGCCTTGGAAAAAGATACATCAGACGGGGTATTTGTGTTCAGTGCTGCCACTATGCTCACCATGTTCCAACAGGTTGAGGAAGCCATAGCCAGTCTCTCCGAAAGGATCACCCGACTTGACGATGCCTACCGTCGACTTATCTTGAATCTTCCACCACCACGCCCGAGGGAGAGTCCCCCGAGCGCCCAAAACTACCCATACCCGGATGGATTGCTCCCGCGACCATTCTGGCATGCACCTCACAATAATCACCCTCACAATAATCATAATCAACCCCACAAAAACTACCCTCACAAAAATTACCCTAACAAAAATGTCCCTCACAAAAACTGCCCACCGAGGAATACCCCTCCAAGGTGCCTTCGGGATCCTGAAATCAATGGCATCTGGAGAGATGATGTTGAAGATGTCTACCTTGTCGCAGGGAAAGAGAAACGGGCAAAAGAGATCGGTCACCTTACCCGGTCCAGGCGCCCCTATCAAAATCCGAACAATCCAACGGTCGTTCCAACAACGAGTGACCAAATCGTTCCGGAAGTAGACACTCAACCGATAGCTCCTAAGAATTCAATCCTCAAGTAGTTTCAGAAGGCAAAGGCCGAAATCTCAATCTGGCAACTGATCGCGACGTCTTTTGAGCATCAACAGGCTTTGCTACAGGCCTTGGGAAAGTTAACCGTGCCCTCCACCTCTTCCCCTGAAGAAATAGTGGCACATATGACGAGGGACGCCCCTGATTTGAACAACCCAGTCGTCTTCTCCGACGAAGATATCCCTCCTTTCGGAGCCAACCATAACCTTGCTCTGTACATTACCGTAGAATGCCTCAAGAAAAATGTGCCCACGGTCCTTGTAGACGACGGATTCGCGGTGAATGTCTTTCCCCTCAAGACTGCTCATAAGCTGGGTATTAAGGAAGCCGATTTGGTCCCGATAAACCAAGGAGTACGCGCCTACGACGACACTCGTCGCAAGGTCGCATGGCTCATCACTCTGGCCGTCGCAACTGGACCACTAGAAAGGCAAACCAGTTTTCAGGCGGTCGACATCGACGCCTCTTTCAATATGCTCCTAGGACGTCCCTGGATCCACGCTGTCAAAGCTGTTACCTCAACTCTCCACCAAACAATCAGGATCCCCTTCAACGGGAAAACAATCACAATTTCTGCTTCCCCGATCAAAGCTGTCATGAGAAAGGGAATAGCCTCCCAAGCCATTGAGGAGGATGACAATGAAATGTGGGGTTTCCAAGCTGTGAATGCCATAACTGATGAATCAACACCCTTTGATTGTGACCCGTTTGCCAACCTCACAGTCAACCGTATCACGATGCGCCAGGGTTACTTCCCGGGCTTACCCCTCAATCCACTGAAGGACACCTTGCCTCCCTTGAAACAGGCTAAGGTCCCCAACATTCCCTTTGGACTGGGATATAAGCCTACCGATGAAGATATCCAGGAAATGAACCTCTTGATTCGAAAACGCAAGAAGCACGAAGTTATCCTCCGTCCCTATCATCTGACCCTCAATGGATACTTTGTCCCCGAGGGAGAGTCCGAGCTCTACCATGGCTTTCCGGAGCCGATCTATAACTCTATGGCCAAGGCTAGATACCCGGGTGTGGAAGTCTTCCAGGACTGCTACTTCATCCCTGACAACACCAAAGCTGCTTCAACCGAATCTAAGTCGTCGCCGTGCTTCGATGGACAAGCTGTCACCCTCCTCTTTGGGGAAGATAACATCAAGCACCTAAACTATGAGGACATCATCAACATCGCCCTGAAGGACAATCAGTTTTACCCTTGATCTCCGACACTAACCCGGAGAAAGCTACACAGGGCTGGAGGAAGACCGTCAAGTGGACCGATCGCCAAGGCAGCATTCTCAAGATCACAACTGGAGAAGGCCCAATGTTCAAGGGGGGAAGTGAAGAGGAATCTGAATCTGAGTCTGAGTCGGAGTCAGAGTCTGTCATAGCTCCTAACACTCCTGATGTCCCAGTCAAGGTCCCCTTCCCACTGTTTTATCACAAAGTCGTGGCTGATTCAGAGGCTGAGTCTACTAGGGTCACCCCCACTCCCATGAAAGGTGACAACCTGGAGCCTATTCCAGGGGCCACCTCCTCTGCTGTGTCGCCTCTGACTGACCACGAAATATCTGTCCTTTCCGAGCTTTTCGCTCGTGTCAACTTAATGAACGCTAAGTTTGCTTATGACTCGTCTCAATTTAACTGCAATGCAATTCTGAATGACTATGAGGAATTTGACTTGAGTGACTACCCACCTCACTTAGCCAAAGAACTTGACAAACGGGAAACCAGAACCCCCATCATTCAGGAGACCGAACTTATTAACGTAGGAACCGACGACATACCTCAAGAACTTAGGATAGGGACAACCCTGGACCCCTCGGAAAGACAACAGTTCATTGACCTTCTCCACGAATACAAGGACGTGTTCGCCTAGTCCTACAGAGATATGCCTCGGATTGACAGGGAAATTGCAGAGCATCGGATACCCATTAAGCCTGGAGCTAAACCCGTGAAACAGAAGCTACGCCGAATGCGTCCTGGATGGGCCCTGAAAATCAAGGAAGAAGTAGACAAATAGTTCAAGGCTGGGTTCATCAAAGTGTCTGAATACTCTGATTGGGTGGCCAAACCAAAGAAAGACGGAAGAATTCGAGTCTGCGTCGACTTCAGGGATCTGAACAGGGCAAGTCCGAAGGACGACTTCCCCGTGCCACATGTTGACATTCTGGTGGACAATACCACCGAACATGCCCTCCTATCATTCATGGACGGGTATGCTGGGTACAACCAGATTAAAATGGCTGAGGAAGACATGCACAAGAAAGCATTCACTACACAATGGGGTACATATTGCTATACGGTCATGCCCTTTGGCCTCATCAACGCCGGAGCAACCTATCAAAGAACCGCTATTACTCTCCTACATGATATGATGCACAAGGAGGTAGAGGTGTATGTCGATGACATGATTGTCAAATCAAGAGAACGGGACGGCCACATCAGCGCCCTTCGGAAATTCTTCGCTCGTCTGCGGAAATATAACATGAGACTAAATCCTCAGAAGTGTGCATTCGGGGTCATCTCCGGAAAACTCTTGGGACATGTCGTCAGCAAAAGAGGCTTCGAGATCGATCCAACCAAAATCAAAGCCCTTCAGCAAATGCCACGACCTAGGAACGAGAAGGAGGTTCAGGGATTTCTCGGTCAAGTCCAATACATCAGCCGCTTCATTGCCAAGCTCACTATGATTTGTGAACCGATATTCAAGAAGCTGCGCGCCTCCGATCACACCGATTGGGACGACGACTGTCAAAAGGTCTTCGACAGGATAAAGGAAATCCTATCCAAGCCTCCTGTCCTCATGCCACCTCAACCAGGGATTCTTTTATCCCTATACCTGACTGTTACCGACACAGCCATGGGAGCAATGTTAGCACAAACAGTTGGCAACGAAGAACGAGCCATCTACTACATCAGCAAAAAGTTCATTGAGTACGAGACGAGGTATACCCAACTGGAGAAGACATGCCTTGCCCTAGTATGGTCAACAAAGAAGCTGCGGCATTATATGCTCAGCTACACGGTCCACATTTACTCCAAGATGGACCCGATTAAACACATCTTCGAAAAACCCGTACTAAACGGAAGGCTGTCTAGGTGGACACTCATGCTGTCCGAGTTTGATCTCAAGTTTGTACCCCTCAAGGTTATCAAGGGAAGAGCAGTTGCCGATTTCCTAGTAGAGAATCCCGTCAACAAGGATCCAACGACCGACACATGGTCACTTCCTGACGAAGACATCCTTTGTGCCGATTCCGACGCATGGGACCTATACTTCGATGGTGCATCTAATCTGAGAGGTTTCGGGGTAGGAATCCTTCTAATATCACCAGAGGGAGAACATGTTCCGATCTCGGTCAAGTTAGACTTCGCCGTCACCAACAATGCCGCTGAATATGAAGCGTGCCTCATCGGCCTACAAGCAGCCATCACACTTGGCATCAAGAGACTGAGGGTCCACGGCGATTCCTCGCTCATCATCAACCAGGTGTCCGGATCATGGAAAATCCGATCTGACAGCTTAGCTCCCTACCGAGCAAAGATCAATCAAGAGGCCGAGTTCTTCGACCAAGTCGATTACTTCCATCTGCCACGAGAGGAAAATCAATTTGCTGATGCCCTGGCAAAACTTGCCGCGCTCGTCAACATACCTGACGACATGACATCAATGCCCCTATGTGTCGAGAGAAGGAGCGAGCCAGCTCACATTTATGCCATCAACGACGACGAGGAAAGCCATGATGAACCTTGGTACCAAGCCATCCTCAACTCTAAAACCAAAAACGAATTCCCTCCTAACTCTGATCAAAGAGGACAAAGAGCCATCCGTTTACTTGCATCACAATTCGTGATAAACCAAAATCAACTATACAAAAAAACACCCCAAGGAATTCTCCTCCTTTGCATTGACCATCACAAAGCCAAAAAAGTCATGGGAGAGGTTCACGACGGAGAATGTGGCCCCCACATGAGCGCAATGATGCTTACCCGGAAAATCATGCGGCTAGGTTACTACTGGACCACCATGGTGTCCATGGAAGCTGATTGCCGTAACTACGTCAAACATTGCCACAATTGTCAAATCTTCGCCAACATACAACACATACCACCATCCCTTTTATACACCATGACGTCACCCTGGCCTTTCTCAACCTGAGGTATCGACATCATCGGGAAAGTCAACCCGGTAGGCACCAAGGGGCATTGCTTCGTCCTCGTCGCCATCGACTATTTCACCAAATGGGTAGAGGCACAGTCATATGCAGTCTTGACCGCCAAACAAGTGGCCAAGTTCGTTCAAAACAACATTATCTGCCGGTATGGGGTACCTCATGAAATCATCAGCGATCAAGGCTCACACTTCCGGACGGAAATTCAAGCCTTGCTGGACAAATACAAGATCAAACGACATCGATCATCCCCCTACCGTCCCCAAACTAACGGAGCGGTGGAGACAGCAAACAAGACTCTTGTCACCATTATCAAGAAAATGCAAGACAAATACCGCGATTGGCCGAGCAAACTCCCATTCGCACTCTGAGGATACCGAACCTCCAATCGAACACCGACGAGCGCCACACCCTTCTACCTAGCATATGGCATGGAGGTGGTTCAGCCGGTAGAGTTAGAGGTCCCTTCTCTACGCATCCTACTGGAGACTCAAGTCCCTGAGGCGGAATGGACCCGTCGAAGGTACGAGCAACTCACTCTTCTAGACGAACGACGACTCAACGCCTTGCATAACGTCCAGCTATACCAACGACGTATACAACGGGCATTCAACAAGAAAGTCAAACCCAGGAACATCCAGGAGGGCGACTTGGTCCTCTGGTCAGTTCGAGCACCGTTACCCGTCGATCCGAGGGGAAAATTCAAACCTAACTGGGCCGGGCCATACCTGGTCAAGGAAGTACTTTCGGGGGGCGCAGTGAGACTGAGTGACCTAGACGGGGAGGATTTTACAAACCCGACCAACCTAGACCAACTCAAGAAATACTATGATGTGAACACGGTACGAGAACTTTAACGGAAATTCTACGAGAAAATTACCGTATCAAGGGACGCGAAAATAAAACAAAAACAGTCCGAATAAGGCTTGGGAGCCGTGCAAACCATGAAGAAAGGGATGAAGAACCTCGGGAAAGACCAAGGCCAAGTGCATGGAACTACCTAGTTTTTTATACCACCTAGTTTTCTTAATCGCCTAGTTTTCTTCCTAGTCTTTTCTAGTTTTCTTCTAAAGTCTTTGCTAGTTTTTCTACACTAGTCAAAACTAATAACTAGGCACCTAGAACTCATGCAAACATTGAAAGCTTGCCTTGGAGCCCAAGCATCATTCGGCCTATATAAGGCTTGGCTTTCTTCATTTGTAAGCATGATGTTTTGAGTAAAAAAGGTTCACCATGTGTGAGAAACTTGTCTCCTTATTTGTGTTGTTACACGAGTAAAAGGCTCAAGAGGTCGAAACGAGTTTTTCGTACCTTGCTTAGACCGAGGACGCGATCTAAAGTTTAAGTCGGATTGTTTGACGCGTATCAAAAAATTCACCCATTGACGTAACTATAGGTCTAGTTACGGCAAATATCCCATTGTTTTCGAGGTCTTCATTGATCTTGAAACAAATATCCTCTTTATTCAAAAACACAAAAACAACCTTACAAAAATGTCTTCCGCTTCCGCAAAATTCACATCAAAAGTGGTATCAGAGCTTCGGCTCTTGATCACCCCAAAAAAATCAAGACGGTCCTGAGTAAGTCCAAATCAATTAGTAGTTGAATATCCAACGCGATTGGTATTCAAAGGTTAAACTCAACGAGGTTGTTGGGGTTTAATCGATTGGATCTTGAAGGCACAGATTGAACAAAAAAAAAAAAAACCAAAAAAAAAATCACTGTTCACGCCGGTACTGTTCACGGTACTGTTCATCCGCGAAAAAAAAAAAACAAAACAAAAAAAAATTCATTGGAAGGCACAAGAATCGGGACGACGCATTGGAGAAAAAGGGTAAGGCTTGTCAAAGTCAAGACGTTGGTTGAATTTCCAATTGCTATTGGAATTCAAAGGTTAAACTCGAGCGAGGTAGTTCGAGGGTTGATCGGCTTTTGATAATCCATATCTTTGGTCCAAGAATCGGGACGATTCTTTTTAAAGAAGGAGGAATTGATGTGAACACGGTACGAGAACTTTAACGAAAATTCTACGAGAAAATTACCGTATCAAGGGACGCGAAAAATAAAACAAAAACAGTCCGAATAAGGCTTGGGGGCCGTGCAAACCGTGAAGAAAGGGATGAAGAACCTCGGGAAAGACCAAGGCCAAGTGCATGGAACTACCTAGTTTTTTATACCACCTAGTTTTCTTAATCGCCTAGTTTTCTTCCTAGTCTTTTCTAGTTTTCTTCTAAAGTCTTTCCTAGTTTTTCTACACTAGTCAAAACTAATAACTAGGCACCTAGAACTCATGCAAACATTGAAAGCTTGCCTTGGAGACCAAGCATCATTCGGCCTATATAAGGCTTGGCTCTCTTCATTTGTAAGCATGATGTTTTGAGTAAAAAAAGGTTCACCATGTGTGAGAAACTTGTCTTCTTATTTGTGTTGTTACACGAGTAAAAGGCTCAAGAGGTCGAAACGAGTTTTTCGTACCTTGCTTAGACCGAGGACGCGATCCAAAGTTTAAGTCGGATTGTTTGACGCGTATCAAACAATTCACCCATTGACGTAACTATAGGTCTAGTTACGGCAAATATCCCATTGTTTTCGAGGGACCGAGGACCATAGCAACCAACAACCTAGCCTAGTTTTGCAACTAGCAACCACCTCAACCCCTTTTCAAGTCAAGTTCCTCAACGTGTTCAGATTTGAAATTGCATGTTTTATCGAGTCTAAGCTGCGGCACCTTGCCCGTTTCGAAGGTCCTTTGATCTGTTAAAGGCAACATCCATTTGCACTAAAACAAAAAACCCCCTGAACTACGAGCATGGTTTTATTTCACCTCTTCAGGTGGATACATAGGCAGTCCCTCTTATGCATGAGGGATACAACCACAAAACCCAATCAAATTTGCAAAACATTTCGAACTACGATCATGGTTTGATTTCACCTATTCACGTGAATACGTAGGCAGTCCTTTCTTATACAAGAAGGATACAACCATCACCCACAATCGAAAACAACCATCCCCATAATCAAAAACAACCATCACCCACAATCGAAAACAACCATCCCCATAATCAAAGACAACCCCCACATACAAAAAAACATCCCCCTCAAAAAAAAAAAAAAGGGAAAAACATTCCCCTTTCCCACAAAATACAAAAATAAGCCTTTCTCCCTTCCATCAAAATCCCACTTTCCCAAGTGCAAATGTTTAGGACGATTCAAACCGAATTGCCTTTATAAAATGGATGGAATAAACAAGCGTTCACAATTTTCGACACGAGCAATCCTCTTATTTAATTAATAATGGGAGGGATTACAATTTCAACAACGAATAAAGCTCGACAAGTCTACAACTTGTCGAAGCTAAGGTGTCGACTAAAACACCTCACATAATAAAACTAGCACAAAACACAAAACATAGCTAGTACGACATAATAAAAGGTCACAACAATAATACGACATAATAATAAAGCGGGTAATGGAGGTCTTCACTCTTCCATTCTACCCTTGCCTTTTCCCTCAGGGTACATCTTTCCCTTGTTATTCTTGTTGGCCCGCCTAGCATGGACTTCCTCCTCGGAACGGATCCTCAACGGATCTAAGACGGCGACGGCTTCCGGTCTAGCACAAGACCCCATGTTCGATCCAAAAAGAGCCAATGCACGGCCCACCATACCCTTGGGGTCGGAACTCCTCCTCTTCGGTGGTCTTATCACATCGGGGGTAGCTCCATCAACATACTCCTCAAAGAAGGCACGGTTGGCCTTGCTAACCTCTCGATACTTCAAGTCGACGACCTCGTCCTTACGAAATTTGGATATCTCTTCCAAGGACGGAGCACGTGACCACTTGACATAAGCGGGAGTCACCCATGTCGTGGCAACGGGGTTTGGTACCTCCCAAAGCGGCCGAGTGGCCCACCATATTTCAAAGAACTCCACAAGCTCGGAGTTCCGGAAAACATTCTCTTGGACAAGAGTATCTTGAGCGGGCACCTTTTGTTGATGCCCCATTTGCCTCATGAGCCTTTCGGGATAAATGAAGGAGACAACCTTCAAACCCACCACCATCAAAGAACGAGGACTAGCACCCGAAGCGGGCAACCCCGTGAAGGACCTCAAGTGCCACTATGGCACCACCCAACGGATGTGAGGACCACCCTCCTCCGCCAATCTTGCGGCCCAATAAGCCTCGGTAGAAGCAAAACTATCCGGGTACAACTTCTTCCTCATGGTAAGGTGACGGAAGGAGTAAGAAGAAGGATTAACCGGAGGCTCTACATACCTTAGCCTCTCCAATAGCCACACTTGAAGGATCCTCGGGGACCCAAATGAGGGAGCTTCTCCACAAGAGCCTTCCTTGTCCAAAGCTTGGATGATCTCTCCAAGCACCAACCATGATGGATCTCTACCATGCTCCATTTGCTCAATCACATGAATAAGGGTCATGCTACCATAGCATTTTGGCCCCTCCTTCTTCAAAACATCAACAAAGAGGTACACATGGACAAGGCAAAAGGCAAGAGCCCTTCTCCTAGCCACCTCCGAAACATTGACATCTGATCGGTTTGAAAAGATGTTGATAAGGGCCAACATATCCACACCATGTGGAGCAAGAAGGAAGTTGACTTGACTTGTTGACAAGCCCAACATGGAACGGAATTTCTCCTTGTAGCACAACCGAGTCAGAGGAAGCACCGGAACACAACCCGGCCACCCACCAATGGCTCCAACTTCTTCGGCAAGAGGACAAATTTCACCTTTCGGGAAAACGAAAACATGGTGTTTCGAATCCCAAAACCAAGAACATGCTTCAAGAAATGAATGTTGCACCTTGACTTGACGGAGACCAACAATTGACCAACTCCCATGCAAATGAGTTGATACTTTTCGGGAGGCGACAAATCCCGGCACCATTGTCGCAATGCGTTCTCAAAAGCATCCATGAAATATTTTTGTGGAAGAAGAAGAAGAAGTTTTGTAGAGATGTTTTGTGTTTCAGATGATGAAACAATGAAGCGCAAACATCACTATTTATACAAAAACGATCAGCGCGTTTTCCAGATAAAGGGGAGAGCCGGCTTCCATCGCTAGGCTGCTAGCGCCTCTTTGAGGCTTCCCCAGGATTCCCGCTGTTGACTTGTCTCTTTGAACTTGTGTTTTCTCCTGACACCTCAAACCTCCCGCCAGAACGCTCGCGCCTCTTCGGGATGATCCATGACATTTTTGTGTTTCCTCACACTCACACTTCCTTGTTTTCGCGTTTTACGAAATCCGACACGGTTTCCATGACGCAGCTTTAAACATACGGATTTTTCTTTCTTTTTTTTTAAGGGGGGAAGGGCTAGTCATCCCGATCCGCGACGGATCGTTTCCATGTCAGTCAAAATTTTGAATTTTTTTTCGCTTTTTCACAATTTTCCATCAAAATAAAAATCGAAAATTGATAACACGACGTCAATTTCCCTCAAATTTCAAGCACTCACAAATTCGAGTCTTGACCTCAAAAATCAAATACACTCGTAAAAATCTTTTCTAAAATTCATCCCTGACGGTTTGAGTTTGAATTTTTTCGAGTCACAAATCAATTTCAATAATTTCCGATGCAATTTAATTCGAGACACGAGTTAATTGCTCAATTTTAAAATTAATTCCTTTTGGAATCCAAACGTGACGATCTGTCGCAAAAATTTTCAAAACTCATTTCAAATTTCAAAAATCAATTTTTAACTTCGAGTCATCTTGGTTAAATTTTACTGTTTTCAATCAAATGTTTTTACGTGTTTACGTTTATGTATACGTGCTACCTGTTGCCTGTTTTTCTATACTAACGATGCAGGAACCAGTGCGAAACAAAAGGAGAATTGACAGCCGACAGCGCTCCTCCGAAACACAACACAAAAAAGCCAAAAATCACAAAATAAACCACAATCCAAAAACACATATATACAAACCGCCTCACGCAAAATACATCGACACACGTTTAATACAAACGACTGACCATACAAACAGGATCCATTACAGACATTTATCATACAGACACTGGCCTAAGACAACAAACTGGGGGCTATCCGCCACCTACCGAACTAAGCACTCCCTATCCTTCCAATCGGAAAAGAAAAGGAGCAACACGAGGAACGAAGGAGAAACAGCGGAAGCAGAGGTGGTTACCATGACGATAACACCGCGTTCCTCCTCCGTAACGAAAAGAAAAATGGTGCCTGGCAGATTTTGGACGACGCGATAACCGAGGATCGTAACTCAGCGCGTTACCCCGACGTTGACCTCCAATCGTCAGAATTCAAGGGTGAAAAGGGACCAGGACAACGGATACTACCCCGATGTTGAAACCCAATCAGCTAAATTCAACGGCGATTGAAAGCGGCGACATGGGACAATACGCTCGTACTGAACCCCACTCATCGGACATCCAAACCTCTGCAAACAACGACCAACGATTGATACCCGATCATTGGCCGGGCAAAGGCCGCCAGGTAGAAACACAACCAAGCCTGTAAAAAAAAAACAGTCGTCTCTTCCCCTCCAGGATCATCTTCCTCCTCCAAGGCCTCCACGACAGACCCCATAGATCCCAAATGGTACCCTACAAAAATAAAAAAGAACAAAGAACGTCAGCCGAAATTTCGGCATTATGACGGCGTAAAATAGACAAATCCAAAAAAAAAAAAAAAAAAAACAACAAACAACAACAACCTGCAAAACAAAATAAGGGCAATCCCGTCCAAATACAACCAAACAAAACCATTCACAAAAAAAAAACGACTCGCCCCTCTTTTCAAGCAAAAGACGAGTCAGAACCACCACAAAAAAAACGGCATTTCAAGACCCATACAAGGTCCGCCAACAAACCAAAATACATTCCCAATGCAATTGAAATTTTTCTACGGCTCAAAAAGGCAATTCATACGCTAGTTTGAGCGCAAACCGGTCAAAAATTCAAAAATGACCGCAAAAAGGCAAACGTCATTTTATCACGCCTTAAGGTGACCTAAACTACCAATAAGGTCCATTTCAAGGCAAACTGGCTCAATTCAAGCTCAAACAGACGCTTATTTTGTCAGACATAAGACTGTCACAAAAGGCAAAAATTCCAATTTTGCCCACAATACCCAACAAAGGTCCATAATGGCAAACATGATCTGTCCCGACTACAATGCAACCTAATGGGACCCACTACCCAAGCAAATAAACTTGGCATGGTGAAATGAGACGGTTCCTTCGCTTCTCTCACGTTTTTCAAGCATAGGGAGCGGGAACGGGGACCAAAATGCAAACTAAAAGCACCCCTATACTCCTAAACAGGTTTCTAACCTAATGCAATCATCAATTTTACTCGAAATGGGCCCAATCAAAAACGCCCAAATCGATTTTCTAGGGTAAAATTTCGCCCTAATTCAATTAAGCTAAAGACCAACAAAAACAAATGGATTCAAGAGGAAATACATACCTTGAGATGACATTATTGTTGATAGCACGAATGGAAGCTAGCAAAAGTCCAACAATGGCGATATTTTGCGGGATTTTCGAAGGTTGAAGACGAAATGAATGAGGATGATATGCAGCCAAACCTCGCGTCTTTTACAGAAAAAAAGGGAAGCCCCTTTGGTTCGCAAGGTGGCTCGCGCCTCAATCAGGCCTCCCCTTGCTTTTTCACCAAAATTTGGGCTTTGGCCCAATTTTCCATATTAAATTTCGAGTTTTCAATGACGATATTAAGGACCGTCATTTTTCAAATACAAAAATAAATAGTGAAATCAAAATTCACTATTTTCTTCAAAAAAAATAATAGTAAAAATTCAAAATTCACTATTCCTTCAAATTTCAACGACGGCAATTAAAACCGTCAATTTCAAAATAATAGTGAAATCAAAATTCATTATTTTCTTCAAAAAAAATAATAGTGAAAATTCAAAATTCGTTATTTCTTCAAATTTCAAACGACGGCAATTAAAACCATCAATTTCAAAAATAATAGTGAAAATTCAAAATTCGTTATTCCTTCAAATTTCAAACGGCGGCACATAAACCGTCACTTCAATTACTAGTGAAGATTCCTAATTCACTATTCCCATCAAATTTCAAACGGCGGCACATAAACCGTCACTTCAAATGTAATAGTGAAGATTTCAAATTCACTATTTCCATCACATGTCAATGGCGGCACATTAACCGTCACTTCAAGCGTAATAGCGAAATTTAAAATTTGCTATTTCCTTCAAAATTCAAACAGATGGCGATCAAAACCGCCACTTCGAATTCAAAAAACGGATGGTGAAGATTCCAAATTCACTATTCCTTCAAATACCAGCAGGGGGCCTCCTCGCGGAACCCGCTCATTTCAAAAACAGTGATAGTGAAAATTCGACTTCACTATTTCCACGGCGGCATCATGAGTTCGCTACTTTCAAAACAAGCCCATTTGACGCGGCTATTCTCACGGTCCATTAACCAACCGCCCTATGGCTGGCGAGCCTTACTACGCACCATGGCTGGCGAGCCTTACTACGCATCGTGGCTGGCGAGCCCTCCTCATGTACGCACCACAGCTGGCGAGCCTTTGTCCGCAGACGTGCAAGGACATATCCGAAGATGCCTCAGGTATGACTCCTTCCTATGGCTGGCGAGCCTTTGTACGTAGTCTAATGGACTTTAAACGACCCGCATGGATAGTCGACAGACTCTAAACTGTTCCCGACGCCAGGTCCTTGACTCGTACCCTCGAGTCGCCTCGGCGTCGCCCTTCCCGACGGCAGGTCCTTGGCCCGAATCCTTTCGAGCCGCTTCGACGTCGCTTGGATCTCCAAGTTGTAATCTTCGATTGACCTGGGGGCTCTACTTTGACTTTCGCCCTGTCCAAGCCTCAGTCAAAGTGGGGGCCTTGTAGATACCCAGTATCTGCTGAAACTCCAACAAACACCCGATGATTATCGGACTATAACATGTTTTGGAATCGCGGCGTTTGATCGACAGTTTGTGTACAACTTTACGTCGGAAAACTTAAAACGATTTCGAAAATAAAACATCTTAAAACATCTCAAAAATACCTAGAGTGTTTAATGCACGACGACGGGGTCGCGATGACACTAACTGGAGTCAAAATCGACACCAGACAAAAAACCGACTCAAAAATTCAAATCCCGACTCCAACAACGAGTCAAACCGAGTCAACCACTAAAAACAAAACCTTTCAAACCTTCTACCTTAAGTTTTCCCGGATTCATGAATGGTCAAGTACCAAACATTTGACTACAAAACCTAGGATAGAACAAATCATGATTGCTCTTGTGTGAAAGCGACAAGACACCTCGAAGAACCGTGACGTGGCTCGTGCCTCTTTGAGCAGCCCAGGTGGCCACGTCGCTCAAAACTCACACAACCACTCATTTCCCTATAAATACCCCTCAAATTCCCCCCATTTGAGATTTACGCGAGTGTCCGCCCCTTCTTTTCTCCCTTAAAATTCTCGACTCGACTTCTTAAGTCACAATCCGACGCGTATTTACGACCTACCGATCGTAAATACAAGCCTTACACATTGTTTGGTACCGTCATCGTGCATTAAATCACTTGACCGACCACTTCGATCACTACACCGCCACTAATCTTAAAACACTCTTTTTTACTTACCAAAACGGTTTTAAACCGAGTTTTTTCCGACCAAACGAGTTGTTACACTTACGTCGGTCACTCGCCATAACCAAACATGTAAGTATGAGGGTGTAAAAATCCTCTTTTTATCATGTTTTCGTTTATTTCATGACTATAACATGCTAAAACGTGCATAACATGAACCAAAACATGGGATAAACGAGCCAAAACCGATTTTTGGCTTGAGACAGAAGCCCCTTAGGTTGCAGGCTTACCCGCTCGTAAATGGGGTGTCCAGGTCAGAGATCAACCGTGTTTGTTCTCGTCTTTCCCCTTTAATTCATCTTCATATTTGTAATCGGTTTTTACCATTTCAAATATTTCCGAATCTTTTTATTTTATTTGTTTTAACCATAAAACATTTTTCACCCTTGGTTCCTCATACCATGACGGTTAAATCCGTGTTTCGGTGATAATATTTGGTTAATGACATTTAAAAGGTATTTTAAAACCTTTTATTTCATTTCTTTACATTTTCAAAATAAACGTATTAGTCACCAACACAAAGTCATCCTTGGTTCTACATACCATGCCGGATTTCAACCCGGGTACGATGATGAGTATCGACTAATGATATTCAAACGAACTTAAAACAATTAGTTCATAATTATTTTCAAAACTATTCATGTCAAGCTTGTCAAGTGGAACCCGACACCGAATATTATCAAAATAATGATGATAATTCGAGTCTAGTTCTTCAAATCAACAAATACGGTCTAAAAGACCCTTTCAAATCAAATCGGGTTCAAATACCCATTTCTAAACACGTTTTACAAAGTTTTCAAAATGGTCAGCATACGACATACAACCGTAGGTTGACCCGCGCCTAAAACAAGCCTTTCAATTCTCATTTTCAAAACCAGGGGGAGGCCCCTTGTACCGCCGGCTGGCTCGCGCCTCATGTAGCCGTCGGTGCACGGGGCCATTCCTTTCATTGTAGTCTAGGACGATCCCGACTCCGGTTAGCCCGGATATAGGATGGATCAGATGACTATTTGTTTATTCAAAATCACATTTGCAAAATGCCTTACTAAGACAAATGGATCACGTTATGCGCCATAAACCTAATACGGTAAATGGATGTTTAATTTCCGTCTTGCATGCGAATCAACCATAAATCCAACTCGACATCTTATACTTGATACTTGGATAATTAAACCAACCGACTTAGAAAGCTCAAACATGTTAGGTTTAAATTATTGGATGCGCATTCATGCATTTAAACCGTTTTATCAACTTTTGCATTCAACCAACCAAGATCGATCAGTAGAGGCGCTATCATGGCGGGATTGGGTGTCTGATTAAAGGGCTTCCCAATACGTACCTTCACCTCTTACTCAGAAACTTTGGATAGTGAACGACCTTATCCAGGGCGTACGAGAGTCATTCTAGAGATATGATGCTAAAGAAGGACGATTCCTTATCTTTAGTACCTATGTCAAACCCTGCTTTATGCTTCGTTTGACTGAGGTATAAAGTGGATTCGAACGGGTTCCAAGCATCCCACAAATGCTTGGTGGCGACTCCGAACATCTCTAATCATTTCGAGGCCCTTACCGAGACGAAACCAACCGATCTAAAATGATCCGGTCGAAAGCATTTTTACGCCGCCGAGCGTGGCTTTCAAAAGACCGCTATACGTCCAACAGATCGGCTTGGCGTGTAGGTGGCCATGTCCACATTAAGTCAGACATGTTTATGTTTATTTGGTAAATGCAGAATATTGGCCTGAGAAAGACTATTCATGAGAAAGCATCAAAGAGTCTAAGTAAAGAAATATTGGAAGATCAAGGACAATTTGAAATTTGACAACATCATTCCAGTTCAAACGAATGTAACTTTTCTTAAATTAGTTTTGCAGCACTTGCTGCAGAGCCTGAGTATTATATTTTAGAGCAATGTTCAATATGCAAATATCATCTAAAAACGATAACCATTCTAGATATGTTGTGATGGCCAAAACCATTCCCTAATAAATTGCCCCATAAACATTATAGCAAGACATCTACTTATAATGGCTGTTTAGTAGGCAACAAAATGTAAATAGAAATATATATTAGACATATCATAGATGTTTGAAAATGTCCAATGATGAACCCTAAATCTGCAACTGGCATATTTCATCCAATAATTTACATGAAAAAGGCAAACTTCTTAGCTTAAGTTATATAAGGCCTAATTAAACAGACAAAAGAGCGTAGAACACGTACCTGTTGTGTGCTTTCCTTTTTTTCGCCAGTTTCTTGTGATATGCCTGCTTTTCCTTGTCTGAGTTGTAGTATGCACAAATGCAGAAACGCTGTACCAACCTTCTTTTCCTTGACAGTGTAATCACCCCATCGTCGTTTTCCCTTACAAGCTGGCTTTTATAATCCTTGTCGACCTTAGAAGTATCTTTCCCTATGATAAACCATTTGGCCCAACACTTGCAGACCTGTGACATGCTCTGCTTATCAGATTTACAGAGCTTGTTAAAGACACAGTTGATCATAGGCTCTAAAGTTAGGAATTCATGTGTTTATGCATCACCATTTGGAACAGCCATCTCGACATTGTGAGTTGTGAATATATCCTTGCATGCATAGGCCCCTTTTTTCCATTCTTCGTAACCCTCAACAAATTTTCCCTTATCAGTGTCGTCTTTGTAAACAGGTCATGGGCATTTGAATGGCGGCATAATTGGCAGTTACTATTGCTTGATTCCAATTTGATAATTTTTTTTCAAGGAGGATGATTTTTTGAAGATGGTAAAATAATTATGGGATTAAATATTTGGGTGGTTACTGAGAATATGAAGCGGCAATTAGATTAATTAGTCATGATTAAGCCTGCTAACTTGTGCATGGAAAACTGAAACTGCCGTGTGAAATTGACTTCTGCACAGACAAGGGCCACTCCATTGCACAGTAACTGTCATTTCTTGCTGACATCATTTAGTGTGTGCGGTAAGTTTAGAGTAAAATTCCGACTATCTAGTTACTTGGTACATTTAAAACTCGGATTAACGGGAAGTCTTTAAAACCGATTCATTAATAAATGAAAATTTTAAATGGTTAATATATGTTTTAAGTTTAAGGGTTTGTCTGGAACGCATGAAATAATTAAGGGGTCAATTTTAATTGAGCGATAATTACTGGGAAAGTTAATTACTTGGATAATGAGTTCTTTGAAGATAGGTTTGGCATAGGAGTAATAATTATTGAGAAGAGATTTTACTCCCTTAATCATACCCGGGGGGAGGGTGGGTAATGTATTACCTCTTCATGAGGGTAATAGATTCGGGAGGTGAATAATTATTCCCATACCAAACATGTAAAACACACTTTACATATTACTCCCTTATTCATTCCTCCCTTTTTACCCCCAATCCAAGCAAGCCCTAAGATGGAGATTGTTTTTTTACATAAATGCAAGTAGGAGGTTATTTGGTGGTAATTGGATATATGCAATTGTTTATGATTAGCACTTTTGTAAAACATTTACATTTTAATTTGGGTTTAATAAGTATATTGGCCGTTTAAAGTAACATTTTTTGTTAATAATAACTGATTAGTTGTTTACACTCAATTGGCATTTATTAAATGATAAGTGTTCTTTGTGCACAACATTCAATCAAACATATACATAAAGCGGAGACTGAACATTTATATACTTTAACTTTGAGTTATATGACCCTGAACATATGGCTAAAAACTTTAATTAAACAAATGATTTGATAAATTACCTCATTATACATAATCTACAAATCGTAAGTTGATTTTTAAAAAGAGGATTCCTTTGTTAAGGCTGCCAAAGACAATCCGTTATTATAACTTTAGAGCATTCCTAAATAAAGATCTTAACAAAGAAAGATCCATTATTATAAGTTCAAAATAAACCTTAATTAAAATTTAAATATCAACAAATGTCAGTTTAACAAAAAAAGAGAGCATATATTCGCTATTTCTTGTCGTTAAATTAAGCTAAATTAACGAAACCTCTCTTCTAAATAATAAGATGATAACTTTAAAACAACAGAACAAGAGAAAGAGAAGAATCAATAAATTAATTATCGTCTGAGATCGGAGACTGAAAATGATCAAATAGCCTAATCCCCCTAATCAAGGTATAGTAACATAGCAATTAAACGGAGCCCAAAGCAAAAACATTAAAAATTATGAGTATGAGTTTCTGCAAGATGTTTAGATTGTCAGAAAAATGGTGACTTAAAAAGGATTTGTTTATAGCAATTTAACCGCAACATACAATTCCAGTCAAATCCTGAAGAGATGAAGAATAACCATGTACTGTTCAACTTATCTGCTAGCGATGCATTAATTTGACACACTTTTGATCCCAAAAATCCCAAATGTGTTTAATGAACTATGACTGCGGCTAATTAATTTAGGTAGTTCTGGGCACTTTTGATTTATGTTTGGGAGCTTTGTTGCCTAAGATTTGATCAATGAGCATCAGTTCACAAATATCCTCTAGTTTTCCCTTTTCATGAGTAATTTCGCCACTGTTTTGCACATATATTAAAATTTAACGTAGAAAGATCTGTAAACTGATATTCGAATTTAGTTTTCACTAAATCTGCCGGATTACACTTTGCGATCTAATGATTGAAAACTCTTACACCTACATTCGTCGATACTGTTGTGAACTATTATTGAAAACTCTTACCTCTACATGGGTGGTTACTCTCTAGAATTATTTGGTTGATTTGAAACTCCACAGACATTGTTGTTTCATAGGTACATTTGAATAAATGCTGCTAGAATATTTCCATATGTACTGAGTTCTTCGCCATTAGCTTCATAGTCCGCGGCATTCCTGAACACACTTGATACTTGGACATATTGTACATCTCTTCCCTCAAAGTATTGTCGATCAAAATGTGTTGCTATCCAAAGGTATGGTTGATGGTGTGTATGTGTTGGGTTTCTTGTTAGGAAATCTCCCCGGCCATGGTTAGCTTTCTCAAACATCTTGGAAAGCTTAAAAGCAGATATGCAATGGTCAGTTGATGTACCAAACTCGATTATCACGATTCCTGCAAACTGATTTTCAGTTGCAAGCCACAAACTTCGGGTTTTCGTGACTAAGTAACCGAGACTTTTCAAGGTATCTTTTACAATTGTAAAGCTCTTGCAAACATACCTGCCATTATCATAATGGCCAGGTGCATTTGCTAAAATACAGGTAAATGGTTTGATATAAGTGATAGACATTAGAATTTTGTATTAGTTGTTGTTTGGGGTTAATGTTCAAATTTTCTATAATGGTTTAGATGTGTATTGACATATTGTTATTTATATGGAGGTTTGTTAGATGTTGGTTTGATATTAGGTCTAACACTGATAGATTCTCCTCCATGTATGGACAAACACACTTTCGCAGAGCATCTTCTTCTGTATAATTGTGTCGAGAATATTTGTGGTTTGGCAGCAAACTATTGCATTCTGTTGTCGTTTACCTGTCAACTATTTGGCACATCTGTTTGTCTAAGCATAATATTTTCCGCAAAATACTTTACGTTGTTGATGTATCCCTTTAAATGTAACTGTTGCACAATGCTTATATACTTATTGATGTTTTTTATTCAAAATCTTTTATTCAGACGCAATTTTATTACATATAATTTTTTAAGATTATATTATTTTTTGGTTGTTCAAATTGCTATATTTATATAGCTATACATACATACGTCATCACTCGCTGCCATGTCTTTCCCTCCTTTCTTCAATGCGTACGGAACCTTTTTACAGGTAGGTGGGCATGTGAAGTGCTCTGCATCTCGCTTAGTAGCTATCCACAGATATGGCCCTTGTTGCGGCGTGTAAGTTCCGTAGTAGTCGTCCCTTCCACGGCTGACCTGTTCAAATTTTTCGGCTAGTTTGAATGCCAATTTGCAGGCTGCATCATCTTCACAAAACTCTATCTTCAAAATCCCATTGAAATGCATGCCCGATGTAGAATTAACTGTGGACAACGATTCAATTTGGTATCCCTATCTGTTTAGGGTGTTAGCAAGTTTCGTTAGATTACGTGGAACATATGGTTATGCTTCCATTTTTCCCGGAACATTAGCAAGGATGCAAGTGTATGGGTATACAAACATATTTGCCATCTGTGTGGTTTGAGTAATTATGTTGGCTGATTTTTTGGCAGTTTCAAAGCTTTAAATCTGACTTTTGAAGCTTTCTCCCAAACCGCTATATAGTTATGCTTTGGGATTTCTTTACTAAATTAAAAAGTTAAGAGCATATTGAGGAAAATAACAGCACTTACTTATTATTTGGTGGTTCAGATGTGTTGTTTATTAAATGTTTTGCCTTTTAATTGTCCTGCAAACTAATGTTTTTTTTATGCCTAATTGATTGGTTTTGCTTAATATATACATTTACATCATTGTTAAATGTGAAGCTAGAGATTGGTGGGTGTTCCTTATTCCATGGGATGTATATTTTTAGTCTACAAATAACTTTTTAACAGTTAATTGTAATTGTTCTAATTCATTTTTAGGGAATTAATCTGTCTTTAGTGCTGTAAATGCAAGAATTTAGATGGACATTGGAATCTATTGTAGATTCTGATTGTCTTCATTACCCAAAGTGTGTATTTCTGAACAGTTAGACCCACAAAGACAAATTTTAACCTGGTAAACAGCCTTTATTAATTATGCGAACTTTGATTTAGAGCTTAAGAAACTATGTTTTTATGTGTACTTCACTTTGCATATTCCAGTTGAAATAAGAAAATCATAGAATTCTCATAATTATTCAGACATATAGTTTTATCGTGGATTACATATAGTTTTTAGAATTTTGGTTGTCATTGCTGCGACATTGTTGTTTGGTAGCACGCTTTATTTCATATTTAAAGATACGTAGACAGATAATACAAATTATAAAATTGTTTTTCACATAAGCTAAGTGCAGCTGATATAGTTCCATTCTGTTCAGGTCCTGCTGATATTAGGGCAAATTACGTATTTGCTTGACCTGTGATGGGAAGCTAACCTAGATTTCCACGTTTGCCAGATCTCCAAAATCTGCTGTTTTTAGGTTTATTTGTCAAAAATATATCAGTTGGCCCGAACAATTATGATTCAGCTGAGAGAGACTTGTTGTAGCACCCGCTTAAGTTTTTGAGTGCGCGAGAGGGACGTTGCTGGCACCACTTTGATGTAAAATTGTATTTTGGGTACTTTTTTCTCTGTCTGTAGAAGATAGTTTTGCCTCTCCTGTTTTAAATTAAAGAATTTGGTGCGTTAAGTTGTTAAAATCATCAGTTATAATTTAATTTATATGTTTGTCTGAGCATAGTTCGAATGCTGTTTGTTTTAAAAAGCAGATGTATAGTGTCGTTTGAGTTGCCAATTTAAGATACCTGTTTTGACATTGAGTGCAACTTTGTTGTGGTAATCTGTAGGATCATTTCTGCATTTGTTGTTGTGGCAGTAAAGTAAGATGCTCCCGTGCCATCCATTGCAACAAACGCTAGTTTCATTCTGTCATGAGAAGTGAAGGGGAATTTAATTTGGTGTATAGCAGTTTTGCCAGCAAAGTTGGATGATTTCTTACCTGGGAGATAAAATTACATTCTCCTTGAAACAAGCATTACATGTATATTCAGTGCCGATGCTTTCATAATTTCCTGTACCGCAGTTGCTACAGCCAAGATATAAGTAGACATCTTCGGCGGCCAAATCCGGTATCTGCACACGTAGCCACTTCTCTTCTTCTTGTAAAGTATCATTAACCTTGGATTTGAGATGAGTATATGAATATTGATTTAGTTGCGCCTCAGAACACAACTTTCTTTTTTTTTTGGGAGTCTAACAATTTCAGGGATTAGTCATTTACACTGTTATATAAATAAGTATACAAATTAGTATATTGTTGGTAAAATGTGCACATACTTTTTTCTCGAGCAGATGTTGTATTGTAGTCCAATTGCGACCAGGCTTGGGGTTGCGACATTAAAAAACATGGTGATATTTTGCAGCTATCATATCATGGTTTTCGTTTTTCCTGGTAGTTTGGCATTTGTAAAATATAGTGAGGTATGAGCATTCAAAAGAGTTTGTTTGTTTATGATTTATTACCACTGTCTAAGCGCCTCAGCTTCTTCTCCTTGTGGTTCTACCTGAACACATGTTAAATGTGTGGTTGAAAGGGAAAATCCTGCAAGTTCAGGATACGCAGCTAAAAACTTTTGTATAAACAACATCTATTGTCACATCATTAGTAAATTGACTCTGATAATTAAAACCTCTTCGGCAGGATGGCCTTAGAGCTGCAAAGCTCACAACTGGGAAGGAAGCTGCAATAGACTGCAGAGCTTTGCATTGTTCAATAGCTAAATTTTCCCAGGCGGTCACTATCATTACTTGTTCAGAACTACATGCATGGACCAACAAATTGTGTGGTTAACAGTTAGTAACCAAATTTCAATGTAATTCTATATCCGTATTTTTTTAAAACAGTTGTGCACACATTTGGTTCGAGAGCATATTGCTTACCTTTGATCCATAATAATAACCTCACAGATATTCTCATGTTTTCTAGTGCAGCGACGAACTATCAAAGTCTGGTCTACATACAGAACAATTCCTATAACATCTAATTAACCATAGAACCCAAATTAGTTTTTTTGTTTGTAGTTTATTGGGATCAAGAATGTAGAGGTTCTTTATTGATATTTTACCGCATTTATAATCTAGTTCAAAAGTCCTTGGAATAGCTACAATAAACTTGTATTCTAGTTTAGTAGGAGGTTCTGGATTTGGAATAGGCATGACAAAGGTTTCGGTAGTGAAATTCAGCTCGTATGTCTGCCTATCTGTATTTTCCCACTCCTCAACAGGCATCAACTTAACTTTGGCATTTGAAATTTCATATGTCGTATCATCTTGCATAACATCTTCAAAAATTACAAGTTCATCTTCAAATAGTATAGTCTGTACTTCACTGCCCTGCAACAGTTGTAGGTTTTAAAGGCAGATAATCAATGCTGCTTTTTCTGGGTGTACAATAAAATTGTAAAGCAAAAGCATTTTTATGGAAGCTACTATTTCAGAAAGGTTATAATGTGAACTTTAGGCTGTGGTGTGAGTCTTAATGTAAAAGTGTTGATGTACATTTTGCATTTATAGTGCTTCAAAATGCTTTATAGGTCCAATTCCTTTTTGTCTTTCCTACTGCCCGAATTTCTCCTTACATAAATAAACAACTGAGTATTTGTGAAGGATGTTACCTCTTCATCCTCAAATCTGAACATTTGATATTCCAGAGCCTGACCTTCTATTCATTTGTACATATTTGTCTTCTCAATGACCTTCAGTCTGATAGAAGCTGGTTGTCTTCTCCCTGCAATTTTCCTGGCTGATCTACTAACAGGTTTCATGTTAATCTGCTGAAATAGTTTATAAACATATCGTTTAGATAAATGTTTGACTAAATAAATATGAAGTTTGTTTCAATGCTTAAAATATGTATAGTATGTACTCACATATGACTTACAATAATGAAGTTA
Organism: Silene latifolia; assembly: GCF_048544455.1. Lineage (NCBI taxonomy): Eukaryota > Viridiplantae > Streptophyta > Magnoliopsida > Caryophyllales > Caryophyllaceae > Silene > Silene latifolia. The sequence continues at coordinate 201,832,613 of NC_133536.1, read as the reverse complement.
AAATTGCGTGAATAGATCACCTAAAGATTGCATTGTTTTATATTCTTGGCCTTTTACTGAATTAATCAAGATGGTTGAAATGAGCAACTATGTTCGACCTTGCTGTAATTATTGTGTGAAATTTGAATATTATATTAATTTAAGACCCACATGATTACCAAGGACTCCTCAACCATACCTATGGTACTATTTCTTTTCATTTTTGGTTTAAGTGCATTTCGTGAATGTTGTTGTCCTGTCCATTGTCAGTTGACATTGAGTAACTCGAGATTTGGTGAGATTTTGGTTTGCAGTTTTTTTTTTTTTTACAGATACGCTACTATGTCCTCAATTTCGCAGGCGAACAATGTAACTTATTAATCAAAATCAGTGTTAATGCTTTGATTCCCCAACTTGACATTTAGAGTCTAATTATTATTTAGATTCTAAAATTTGTATTCTAAGATTTGTTCTTTCATACATTTGTTTGTTAAAAATGTATTTACAGAAGTGTAAGTCATTTTTATTAAAACTGTTGCGTTTCTAAATGTAAATGCCTAGGGTTAGCATGGTAGAGCAAAGAATTTCAAGTTAAACTTGGCTTAGTTTATTCGTCGTTGGACCTGCATCCACACTTCTAAACACCGGTGTTTGTAGATTAAACTATTTTTCTTAGTTAACGCTTTTCTTGGTCATCCAGATGTTTAATGCCTGAATATTGATTTTTAAAAAGCAGCATTGATGCAGATATCTATTTGAATAATATGGTTAATAGTAAATGGCTAATAATTTTGAAAGGCAAATTCACTTCACATTGTGTTGTTACATGTTCCAACACTTGCATGCCTTATTTTAGAGTTTTGGTATTTAGAGATTACCACATTATATATGTTTTGTTTCTAGGAAATGATCTATCATTAACTGGCAATCCGCTCCACTAACAGCTTCTTTGTTGTTCTTTGTTGTTCACTTCCATGCATCAGTGCAGCAGGTTTAACAACGTTATCTTTTGCTATTTCAAAATCCCACTTGAGTCAGTTCACATTGGACTTTATGTTAACGAAATTTCCTTGAGCACCCAGAAGAGTTTTCTAAATCTAGCCAGAGACGAACATGGTGCGACTTGTATGTATACTGGATCACTTTGAATGCGTCTTTCAATCTGTGGCAGATAGTCCGCTTTCTCCTGCATGATTAGTATGAAAATTAGCTGTGTATTATGTTAATGACTCAAAACTATTATTGTAGACGTTTTTTTTTGTGTTGACTGCAGATTGCGTGAACAAAATTATTTGTTTTGACCGTTTAATGTACATATACAGTTTTATGTTGTCAACAAAACGCATTGAGAAAATTACCTGATCAGACATAGAGTACAAGGTAGCTGCGTCCACTTCTAGCAGCGTTTCTGCATTTCTATTTGAAGCATTGAAAACATGTCTTGCAGTGTCATCGGATGCCCAGAAAATAACGCGCATCCTGTATTAATGCAATGGTTAGATTGTAATTGTTGTATGTTAAAGGTTGACTGTTGTGTCTATATTGTTTTAGATTTTTACCTTGGATAGGATATCACGTCTTCTTTTAAACACGCACTACATTGATATACTGTGCCTATTTGTTTGTTATTGATTCTGCTACAGTTGTTGCAACCAAGGTATAAGGCAACTTTGCTAATGTCAAATTCATGATGTCAACCTTTATCCAATGTTGTTCTTCTTGTAAAGTATCAGTCACCTGCTAATTAATCTTGTCATTTTTGGTGACTTAACAAAGCGAATGGTGATGAAATCCTACCAACAACTCATAAATAATCTTCAACTTAAACGTTAAGCTAAATATGGATTTATGGCTACCAGAACAACCTTTGTTTTTGCTTAGATAGTCTCCTCTTAAAACGATACCGTACCTTTTTTTCAAGTATTTGGGCCAGCTTCATAATCCGTCGTTCACTTCCGGCTGTTCGTGTCTCCCATATTTTTTGTTGTTTTGTAACCAGTAGTTGTTGATGAGCCTGGCCCCTGTATTACTCAGTTGATTAGCATGTATTTTTTGGGATTATTTTTTACATTGTTTGTTTTGTAAATTAATTACCAAGCATGTAGCAAAGCAGCTTTCCTGCCCATTGGATGGAAGTCTACAACTGTTGTAGATGTTGTCGAAAGTGAATAACCTATTAATTTTGCAATGTTAGATTTACGAAGCCTTTAATTTTATTTCCTCGGTAGTGTCTTTAGATTAAGCCATGGAATATTTTTTAGTACCTTTTCTGTAAGACGTCCTCACGTTTCTAAAACCAACGACTGTGAAGGATGAACTTATTGCTTGCAGTGCTCGGCATTGCTCAATATTGTTCTCCTCCCAAGCTGTAACTGTCATGATTTGCTCAGAACTACACAAAACATATTGAACTTAAAATTGATATTTGAGTATGTGCATTCTACAATTTTAGGATGTGAAAATGATTTCGTTATGCAATGATGCACCTCTGATCCACAATGAGAACTTCTGCAACATCCCAGGATTGTCCATTTGACCTACGTACTTGGCAATTTGTGTTGACGTCTTAAACTATCCCCAAAATATCTACATTTATATTTCGTGCTAATTAGTATTTGCTGAACTATTAAGCTTTGGTTTAAGTTTCTAAAGGATCACATTAAATTGGCAGTGGATTTAGTAAAGGCTTACCATAACGATTCTCAGCTGACAACAATCGTGGAATGGATGCAATAAATTGCCAGTTGTTTTCGTCAGGAAAACTCTGTTCTAAAATAGGATGAATTATAGTAATGTTGTTGAATGAAAGGTTATACACCTGATTATTCACATATTCACCAGTGTCTTCAGGTAGGGCTAGTATCGTTGGATTGTAGATTTCGTACGCTTTTCTATCTTCTATAACATCTCTATACTTTTGTATTTCTTCATTGTATAGGATATATTGCAACTCAGCCCCCTATAGCAATTCGAAGTAATAATTTAATAATAAATTGATCTCATTTCATACATAGATTACTTCGTTCTTGTTTTTGAACAGTTAGACATGGCAAACAGACCATTTGGTAAAAGAATTTACAATTTAGTTTTCTTAGTCGCCGACAATTCAACTAAGACTGATCTGATTCGTTAGATTAGTTAAACACTAAGGATAAATTTAGCATACTTACCTCGTCATCCTGAAATGTTATTATTTCATATTCTACTGGGCTCTCCAGTTCATGATGACCCTTCTGAATTTCTAGGACCCTTAATCTGATTGCATATAACTCAGCCTTCCCTGCAACTTCTCTAACAACCTTCCTTACGTAGTCCATCTTGATCTTGTAAACCAGTATTTGTATTTGGCACTTAGGAAATAGTTTCTAGCATTAACAGTTTATGTGTTTTTTTAAACATATGAGTTTTAAAATTTGTTGCATTGTTTGTTTCTGATTGAGAAACTTTATTCTAGAAAGCTTGGTTGTTAAGTAATCACAGACTTCTGAAAGTAACGTGTTGTAGAAACCATTCAACTGATTTCATATGGGTAGCGCTGACATGATAAGTATGTTCACTGTTGTTGTACTTTCTTTACTGGTCATTGTACTTTATGGTAGTTTGTATTCTAACTATGTAATTGCTAGTTCGTTTTTTTGGGGGTGCTGGGCTTTTTAAATTCCACGTATTGTCACTATGGTCTGATTTTCACAAATTCGCTTCCCATCCTTGATTTTCATACACACATTCTTCGGGAAGTCCTCACCACATGGCCCATGCATCATGTGTCTTAATATAGCAGCTTTTAAGTGTGGGTTATCATTTGTAGGAATCTCTGCAGAAACATATTTATCAAACTTTTCTGGGGATGTGATCTTGTATCCAGGTTTCAGGATGATCAGGAAATGTGCATGTGGTAAGCCGCGCTTTTGAAATTCCACGACATTAATCATTGCAGCAACTTCCCCAAATACTTTTCCCGAATCAGCTTCCTAAGCCTTGTAAGCTTAGCATGAAATACCCTGGCAACAACATCAGGCCTATTTTGTGATAGTTCGCCAGGCGCCATCTCCGTTTTGATCTCAGGCCAGTTTGGATTGCACGTTATGGTTAGGAATATATCCGGTTTACCATATTTCTGCACAAGCGCCATTGCATTTAAATACCTCCTCCTCATATCCCTAGGACCTCCTAGAAAGGAGGGTGGTAGTACGATCCTCTTTCCTACATTACATGCACTGATTTCGCCAAGCTCCAGTGTATCTAAAATTCCTTGATACAGGTCTGCCCAAATAGCCTCTTGATTCAACCGCAAGAAGTCCAACCTTGTATTCTCAATCTTCACATACATGTCTACAATGAACTGCTGAAATAGCCTCCCACCTCTAATCAGAAGATTACCAGGTCTTATCTGGAACTTGTATGTGTAATATTCCCTGCAAGATATACGCTTATCTGCCTTTGTATGCCTCCTTGCAGCATCTGTCATATTTGATGTTCAAAGTTTGTAAATTAGAACACCTAAATTACAAGGTGAAAGGTGTTTCTAAATCTCTACGAAATTCCACAACTTCGGTTTACAAAGTGCAGTAACAGATGTACTTACTTGTAACCTCTGCTTCTACAAGGGATTCGGCCCTTCCATCTGAAAATGCAGACATTGGAAATGTAGAATTTAAATGACTGTTAAAGGTTGGGCTTGAAATTTTCTTCAATTCCTGATGCCAACCACTATCACCTTTTGGCAAAAGCAAAGGATACTGTAAAGGGTCGTAGCAGCCATAGAAATGCCTAATTCTATGGTTGTTTTCTCCCCTTCCATATGCAGTTATATGAGGACCTTCATTCCCTTGCATAGCTGTATTATCCGACCAAACAACAGCCACCTCGTCAGATGTTGGCGCATTATATACACGTTGATCAGTGGCTGGATCAGTACTCAAAACTATTTTCGTATTCTCAGTCACCTCTATCTCTTTCAATGATCGGAAAAACTTCCCATAGGGATTATCATCCATGAGGCCCATGAGTGAAGTGATGATCTGTTCATTTAAATTAGGGAAAACCCCTAATCTGTTTTCCTTTTCATGCTGACCATCATAGAAGTATAGTTGTAAATATCTTGGAATGCTATCCATAGGTATTAAATCAGGCAAGTAATGATAAACCTGCCCATGTGCCTTGAAAACGAATATTCCTTTTTTCTTTTCTTTCTCAAAAGTTTCCCCTAAAGAGCTGAAAGCAAAACGGTTGTTATACGCCCTAGAATAGGTTTGGAAATGCAACGCATCTTCATCTCTTGCAGTATACAGGCATACAAGCTCTTCTGGATATTCATTAACAGCCAATTTAATCTCTCCGCTAGAGAAACATAGTTCTTTTGCCTCATATTCAAATTTCTTAGCATCACAGTCTGCACAGTAAGTTGGTGCCTTTAATATCGAAGCTTCTAATGGCACATGCTTTCCACCAACAGCCTCAGGCACCTCTGTATAATGAAAATGTGTTAATATTTATTTAGCGTGTGTTGGTAACCAATTTATAAATGGCCAGGTTAAATAGCCTGATCTGCCTACTTTTTTTGGAAGCACGACGTTTTTTTCCCTCCATTTTCTTCCTCTGTTGGCTGCTCCCTTTCCGTGGCCGTCCTTCGGGATTTATATGGGCGCCTTCCTCTAAAGCTAGGCTCACTTGCCTCAGTAACTACTGCATTGTTTCATAATGTTAGTATTAGAAAACTTTTCCACCCCTATGGTCGTATTCAGTGATATACTTTAGCAGCTCTTCCATTAAACTGACCTTTGTTACGCCGTGTTTGTCGTTTGTTACTTGATGAAGCATTTGATGGGTGCTCTGGCACAGCTACTTGAGTTTGTTGAGGCTGTGTGCCTGCCGCAGTAACCTGAACACTTGTTCTGTTGCGTTTCCCTGTCGCGCGTCTTCTCTTTAATGGTTGATTAAGCGCCTCAGGTACGGATATTCCTGACCCGTTAACCAGGCACTAATATAAATATTAAACTGTAGGCCATAAATTTATAAGCTAATGTACCTTATAACCATCTGGAAAAAGTTTATATGCCATTTGAGATTGAAATATTCTCATAACATTGCTAAACAATCTGGTAAATGTTGTTTTGCTGAAAGCTAGCAAGAAATTTCAACTCAAGCAAGGTTTACTCAGTTACACATGCTGTGACTTTTCATATTGCGTACTTTAGTTAACTTTCGCAAATTTCAGGTTACCCGCAGCTAACCTTTGCCTGCTTGGCCATCCATCTGCAGAGGCGTAATTGTGCCGCCCTCAAATCTAATATTCACTTTTTTCAGTCCCTTTGCCCTGCACACCAATGCAAATCAGTGAATCATTATGTCTGTAGCATTCTTCTACACATATGCAGCACACACAAAACTCACTTTTCTAGAAACACAGTCTGACGTCCAATTCTGCAGTCACTTTTTTTGAACGTACAATGAGGCTGCGCTCTTTCTGCTCTATAAGTATTTCAAATATAAATTGTGTATTCTCGTAATTGTTTTTTAGGTGTTTTTTGTCTTCTTCACTGTCTTGTCAAGCGTTTAGCATTGTTTAGTTGAATATAGCCTAGTAAAAGTGTAGATACGCATATGTTTCTTTTAGTATTAACACCAGGCATAAGTACTATGCAATTTAGTTAAGCTGCATTACACCTAAACCCGGCAATTTACTTTTTAAGTTTAGACAAACGGTTAAGGTCAGTTTCGCCCACGTGATAACAGATTCCAGAAATTTCAGTCTAGACATGTGCGAAAGTTAAACAAGCACTGAATATATTTTAGTTGTATTACAAAATATTGGCAACCATCACAGCTCGACCTGAAAACATTTTGGCAATGCTGTGTACAAAATGTTGCCTAAACGCATAATAGGCCACTATTTATTTAAACAACGCGGCCAAACACAACAGTACATTCAGTACGACCACAATACAAAAGAACTTCCCAAGATCGGTTTAGTAAGGGGAACTGCCTTCTTCCCCTCCATCAACCCTTGTCGTCGCTACAGTGTTAGACGCATTGCCTATACCATTTACGCAAGGTCCTAAAATGTTGTTCCTGCAAATGACCTTTGGTTTTTTGGGAGGCGATGGCATTGTTAAACCCGAGCGTATACCATAGCCTTCGCCTTCAGGTGTGCTAGCCCCTTCTGCAATAAACATAGGGACAGACTCCAAGTCGGAGGCTACGCAAATCTGTTTGGCCTTCACAGATCTGTATCTACCTTGCTGAAACCCACATTGAATTTTGGAATACAGCATTCTGTTGAAGTTTGCATCCTTCACAGTAAAACCATAAATGGTTTGAAAATAAGCTATTGCTTTCTTGGCTAAGCTCTGCCTGGCCTTGTCCACAGTTTCCTTGCTGTCGCTAATGAAATACCTCTCCCTAGAAGGTTTTTTCGGCCAGACAACTGTGAAACAACAAACATACCTACCATCTGGCTGTGTAATGAAGTCCATTTCATCAACAGTGACGTTATACTCCACAACTAACTGCAGCCAGATGTCCCATAAGTCAGCTGTGACTCTAACAGGCAGGAATCCTGGCACAACCATTTTTTTCTGCCTACGATACATGACCCTACTAGTCCTTGCCACCCACTCAGCAGACTTCAGCGCCTCCCATTTCTGTTGATAGAAGTTACAGACAGTCTTGTATTTTTCACAATCTTCCAGGTTGAAATCATCCACGATAACCTGTTTTTTCTTAACCAGGTAGTCAACAGCATGTTCTTCAGATTCCCACATAAGCTCCTTCTTTTTACCTTTGAATAAACAAGCCGCTGGACCAGGGCCTCGGTGTAGGACTAAGTTTGATTGATTAAGGTTTAAGTTTGCATGGCTATACATTGCTTGTGGCCAGCCCAGCGCTTTAGTTATCTCAGCTAATAGACCCCTGAACGAAACCCTAAATTCCTTCTTTTCCTCATCCATTTGGAACCTGTAAATGCATATTTTGAATTTGCACTAATAATGACCAATAAAATAATAATCTATCAAGTTTTGTTAAAGGAACTTAACGCCAACAACAGTATCAAAATAAATGCCGCAAACAACTCAACTACCAAGTAAACAATGTGACCAAAAACCTAATTAGACACCCATAGCAGACGTTTAACTTAGAACTGCAATACAACCAGATAAAGTACATACATACACATAAACGCAAAGGAACTATGAAGACATAACGACACATAACAACCGAATGACTAATCGTTCAACTTTAAACACACTCACTGCAGTTTGTTTTAGTTACCTTTGAAGACCGCTCCTTGATGATTTCCCTGATTTTGCTCCCTGCATGCAACATCACAGGAACCAGCGCAAATAAAAATTTATCAGTTAAGCTAATTATTCTGATGAAATGCATATTTTTAATTAATCTTAAAACAATAAACCCAAACCTAGCAATTATCCTGCAGCTCTGTTAACTTTTAGCCGGAGGTAGAAAACACATTTTTATATGGCAAAACAAAGAAGGTGGTCTATACGGAAACTGTTGATAGTACGTACAGAAAAATCATTACACCATACCCCCCACCTCCCCTCCCTTACTCGGCAATCCAACTCCTTTAAGCAAACATTACCATAATAACACACAAAGGTCACCTCACCTCAACTCAAATAATCTATAATAATGAATATTAAATCATCTATTCACCATAATATAATAAGCAACCACTACACAACCCCTTACCCTGTCCTGAATGTACCCCACCTTAGTACCTTCGGTAACTCTAAAGACAGAAAAACACCCACATTAGCAACTTAACGAAGCGTTAAGACATCTAGAGCCCTTCCCTTACACTGTTCTGTAGATACCTCATTTCTGCACCTCCTGCAAACCACCCGGTGATGATTGGGCTGCATGTTTCGTACACGGAATGATTTGTGACAGTTCGTAAGTTTATTGTCAAGTGATCGCTCAAACACTTGTGTCTACCTTTATTATGTTCCCCCAGCGAGAGTACACGGACAGCCAATCGTCCCTCTCGAGACATGGAGATCAGTTCCCGATTATGTTCCCCAACGAGAGTATACGGACAGACAATTATCCCTCTCAACACATGGAGATCAACATCGACCCCAAGCTCTTCCGAAGTTTGTTTGAAGCCGACCCAAGCAGATTTCTCCCAGCAGTTCCTGACTACGTCCTGCTGCCTCTTCCAATATCGCGTTTTGCTTCCCCCGGAATTTCAAGGAATTTCAGGTATGGTCTCTTCTTATGGCTCGCGAGCCTCCTTACGTAGTCTAATGGACTTTAAACGACCCTCACCGATAGTCGACATGCTCTAAAATGTTCCCGACGACAGGTCCTTGGTTCAGACCCCTTGAACCACCTCGCATCGCCATAGTCGTCAGGTTGTAATCTTCGATTGACCTGATAGCTATACTTTGACTTTCGCCTTGTCCAAGCCTCAGTCAAAGTGGGGGCTCTGTAAATACCTCATTTCTGCACCTCCCGCAAACCACCCGGTGATGATTGGGCCGCATGATTGCTACACGGAACGATTTGTGATAGTTCGTAAGTTTATCGTCAAGTGATCGCTCAAACACTTGTGTCTACCTCATAGTCGTCATCTACGCGCCGATACGGTCGTTTTGAAAGTAATTAGAGTACATTTGGAGTACGGGCCAAAAACCGTTAACTTAGTTCATCTCGTTTCGTCAATCATGTAAGTCTGAGGGTGTAAATCCCTATTTTATTACTGTTCTTTATTTTTGTAATCACAATTGTAAGATTTATGTCGAAAATACTCTTAAAACCGATTTGTAAAACCTTGTTTTAAAACCCTTTTTACGGATTATCGAAGACAACGCCGAGAAAGGACGCAAAGAATCGCTGCGCCTCTTCGAAGGGACGCAACACCTGCTGCGCCTCTTCGTGAGGCTGCCGCAGCTCCTGCTTCCTTTCTTCTTCCTTCGTCTTTTGTTCGTCCTATTGTTTTTTTTGTTTTGCATTCAATTGTACATTATTCATTGACACGGTAATTTCTAATATAATAATTTGACATGTAAATCTTTCATCATCATTAACTTATCATCATTAAAATCCCGACTTAAATCCCTTATAATCCATATTTGCGGGTTTTCGTCATTGAAATCAATTCGGGTTTTAGAGATTCGATTTATCAATATTGAGTCTCTGGAATTCATCATTGGTATATTTGCATCTGTTGTTTATCGTCACCATCATTAGTTCGTCATTAATAACTTGTTTAGCCTAATTAATTCATTTAATTCGATTAATTTGTATTTATATAATAATCTTGTCAATCTTGTAATTAATTCATTCTAATTAGTTTTGTTCATATTTTATTGTTTTTATGTCCTCATTCACATGTAAATAATCTGTTAATCACTTTCATCCGAGTCAATTGTTCATAATCAAGCATTAAAATCACCCACGAATATTAACAATTTGCAATTCCGGCTTCACAGCCAAAACTGAGCCAAGGAACAGACGCAGCGACTGCTGCGCCTCTTCCAAGGGACGCAGCTCTGCTGCGCCTGTTCCTGGTTAAGTTCTGTCCCTGAACTTCCGTTTCTGTTTTGACCTAGTTTATTAATTACGTATTTAATTAACTATTAATCGTATTATCACCCTTAATCTGTTCGTTTATTTATTTATTCTTTCTTTTCCAAAACCATCCGTTTTAAATGTATTTTCGACATAAATCAATAAATCCGATGTAATTATTGTAATTTTCTTTATTGTATTAATTATTGTATTCCTTTTATTATATTACTTGTATATTTTCACATGTAATCAATCTAAATCCCGATTCGACCTAATTGTATGCTAAATTACGTGATAACCGACTTAGTCTAATTCTTCACATGTTAGGATTAAAACGTTGGATGTTGCATTGCATGCATATAATCGACAACATATCGAGTATAGACAATTTCCCTAATCATTAGTAGAGGCCGCTATCGAGGCAGGCGGGATTAGGTGTTTGATCAAAAGAGCTTCCTAATACGTACCCTCACCCCTTACTCCAGATCTCTGTGAACACCCGTGTTCATTGGCATCCACGAGAGTCATTCTAGACATAGAATGCTAAGGGTAACGAGTTCTTGGTGTTCATGTCACTACTTTGTGTCTTGACATGACACGAGGTATTCGAACGGTTTCCAATTTTCCACAATAAATTGGTGGCGACTCCACAAATGCACAAGGAAAAGCTTGTTTCGCTTTTCGCCTCCGTGGGCCGGCGTCCACAGTTTGGCGACTCTGCTGGGGAATAATACACTTACGTTTAGCCAAGGGTGAAACTTGAACAAGGTTAGGGAATAGTTTGTATAAGACAGTTGTTGGTTTTCATAACTCGGTCTTCCTAGACCGTTTATTCGGCCTTCCAAGGCCCAACCTAACCCATTCGACCAATCGTCTCGTCTAAACGGTCCTAATTCTTATTTGGGCCTAAGGATGGATAGCGATTGACGTCATCCATACCATGGTACTTACTCTTGTTTGTATCAAGGACTTTCACTACTTGAGGAAATGGACTAGGAATCGGCCTTACTCTTGTTTGGTACGAGCCTCTCCACAGACCCCGGGTTTGATTGTTCGGTATGGCAACCCACCCTTTAAGCCAAAACCCTTTTAAATGCACTCAGCATCCCGTTATAATGCCTGTATAAATGCTTGTACCATATGTGATCACCATTTCTAAACAAAACCATGACGATTTCTGTAAAAATCAATTTTTTTTTCAAAATGTAAAAAATTTCGAAAATGGGCCTAATATTAGCGCAGAACCAGTCAAAACTCTGTCCAATTGTCGAGTCAAAATTCGGGCCTCAAAACCCATTTCAAAACTTCACTTCAATTCCACTCCTACAACTACACTACAGTTGACTAGGAGCAACATTTTCAAACTTTGTGATTTCTTCAAAATTCACTTGACACAAGTGGCACACTCCCACTTCACAAGTCAAAACGTTTTTTTGAGTAAGTGTGCTAGAATGATCGATCGTGTTTTGATTCGTCGTCGATCTCTTGTCCAGTTTCCAAGATGCCTGAAACAAGCGACATGAGCAACAACCAACCCCAGAATGGTAATGATCAAATCCTAGCCGCACTAGCTCGTCTCCAAGTCACTCAAGACCAAGTGTATGATCGCCTCGACACAATCGAGGGCCGGATATATGCCGTCCCAGGGATACTTCCCAGGAATGCCTCTGAATCCAATCCGAAGAAACACCTTTTCACCTTACAAAGATGGCAACTCACAAAGGATACCACTTGGATTAGGGTACAAACCCACTAAAGAGAAAGTTCTCGAGATGCTCGCCCAAGTTCAAAACCGTAAGAACGTGGGAATCCAAATGCGACCCTACCTCCCTACCCTAAATGGATACTTCGTTAGGGAAGGAAGTCAAGAACTCTTTCATGGATTTCCCGAACCTTGGCACTATCTCGAAAGGAAGTTAGTCGGAATCGAGATCTTTCACGATTGCTACTTCATTCCTCCAGAAACGGTTCCTACCGTCAAGGCTCGTCAAGCACCTTGCTTAGACAAACAAGCTGTTAGCCTACTATTTGGGGAAGATCGATTTGTTAGAGCCGCGCAGGATGAGATCATTACCATGATACTTCAAGACGATCACTTCAACCCTACCGCATTGATCACAGAAACCAACTCAAATCAGCAGAAAGGATGGAGAAAGTCGATCAAGTGGACAAACAATCAAGGAAGACTCTTCAAGCTCACCACTGGAGAAGGAGAGATGTTCAAAGGAGAACCAGAAGACGATGAATTCGAGTCAGAGTTAGAGTCGGAGTCAGAGTCAGAGTCTAGAGAAGTCCCTAGAGAGTCTCCTCCTGTCGTCACTCCCACTCCCCTTGTTTCTCCTAGCTTAGCGTCAAGTAACAGTAGTTTGGGAAATATCCCAACGGCTGTCCCTTTACCGCCACTAACTACAGAACAGATGGCTTCTTTGTTTCAACTTTTCTCAAATTTTAATATGAATAAATCAGGTTCTGCTTACTCTTTGTGTTATTCTGAATGCAATTCTGTTTACGATGATAATGAGGATGACCCAGACCCGGACTCCATCGAAATACCTCCCTACATAGCCAAAGAAATATTACAAGAGGGAGAAGGGGGACCAGTAATAGAAAACACTGAACCCATCAACGTAGAAACCGAACTAGAACCCCAAGAACTTAGGATAGGGACGACCTTGAGCTCTACCGAAAGGGCCAGTTTCATAGACCTCCTACACGAGTTCAAAGACGTTTTTGCTTGGTCCTACAAAGACATGCCAGGGATCGACAAGGACATTGCAGAGCATAGAATCCCGATTAAACCAGGTTTCAAACCCGTAAAACAGAAACTTCGTCGAATGAGGACAGAATGGGCTCTTAAGATCAAAGAAGAAGTCGATAAGCAATTCAAAGCCGGGTTCATCAAAGTTTCCGAGTATTCAGACTGGGTAGCTAACATAGTACCCGTACCCAAAAAGGATGGGAGAATCCGGGTTTGTGTTGATTTCAGGGAGCTAAACAAAGCAAGTCCTAAGGATGACTTTCCTCTACCACATATTGACATATTGGTGGACAACACAGCAGATCATGCGCTATTGTCCTTCATGGATGGATACGCAGGATATAACCAAATCAAGATGGCCGTAGAAGATATGCATAAGACCGCCTTCGTCACTTAATGGGGCACCTATTGCTACACGGTTATGCCGTTTAGGTTAATCAATGCCGGAGCTACATACCAACGCACCGCAACTACGCTCTTACATGACATGATGCATAAAGAAGTTGAGGTATACGTAGATGATATGATTGTCAAGTCCAAGGATAGAGAGGGGCACATTGCGAACCTTCGCAAATTATTCTCGAGGCTACGAAAGTACAACATGAGACTCAACCCTCAGAAATGCGCATTCGGGGTAACATCTGGTAAACTCTTGGGATACGTTGTTAGCCAACGAGGAATAGAAATAAACCCTTCCAAGATCAAGGCTCTAATTGAAATGCCACAACCTCAAACAGGGAAAGAAGTTAGAGGATTCCTAGGTAAGGTGCAATACATAAGTCGATTTATATCGAAGCTCACCATGATTTGTGAAACTATCTTCAAAAAGCTCAAGAAAACAGATCACACCATGTGGGATGATGACTGTCAAAAGGCATTCGACCGAATCAAGGAAATACTAGCCAAACCACCAGTGCTCATGCCACCTCAACGAGATCAACCTCTTGGTTTATATCTCACGGTAACTGAAACGGCCATGGGCGCCATGCTAGCCCAAATCGTAGGAAAAGAAGAAAAAGCTATCTACTACCTTAGTAAGAAGTTCTTGGAGTACGAGTGCAAATACACACCACTCGAGAAGACATGCCTCGCTCTTGTGTGGGCAACGAAGAAGCTACGCCATTACATGCTTAGCTACTCCGTCAAAGTATACTCCAAAATGGATCCTGTCAAATACCTCTTCGAGAAACCCGTTCTCAATGGACGCCTAGCAAGGTGGACTTTGATGCTCTCAGAGTTCGATCTCAAGTATGTACCTCTGAAAGTTATAAAAGGGCGCGCCGTTGCCGAGTTCTTCGCAGAAAATCCCATCAATGATGCACAAACAATAGACACCTGGTCGTTTCCGGATGAGGATATACTCCAAACCGATGTAGACTCCTAGGACCTTTATTTTGATGGGGCATCGAACTTAAGAGGATTTGGAATAGGAGTGTTTCTCATTTCTCCTGAAGGCGAGCATATACCAATCTCTGTCAAACTCGACTTCGAGGTGACAAATAACGTTGCAGAATACGAAGCTTACCTCATTGGATTACAAGCAGCAGTAGGTTTAGGCATCAAGAATCTTCGAGTACATGGGGATTCATCTTTGATTATTAACCAAATTACGGGATCATGGAAAATTCGAAGTGAAAGCTTAGCGCCGTATCAAGCAAGAATAGACCAAGTAGCCCAATTCTTCGATCAAGTAACATACCTACATCTACCTCGAGAGGAAAATCAATTTGCAGATGCTCTTGCAAAACTTGCATCTTTGATTAATATGTCGGCTAATATGGTAGAAATGCCTCTATGCATCGAACGACGGTCATAACCGGCTTATGTGCACCAAATCACGGATGAAGAAGAAATTACGGAGGAACCTTGGTTCCAAGCAATCCTGAACTTCAAACTCAACGGCACCTATCCACCGGATATGGACAAAAGAGGACAACGCGCTATACGCTTGCTAGCTTCCCAATACGTCCTCATGCAAGGAGAGTTATACAAACGAACACCTCTTGGTGTAATCTTACGTTGCCTTGATCATTCATAGGCACGGAAAGTGATGGAAGAAGTCCATGATGGAGAATGTGGCCCTCACATGAGTGGATCCATGATGGCAAAGAAAATAACACGTTTGGGGTATTATTGGACCACAATGGAATCCGATTGCATCAAATATGTAAGACATTGCCACAACTGTCAAATCTTCGGGAATGTGCAACATGTCCCTCCTTCTTTACTCTATACAATGACATCTCCTTGGACATTTTCTGCTTGGGGAATTGACATCATCGGGAAGATCACCCCAGCCGGAACAGGAGGTCACTGTTTCATTCTAGTGGCAATCGATTATTTCACCAAATGGGTAGAAGCGGCTTCTAACACTAGTCTCACAGCCAAAAATGTGGCAAAATTCATACAAACCAATATCATCTGTCGATACGGTTGCCCACATGAGATCATTAGTGACAATGGATCACATTTCTAGGCTGAGACTGAGCAATTGCTAGCCAAGTACAAAATCAAGCATCACCACTCCTCGCCATATAGACCACAAACTAACGGCGCGGTAGAGGCGGCAAACAAGAACGTTGTCACAATCCTCAAGAAAATGATTGACAACTATCGAGATTGGCCAAGCAAGATACCTTTTGCCTTTTGGGGATACCGTACATCTGTTAGGACGCCCACTGGGGCCACCCCTTTCTATTTGACCTACGGCATGGAAGCCGTACAACCAGTCGAGCTAGAAATACCATCCTTGCATATTCTACTCGAAAGTCAAATCCCAGAAGCCGATTGGAAGAAGGATAGATATGAAGAACTCATCCTCCTGGATGAAAGAAGATTGCACGCATTACATAATGTGCAAACATACCAGGCACGTATCAAACGAGCTTTCAACAAAAGGGTTAAGCCAAGGAACATCAAAGAAGGAGACTTGGTCCTCAAATCAATTAGAGCTCTTTTACCTGTCGATCCACGAGGAAAATTCAAACCCAACTAGGCCGGACCATTTCTATTCAAATCCATACTTCCAGGGGATGCAGTTAGAATAACAGACTTAGATGGGAATGAATTTGCCAACCCAACAAACCTCGACCAATTAAAACGTTATTATGCCTAGAATAGGAGCAAAAACGCGCCTCGCGTAACCTCACGTGTCGCTCCCGTGGCACGAAATAAACGGCCCCTGGCCAAGCTGAAATAAAGCTAATGTCACCTTGCTCTTGCATTCTGACAATTTGTCATCCTCATATCATCAAATAAATTGAATTGCACTTTAGGAGTAAGTAAAAAGCTCATGCTTATTCTCTAGTTCATTATAAGCTCTTGCTTAGAACAATTATTCTTTTACATTTACTTGAACTACGCGCAAGGGTTTGATCTCATTTTTTAAATGAATACGTAGGCAATCCTTCACAGGATACAACCCGTTATTTTAAACGTAAATAGAAGGACATCTGCATATGCATTTGGAATTCGACAAGAATAATAATAGAAAATCACAACGGTTTCATAACCAATCAACCTTTTTATTCATTTCTTTTAATAATAATAGTACGCTACATAATAAAAATAATGCAAAAAAATAAAAATAGGCTAGGATTCTAAAAACCCACCTTCTTATTACAAACAATAATAATAATAATAATTAATAATTAAGACTCAGGCTATTCTTCCATTTTTCCTTTGCCTTTTTCATTCTTATCGTATTTCTTGTCTCGACCTCGAGCCGGACGCTCCTGCGCCACTTCAGACCTAATCACCAACGGTCTCTCTCGTGGTCTAGCCTTGCCATTCTTGTCAACCACCTTTTCAACGACAGGAGAAGTCTTCGGTTTCTTCGAAGGATGAACAACTCGAAACCCGGCTTCTTCCTCTCCCTCAGTCAGATGCTTCTCTTTCTCCTTTTCTACATCACGAACCTTGTAGTCAACAGGCTCGCGCTTCCTCAATCTCTCGCGCTCCTCCGGAGTAGTAGCTTTCCTCCACCGCATGTAAGAATCCGACACCCATAGAGCACTAACAGAAGAGTTCAAGAACCACATGTTCCTTTGAGCCCATTTGATGGCCCATTCTCTTCGGCTATCAGTGGTAAGTGCCACGACAGTCTGCGGGACAGTATCAAGCTTCGGAATCATCTGCTTCAATCCAACCTGCCTCATCAACCTCTCCGGGAAGATGCATATCATAAACTCCAAGCCAGGAATCCGCACCGATCGGGTAGGATCCAAGGACGATACTCCAGTGACAGATTTGAGATGCCACCATGGTACGATCCATCTAACCAGGGGACCATCGTCACTCTTCAGTTTGTTCTCCCAATAGTTGCAGACTCGAGAGAAGTCCGCCATGTAAAGTCTAGTCCTCATCGCAATTGAGCGAACATGATAAGCAGGAACATGAATTGGGGGCTCGATCAATCGAAGACGCTCCATAAGCCAGACCTACCAAAAAGCAGGTATTAGAATAAAAAAAAAGAATCAAAACAAAAAAAAGCGAAAAAAAAAGAAAAAAATCTCGTTCTTTTACTTGCAAAATGATAGGACTTCCCAAATAAGGAAGGTCACGGTTGACTTTCCTGTTATCTAACCCCAACAGGATCTCTTCTAAACACAGGCAAGCTGGGCTCCTGCGCAGCTCCATTTGCTCAATCAGGCTCAGATAACGAGGATCACCTCTCAAATCCTCATCAACATGCCCTTGAAAGACATATACATGCAGTAGGCAAAACCCGAATGCCCTTCGCCTTGCAACATAAGAAATGGTGGGGTCTGCCCTGTTAATGAATCGATCAATGAAGTCCAACATTCGCACTCCTTTTGAGGTCACAAGACGGTCAACCTCAGCTCTCGTCAACCCGAGCAAATCTCAGAATTTATTCTTATATCCTTGGGAAGTAGAAGGAATAGCAGGCAAATGTTCCGGGTCCCAACCACCAATTGCAGCAATCTCTTCGGGAAATGGGCAAATATCGCCTCCGGGAAAGGCAAATACGTGATAATTCGGGTCCCAATAATCAAGACAAGCATCTAGGAACGGTTTGACTACCTTGACCAATTTCAAACTCAAGATCGATCCAAAATTATAGGCACCCATATCGTGTTTCTCCACATTAGAGAACTCATTTGTCCACTCTTTCAGACGGATTTCAAGAGTATTCATGATGTATGCTTATTTTGAGAGCTTTTATGTAATAAGACTAAAGAAAGACGGAAGAATTATGTGAATAAAATCTCCCTTGACGTCTATATTTATACTAAAAGTTGTTTTCTAAAATCTGTTAGGACGGATACACTGGGGAACAGGCGCAGCACTTACTGCGCCTCTTCAAAGGGACGCAGCTCTTGCTGCGCCTCTTCCTCAGCTTTCTTTCTGTGATTTTCCGCGTTGGATCTTTCCTAATTCCTCAAAGAATAATTTCCTATTCGTACGGGTTATTATTTTGGTAAATCCGTCAAATTACCATGTTTCGCGTTTTCTATATTCCACGGGCACGCATTTCGAGGCGATATCGACATTTTCGTCATTCCAGCACACTTACTCATTTCTTTTTTAATTTTCTTTTTTTTGGGGAATTATTTCACCAATTTCATTATTAATTTTCAAACTTATACATTTCTTTTTCATTTTCTTTTTTGGGGAATCATTTCACTCCCATTCCATATCACATTTCAAACTTATATATTTCTATTTTTTTCTTTTTTAGGGGGTAACCCTCCCTACCGTCCGGTCATCTTCAGTAAATTTTTTTTGCATTTTCGAGTCGTTGTCTTGCGCTAATTTAGGCCATGTGTACAAATGTTTTTTTTTATGTGAATTTCTGTATAAATTTCGGCAACATGACGGCATAAACCGTCATCTACCAAACCTGTTCAAAGCTAACCTGCAGGTACAAACAAAACAACCCAGCAGCAAAGGCACTCAGGCCATCGTATATACAACCAAAAAGGGAATATGTACACCAAACTGGGGGCTCGAGCCCGAAATAAAGTCCAGAAGTCCAAAATGAAGGTCCTAAAACGTACAAAATGTATAAAATACAGCCAACAGCCAACAAACAAAGAGACTACTGCCGGTCGCCGCCTAGCTCAGCAACTCTCGCCTCGAGAGCAGCAATCTCGGCGTCGCGGACCTCTAGCTCCCTCAGCAGGCGAGCTGCCTCCTCCCGGGCCTGGGCAAGCTCTCGCCCTACATCGCTCTCCCCCTGCAAATATAACAATTGGCTCATGTCAATCATTTCAAACAATAAAGGAAGTCCGAAAATTCAAAAATAAAATAAACGGAAGGTTCATACCTGACGTCCTCGACCGCCAACGAGTGCCTCGATGGCAGTAGCCCGCAGCCGGTTGGCTACCCTCCACAAAGCCACGTACCGGGATGGTGCGACCTGCATTTCAATAAATAAGGATTCTTAATGGTTAGACAAACTCAAACAAACGTGTTCTTACACAAAATTATACGAATCGGGGAACTTACCCTCCGAATCAGATGCTGCCACTCGTCCAAGCCAGCATCTATCACGCCACGCCAAAGTCGCGTAGCTCGGAGATCGTCGTCATCCCCGTCGCGTCGGTGTACTCAAGGGTCTCGGGGTACGCTGGGGGCTCGATGCCTGCCACCTCGACCTCCTGCAAAGTCAAAATAGTTTCATTAACCGATGATCATTCATCGTATTTTCAAGATTAATCAAAAGAGGAGTAAAACACTTACCACGACTGGCCAGTACGCCAATCTCTCGTAGAGGAACTCCGAGTAGTCCTCGCCAGGAAGAAGGAGGGCGTCGCCACCAACACCAGCCAAGTCAGCCTCCCTCTCAGCATCGGAAGGCTACCTGAACATCGTCCGAGGAGGATCGATGGGAACCGTCAAGACATCCCGGGAGCACTGACGAGCCAAACGCTCGCCCAAGTACCACACAGGACCCATCGACGTCCTCAGAAGCAACCGGCTCGAGCTCCTAGGTCGAAGGACCTCAGCCACGAAAGGAGGAGCGCCGGCGTAGTCCACCCAAGGTCTGGGCACCCACTATGAAAAGCAAACAAGAGGTCATTCTTATGATCGGTTCTAAAAGAAAGCAATGAAAAAGTGAACAAAGAAAGATGGCTCGAAGGTACTCACGCCATCCAGCTGCAGAGCGTTCACGTCCCGGCGACAGGCGTCGTGAAAGGACCGATGGCTCTTCATGCGGCACATCACCCAATCCCTCACGATGGGATAGGCCCTCTCCACCGGCTCTGTCCTCCTGGGCGCGAGACTCGGAATGTAGGAGTACACCCACGCCTGTAAAGCAAGATAATCAATAACGATCTTTCGTGATTCGATAAGAAAAGAATGATCTTTCATGAAATGAATGGAGGTTCATACCTCCAGCAACAGTCTAGGAACAACGGTAGCAGGAGAAGTCCCCTTCTCCATCAGCTCCGGATGAACCATGGCCCACATATAGCAAATGAGGACCGTAAACCCAGCAGTGACCCAGTCCCAACGGTCTAGATCACCCAGGTCAGAAAGGAAAGGAAGAAGCTTCGTCGACAGCCTCTCTCCCTTGTCTCCGAGGTAGATCGAAGACAAGAACCACTAGAGCCACAAACGGACTCTCTGCTCTGCAGTATAGGGAGGAGGAGCCATCTCCCTCCCGTCGATCACCACCCGCGTTGGTGTCTTCCCAGCAAAATAATCCCGAACATAGGTACTAGGCACCAGCCCGAGTACCGCAGCAGCCTTCGGCATCAGGTTCCAGCCGATCAATCTCCTAGCCTCAGCCGAGTCTACCCTCATGGCTGTCTCCGGCCACTCCACCACCTCAGTCCCGTACGGCAAGCCAGAAATCATGCCGTAGTCCTCCAACGTGACCTCATCCTCACCAAAAGGCATGTGAAAGGTGGAGGTCGTGTCCCAAAATCGATCAGGAAGGCTCGAACCAGGCTAAGGTTAGCCCGAATCTTCCTCCCCGTGATGTCCCTCCAAGCCTGTACCAAGGCACCGAACGCGCCTCGCTCGATGATGGCCCGCTCCTCTTCTGACAGTCTCTCGTAGGCCCCCATCATCGTCAAGTAGCCCGAGAACGATCTGATGTTCCCAACCTCCTATTTTGATTTGAAGCAAGAGCTATATTTAGCTCGAATGAAAGAAAAAAAAAATAGCAAATAGAAATGAAGAAAGATAGATGAAAGAGTGATGAGTTCAAGTTACCAAGCTCTTCACCGTCCTGTAGGGCAGGTGACCCTCTGCAGCCCAGATGAGGTGCCTGTTGTCCCAAGTCTCAGCCCACTCTGGTGCTCCCCTCAGCTGGCGACCACCTCGTCCAACGTTGGCCCGTCTCGGGGCCTCCTCCTCCTCAACGGCCTCCTCCTCGGCGACCTCGTCCTCTGCAGCTGCCATCGCAGCAGTAAAAGCCTGCTCTAACAAGCATATGAGAAGGGTCAATAGCGGTATCCACATCCATGGGAGCTCTCCCTGACGTAGAAGCCTCGTCACCTGCAAAATTAAAGTGAATTTAGGCCACATCAAGTGACGACAAGCCTTAATTAGGGGATTTTCGAGTTTTCAAAGCTCCGAAATCGCTCTTTTCTCGCCATCTTTGGCCAATTTTCACACAAACCCATCCGCTCATGTGGTAACTTGGGCCAAGTCAAGCCTAAGTTGAAGCCTAGTCATGGGTTCGAGTCGGAATTTCGACAGCATTTCGTTATTACGGCGATTATGCCCTAGAAACGTGTCCTGAAAAAGCCGTCACAAATCAAAATTCCAAAATGGTAGGAAGTTTACCCATCACACAAGGATTCCAGATATCAAGTTTTACCACAAATGGGCAATCCTAAGGCTATTTTCTAAGAAATAAATGGTTCAGCTGTGAGACCGTCACAATTTCACTCAAATGCTCAAAACTCAACGAAAAATTCGAAACAAATACATGGTTATGATCCTTATACTACCAATTATCCATTTGCAAAGTCAATTTTACAAGGCAAAATCATTTGGGGGAAAGGCCCCAAATTTTCGACTTTTTAGGGTTGAAGAACCCTAATTTGTCGATCCAATTTGATCAAATACGGAAGATTAATGCAAAAATGATACACATACCTCGATTAGTCATGGCAAATGCAAGCTTTTGATCAAATTTTGGCGAGAAATGGTTGGAATTTGAGAGAGTAATTGAGATTTTGTGTTTCGAAATTATGAATATAATCCCGTGTTTCTTCGAGTTTTTACTCAGGAAAGCCACGCTCAGGAAAAGACGCAGCAGGTGCTGCGCCTCTTCCAAGGGACGCAGCTCTTGCTGCGCCTCTTCCTCAGTTTCCCTCCAAATGAATTTTCAAAGATTCGTTATAAGTTCGTTATTTATGGGCCCATCTTTGGTGCGCCTCTTCCTCGATACCATATATCGTATATTTGGTCCATTTGACATTTATTCTTCGCCCGGACCCGTATTTACAAGCCAACTGCAAACTGTCGCAATATTTTTTACCAAGACCTTGCTTGTCACAACGAGCGGATATTTTCTGACAGGTGTTTCGACACACCTTTATTCTGTTCCCCCAGCGAGAGTACACGAACAACCAATCGTCCCTCTCGAGACATGGAGATCAGTACCTTTATTATGTTCCCCCAGCGAGAGTACACGGACAGCCAATCGTCCCTCTCGAGACATGGAGTTCAGTTCCCGATTATGTTCCCCAACGAGAGTATACGGACAGACAATTGTCCCTCTCAACACATGGAGATCAACATCAACCCCAAGCTCTTCCGAAGTTTGTTTGAAGCCGACCCAAGCAGATTTCTCCCAGCAGTTCCTGACTACGTCCTGCTGCCTCTTCCAATATCGCGTTTTGCTTCCCCAGGAATTTCAAGGAATTTCAGGTATGGTCTCTTCTTATGGCTCGCGAGCCTCCTTACGTAGTCTAATGGACTTTAAACGACCCTCCCCGATAGTCGACATGCTCTAAAATGTTCCCGACGACAGGTCCTTGGTTCAAACCCCTTGAACCGCCTCGCGTCGCCATAGTCGTCAGGTTGTAATCTTCGATTGACCTGATAGATATACTTTGACTTTCGCCTTGTCCAAGCTCAGTCAAAGTGGGGGCTCTGTAAATACCTCATTTCTGCACCTCCCGCAAACCACCCGGTGATGATTGGGCCGCATGTTTGGTACACGGAACGATTTGTGACAGTTCGTAAGTTTATCGTCAAGTGATCGCTCAAACACTTGTGTCTACCTCATAGTCGTCATCTACGCACC
Source organism: Silene latifolia (assembly GCF_048544455.1). NCBI lineage: Eukaryota > Viridiplantae > Streptophyta > Magnoliopsida > Caryophyllales > Caryophyllaceae > Silene > Silene latifolia. The sequence goes on along the minus strand of NC_133536.1, from coordinate 201,809,106 downwards.
GATACGGTCGTTTTGACAGTAATTAGAGTACATTTGGAGTACGGGCCAAAAACCGTCTTCATTTTCTAATAACCGTTTAAAATGCCGAGTCAGAATGTTCTGGAATATTCCGGATATTTCTATTCCATATTTTCCAATCTTTTAATCTTTGGTAAAAATATATCCCGAAATAATCATACAAATTATTAAGGAAACAAGATTAATCCGCTATTCTATAATAGAAACACGGAAATCTTTGTTCCGCAGGAGGAAACCACTGAGGAAAAGACGCAGCAGGTGTTGCGCCTCTTCCAAGAGACGCAGTGCCTGCTGCGCCTCCTCCTCAGTCCTTTTCTGCGTATTTTTCGTATCTTTTCGAGATTCACTTCCAAAGTTTCTCCGAAAACCCTAATTCCGTCGTGTGATTAGTATAAATAGAGACCTTCGGTCTCACATATTTCTCACGCGAGTGTCCGCCCTTCTCTTCTCCCTTTGCATTCTATACCACGTTCTTAATTTTTGGCGTCTACGTGCTTGAACATTCGACCACGTAAGCTCGGATCTTTCTGAGTACCAGCCTCGTTTTGCATGACCGACCAATTTGACCAACTCCACAATTAATCAACTTAATCAATCTGTTTATTTCCTCCTAGAGGGCACTTTCGTCGTACATTCAAGTCGAGCATCACTAAACGTTAACTTAGTTCATCTCGTTTCGTCAAACATGTAAATCTGAGGGTGTAAATCCCTATTTTATTACTGTTCTTTATTTTTGTAATCACAATTGTAAGATTTATGTCGAAAATACTCTTAAAACCGATTTGTAAAACCTTGTTTTAAAACCCTTTTTACGGATTATCAGAAGACAACCGTCGAGAAAGGACGCAGCAACTGCTGCGCCTCTTCGAAGGGACGCAGCACCTGCTGCGCCTCTTCGTGAGGCTGCCGCAGCTCCTGCTTCCTTTCTTCTTCCTTCGTCTTTTGTTCGTCCTATTGTTTTTTTTTGTTTTGCATTCAATTGTACATTGTTCATTGACACGGTAATTTCTAATATAATAATTTGACATGTAAATATTTCATCATCATTAACTTATCATCATTAAAATCCCGACTTAAATCCCTTATAATCCATATTTGCGGGTTTTCGTCATTGAAATCAATTCGGGTTTTAGAGATTCGATTTATCAATATTGAGTCTCTGGAATTCATCATTGGTATATTTGCATCTGTTGTTTATCGTCACCATCATTAGTTCGTCATTAATAACTTGTTTAACCTAATTAATTCATTTAATTCGATTAATTTGTATTTATATAATAATCTTGTTAATCTTGTAATTAATTCGTTCTAATTAGTTTTGTTCATGTTTTATTGTTTTTATGTCCTCATTCACATGTAAATAATCTGTTAATCACTTTCATCCGAGTCAATTGTTCATAATCAAGCATTAAAATCACCCACGAATATTAACAATTTGCAATTCCGGCTTCACAGCCAAAACTGAGCCAAGGAACAGACGCAGCGACTGCTGCGCCTCTTCCAAGGGACGCAGCTCTGCTGCGCCTGTTCCTGGTTAAGTTCTGTCCCTGAACTTCCGTTTCTGCTTTGACCTAGTTTATTAATTACGTATTTAATTAACTATTAATCGTATTATCACCCTTAATCTGTTCGTTTATTTATTTATTCTTTGTTTTCCAAAACCATCCGTTTTAAATGTATTTTCGACATAAATCAATAAATCCGATGTAATTATTGTAATTTTCTTTATTGTATTCCTTTTATTATATTGCTTGTATGTTTTCACATGTAATCAATCTAAATCCCGATTCGACCTAATTGTATGCTAAATTACGTGATAACCGACTTAGTCTAATTCTTCACATGTTAGTATTAAAACGTTGGATGTTGCATTGCATGCATATAATCGACAACATATCGAGTATAGAAAATTTCCCTAATCATTAGTAGAGGCCGCTATCGAGGCGGGCGGGATTAGGTGTTCGATCAAAAGAGCTTCCTAATACGTACCCTCACCCCTTACTCCAGATCTCTGTGAACACCCGTGTTCATTGGCATCCACGAGAGTCATTCTAGACATAGAATGCTAAGGGTAACGAGTTCTTGGTGTTCATGTCACTACTTTGTGTCTTGACATGACACGCGGTGTTCGAACGGTTTCCAATTTTCCACAATAAATTGGTGGCGACTCCACAAATGCACAAGGAAAAGCTTGCTTCACTTTTCGCCCCCGTGGGCCCGCGTCCACATGTTCATACAGTTATACTGGACTGACAACACCTTACTTCCCTTACTTAACAGACATATTTCTAAGTAACCCCAAATGTACCACACAATGCCCCATTTAAATAACCTTAATTCATTTGTTAGAATTATTACAAGTAAACAGGCGCAACATCAATAATAACCATGTCTCAAACTATCGTAAATCTACTTATCTTTAACAGGCTTAAGCCAAATTAAGGGGTCAAGTCGCCATTGTTAATCTACACACGAGCCAAGCGACGCACAATTGCAATTCTGTTATCATGCACTCGGAATGTAATAATCTAATCTAATTATTTCTACACAAAAGGCCATCAATAAATCTGTGTGAGATAAGGCAGTTGTGTTAGCCTTAATTAGCTACTTTAATTCGGTAGTCATCTAGCCTAAGTTTCCTCAGTTGAAGACATGCGACCGCCGAGTAAAATCGAGACACGTTTAAACTGCACACCTAATTAGATGTCAGCGAGTTGCTTGTTCCTCCGAAGTCGTTATTAGTTTTACGCCACAGAAGCGGCAACAATTAGCGTTATATAAGTATGGTGTTAAAGACATATTCAATTATTCATCCTTGCTAAGCCACTATTAATCCTTTCAGAACTCGACATTTTAGTTTCAATTTAATTGGCCTGGGGGCAAATCGGTAGTCTGATTCTCTTTCTACCTACATTACAGCTAAGTTTGTTAATTTTAAGCGCATTTAGAGTTACCGTATAGCGAGGATTGTTATCCTCTCAGAACAATACATGAAACTTCTAATCTTACTCTTATCAAATCTGTCTGTGTACTAAGCATTAGCTGTAATTTGTTTATAATTGTAAGCTAACTATATTGCAGCGAAGACTTATTATTTAAAGCGCTGATACAATTTACATAATATTCGGCCAATGAAACCCAAGACTGAACATAAATATATAAAAGCGAAAATGCCACGACAGCAATAACAAGCAGTTTGCTGCACTGCGATCACAGTTATGGTAAACCAAACGCGAAGGCGAATATCCAATCGTAAAACTAACATAATGAATCGTAAAAAAAGTAAGACAAACAACACGAAGAAACAAGTCAAGCCCAAAGATAAGGCCTTCAATTGTCAAGGACAGAGCAACAGACGTTTGCATGTGCCATATCCAACTAACTATTCGACCCACCCTCATGCAACAACCGAACTCAACCCGCCCGGCAAGGATTAAAAAAATAATAAATATCAACTATTCATCCTACTATTCATTAGGAATAGTAACTTGGCTTGCTCACTTTTATATAAGGGGAGGACTATTCGACCCACCCTCATGCAACAACCGAACTCAACCCGTCCGGCAAGGATTAAAAAAATAATAAATCTCAACTATTCATTAGGAATAGTAACTTGGCTTGCTCACTTTTATATATAAGGGGAGGATGCGACGCTTTGTAGGAAGTGTAGGTTCTACATCCATATCAAGAGCAATTTTTTTAGCAATATTAATACAAGAAAGAAATCCATCAACTCTAAACTTCTCAAAATATGATATTATACCGTCAACATGTACTATTGTGGTGTCAATATACATGGACTTAGATTGCAATTTCTTACTTACCTTGTTTATGACAAATAAAATTTCATACCAAATAATCATACCAAGCAAAAAATCAAAACTCCCAAGTGAATTATACAAACTTTCAGCCTCGCTCTTTGACATTGCATCATTATCACACGAATCATATAAAACTGACAAAGCCACCCTTAACTCGGGTGCTTGAAATCTAATAGCTTAACACTTTTAATTCGACTCTCCCAACGAGTATTAGATAAAAATTTTAAAGTATGTTCGGGAACATTATCAAGCAAAATTTTCCATCTTTTTGCGGAACTAGAAAACAATGCATATATGCGCTGCACAATACCAAAAAATGAAACAGCTCTAGTACAAGAATGTGCCATATCGCTAAGAGCAAGATTTAAACTATGACAAGCGCGAGGCATATATAATGCACTTGGGTTTACTTCAAGTAAACGTTTTTGTACGCCTTTGTGCTTTCCTTTCATATTGGAATCATTATCATAACTTTGACCTCTTATATCATCAATATTAAGATCAAGAGACTTTAAAACTTTTTGTAATTCAATAAAAAGTCCTAACCCCGTTGTATCATTCACCTCTAAAAATTCTAAAAAGTACTCTTTAATTTTTATTTTTTCATTTGACATATTCACGCATCTTACTATCAAAGCCATTTGTTCTTGATGAGAAATATCAGGAGTACTATCAAGAATTATAGAAAAATATTTTGCCTCTTTGGTAGTTTTGATTATAGAACTTTTCACATTATAAGCCAAAAGAGATATAAGTTCATTTTGAATTTTATGTCCAAGGTAATGATGATGAATATCATGATTTTGAATCTGTCTAACATGATCTTGCATTACCACATCAAATTCAGCAATTATTTCAATCAAACCTAAGAAATTACCATTATTATTTTGATATAATTTTTCATTAGATCCTCTAAATGTCAAGTTATGAGTAGCAAGACACTTTACGGCTGAAAATATTCTTAAGTAATACTTGCCTCCATCAATTTTTCTCTTTCATAATTATTTCCTGCAAGTTTTTATCAATTATTTCACACTTATCTAGCCTTACTCTCGTTTCATTCCAAGTAATCATTATAGTCTAATTTTATTCTCAAATTGCTAAAGAAAAAAAAAAGTAAATACCAAATAATACCCTTTATGGCTTTATCCCTCCCTTGCCCGTAACTCCTTTATATCCTTATTAGTTCCTTCCCCATCCTAAGGCTATGTTTGGCAAAGCGTTTCAATCTACGTAGTTTATTTGACTAAATTTCAGTTACCTTCCCCATTTGCTCTCTCACTTGCAGCTTGTGAGAGGTTTTAACCAATCCCGAAAAAGCCTCAATCCAAAGTGACTCATACCCAAAATAACACGACTCTCTATAATTCTGACAACACCACATCCGAAATTGGATTGAAAATAAAGAGCTGGGAAAAAAATGTGTAGCATACCCGACCTAATTGGCCACTTGTTAAATCTAATTATAATGGAATTTCTTCGTAACATGTTTGGCTTAGGTTTGAATTTTGATATTGTTCACGACTATTTTAGTCTTGACTCTTGACTGTGGGCTTAAATTAACAGGGCGCAATATACTCCAGTTTTTTTGGTCTTGTGGATGAATTAACGAGCACATTTTGATTAATAACAAGCCACTAAGGCCCATATTCCTTTTCTTGGTTGCTTTCTGTTTCGGATTCTGTTTAGTTTTACCGCGAATATGTGACTGACTGCTGTACCTGCAAATCTGAAATACTGCAAGTTTACAGCAGTTATCGCGTTATTAAGGCTATCAAAATTATATTAATGCAGGAAACCAAGTAATTAGGATTGAGACGAGACCACTAATTTCTCAAGCAAATGGAGTGTCGGAACCAAATGGATGTTTCATTAAGTGTTCATTTAGGCAAGGAGAACAGAATCCGCTTCCTCTACCAATGGTTTAGTATTCAAAACAGTACATCCAAATCTCAAACTTCAACCAAGTTTCGTGGCATAAAATTATGCGAACTCAACTGATATGTCGACTAAAACTTCTACCCTCCAAATTCAACATGTTATGCAGCAGCATCAACCTTGAAGCGTCTGGTCAAAGTGCCATACACCTGAAGATAGGCAAAATAGCATCATCAGTATCAATAATGAAATTGATATATAGGATATAGCACATTATTGCAAAACCAATGAGGTAAACATTTACCATGTCCCTTGCCAACTCTCCGCAGCTGGGCCACATATTCGGATATCTTCTTGATGGCGTCAACCTACACAATGATAAATAAAAATTATGAGATGTATGGTAAATAAAGATTCTGATACATGTATTAATAGGCAAATGGAGTGGTCTCACAATAAGCAATGTGAGAGGCCGTCTCATTTGAGAATTCGTGATGGATAAATTGTGCAAACAGCAGTAAATGCATATCAGCACCAACTGTCATTTAAGCCTATAGCCTGAATTCTGAAATTACCTGCTCGGTTAAGAATTCTCCTTCAACAAACTCTTGCAATTGGACATCGTTGTTTTTCTCAGCTACCTGTCATTTAGCCAACCAAGTAATGTTAACAAAAAAAATATGATCATTGTCAAAAAAAGAGATGCATTTGTAAAATCACAAAGGATTGAGATGTGTAAGAGCTACATTTGCAGATTCTAATGGAAAGAAGGTAAAGGAATCGCGTGGAAGATTATGTTTTATGTACTTACTTGATGCAGATTAAGTAACTTCTCATTTGTAAGCTTTTCCAATGACAACGCAAGTTCCATAGCTACATCACAATAGAAGCAGTAAGCATTGGAACAATAAAACTGACCGCAATAGAACAATCGCCATTCGACACTGCCTATAGGTAATGTTTGGTAACTGCAAAATGAGATGACATAACCAACATTCCTGGAGGTAAATGAGTATATGTGCTCGTTCATGCCATTGTAGAAAGTAGAAACTAGGGTATATTAGAGGTCAAATGAGGTGAAGTCCATTACAGTTAAAATTAAGCAAGACACAGAAAAACTACTAGTTGGAAAGCCAAAAACCGCATAGCAAAATTATACGAGGATTGACCTAAATAGTTTATCGTCTTCATACTGCTTTTACTCAACCACAAGAACTTGGCATGTCGAACTCCAGCTCAACATTTATACTCGCTAAAAAATCAATACATAGGACAACAAGTCATGTTGGCCAACATTACATATCATATGCCAAGGTGGCACAATGCTGGTAATGAGATTGTCAGGGAATGTTAAAGTCAACCTTCAAATCAAATATCTAATGCCAAAAGATCATTTATATCAATCACAAGACTTGTTATGCGCTGGCTACAAGAACATGTACTCCACCAGAACCAAAATGCTAGGGCAGTTTCCTTCCACTAACAATTTTCCTCCAAAAAACAGTGATTAATTTAAATGCAGCTTGCATAAACAATAAAGAGTAAATATAATGCCTCTCCATAACATTCCCATGAACAAGCAGATATGTCATTCTAATCTTACTATCAAGGTTTGCAACAGGCATATACACTACTTCCACTCCTACCAAACACAGTACGACGACATTCTAGCAAAAATCAATTAATTATACGCGTACAAGTCAGGTCACCACACCATTTAGGTTTAATTGTCAACACGAGACCAAATATAAGTTTCAATGCAGTCATGTAAGGAATGGCAACAAAGACGCCAAGTTGCAAAGAGGAATGGTAACAAATACTCCTAGTTTCAAAGACAAGACTCACCATGTAAAGCGTCTCCTTTCTCAGCATGATCGAATTCAGAAAGAGGCATCACTATTGATTGCAATTTCACCTTTCCACCTCGCTTGTTCTGCAATTCACCAAAGTAAACAATAACTTTTGAGTTCACATAAAAGGACACACTATTTCGTGATGATTAGACAATAGTCTTATCGTAAGACCAAACTGGATTATCGTGAATATTTGCAAGACACTCTAGTTGACTTATCAGTTATCATCGCAAAAAGAATTTGAGTAAGTATGCAAGTTATGTACCTGGTATTCCATCAATTTCTCAGCATGCTCCCTTTCCTCATCACTTGATTCCTTGAAAAACCTAACCATATGAAGCCCAATTTTCAACATACATTCCAATTGACACTAAAACATTACAAAAACAATAAAAAAAAGAATCGAGTATTTGATATTATACTTAGCAAGACCCTTGAGAGCCACATTGTCCCGATCAAAGTAGGCAAACATGGCATGATACACATAAGAAACGTTGTACTCCACACTGCAAAATCACCAACAGATACGATTAGGTCAGTAACTATCCAGAAATTAAGATTTGCACACGTTCCTATTCCTAATCGAATAATGGACGTAATCTTACACTTGCAACAACCGATTCAGAACTACAGAATTGCAAATCAACAGTCAAACGTACATAAATGTCATTTTAATTAATTCCACAGGTATCATTTGAAAAACTAACTATTTCAGCTAACTTGTACAAAAACAACGCAACATTAAACGCTCAAACAAATTAATGGCATCGCATTCCAAAAATGTACGAGTACTAATTACTTACATAACAATTATTTAACGGAATTAAGTACTGCCTGACTAAATGTAACTAATCGCATTTAAGGAAACACGCTGACAAAGACGTCGTCCACAACAACTGACTTAAACATCTCGAAAAATAACAGAAAACTAATCGATTTCCCACACATTTAGAGCTACTAAACGAACACACGTAACTGAAAGAACTTTATAGTTCGAAACGAGAATATCTGTATTAGTGTATCTATAAATCTATAATCGCATCTACAAGCTGATAACGGTATCAATGAAAATTCGATCAATACACAGTTTTAACACCATTAACACATACAAAGCTTCAATTCTCACAGATCATTTTTTCAGTACGGATGTATACTAAACTGTTTTGCTCGTAAATTACGATAAATCAAGATGATCAACCACAATTGGCGCAATTTGATCGAAACATAACATTTATAATCGACACATGACATTAAATAAACAAATTAACAACTTCAATTCTCACAAATCATAACTGTTCTGGTGAATTACAATATAATCAACAACGATTAGCGCAATACGATCGATAAATAACATTAATTCAAAAAACTCATTAACAAATTCAATTCATAATAAGATAATCATAGACGATGCAATCGAAAATTAAATGCGGAAACGAAGAAAATACGTACTTAATTTGCTCATTAATGGCGGCCACACACTCATCGAAACATAACATTGATAATCGACACACGACATTAAATAAACAAATTAACAACTTCAATTCTCACAAATCATAACTGTTCTGGTGAATTACAATATCATCAACAACGATTAGCGCAATACGATCGATAAATAACATTAATTCAAAAAACTCATTAACAACTCCAATTCTTAATAAGATAATCATAGACGATGCGATCGAAAATTAAAAACCGAAACGAAGAAAAATACGTACTTAATTTGCTCATTAATGGCGGCTTCACACTCATCAACAAACTTCTGACGAGCGAGAGAAGCTTGAGGAACATTCGGCACCATTGACAACTCCTTCTTCACCTCCTCAAACGGCTCGAACACGACTCCAGTCAACGCCCTGTTATTCGACTCCGTAGCCGCAACCACAACTCCTCTCCTCATCGGCAATCGCACAACCGCCGGCGAGAGAGGAGTACTCTCGCCGGAGATGGTTCCGGAACCGATAAGGGAGAACGCGGGGGAAGCTCGGAGAAGCATTTTAAACAAACGTATGAAAATGAAATGAATCGAGACGGAAATCGAAGAATTGAGGAATGGTGTGGAAAAATGCGGATGAGGGATAGGATGAGGTGGTGAGGTGGTTATATATATGTGGAAGAAGGGCTTGTGGTTGGAGTTAGGTTTGGAAGGAGAGCCGTTGGATTGGAGGACACGTGGAGGGATGAGATTAGAGGCGTGTGTTTTGCTCGTGGTCTAAGATGATGATGTTGACTGTGGTATGGTAGTAGTTTGTTACGCCACACATTTCTAGGTGTTTTGATTTAGATATTTTGTTATGTGGTTTGTTTAGACCCGGCAAATGGTGAGACGACCTGAAAATACGATATGAACCTGAGATGAAATTAGTGGGTTTGAGTCAAAATTTAGTGATCTATTTATGTAAGTGGTTCGACACGAATATGACATTAAACTTAATTGGGTCGGGTTTGGGTTGAACTTTATAAACACAAACCCGACATAAAAGGCCAATTTGTGTTTACCAACAAATCTCGCTTGTGACCGTACCCTCTCTCTCACTTACTCTCCCACTTATCATTATTATAATCGATGTGAGAGGTCACAAACTTGTGACTGTCAGAAATGACAATTTGTGTTTACTACATTAATAGTAATTTCTCTTCATCCTCTATCACGTAAATATACTTAAACTGTCCAAATATTAACAAGCTACGAACCCAACACGAAATTAGCAGGTTAGGGTTGAGGCTTGATTACCCAACTATGTAAGTGGGTTGATACAAGATCTAATTGGTTCGGGTTTAGGTTGAAGAGTTTGTGACCCGTTTACATATGTCACGAACATAAACCCGACATAATCCTGTTCGTTTTTGCGAGACCTAGGTTTGTGGAGTATAATGTGGGTTGGACTGTGTAATTACTAATTATTGGGCTAAGGAATTGGACCTACAAATAATATGATGGCCCAAAACACAGGCGCTGATATGTGAAAAACATTATCACACAAACACACACTTTGACATCAAATACTCGTAGAAAGGTTTTTTTTTATAAGGTATTTAACATTTAAGTCACTTAGCTTTCTTTTTTTTGCCTAAAAGTACTTAAAAATTATATATTTCAATTGTTAACAAGTACCAATTAATGTTTCCCCTCAAAAAAATAATTAACCTTAGGATTTGACTTACGGCAAAATGTGATTTATTTTACTCTCTCCTTAATACCGTTCTCTAAGATTGATTAATCACATAATTTAAATCACGTGATAAGAGTATAAAGTATCATAGGTGGGGAGGAGGAAAAGAGTTAAATTATGTGATTAATTAATCTTAAAAAAGGGATTAAGGGAAGTATTTAAGGTACCATGTTGAAATTTTTAATTCGCCTTGACGCCAAGTATAATTTTCAAATATTTGATTTTGACACCAAATTTGAAATTCAAATTTGATGTTAGTTTTTATTTAATATTTTTTTTATTATTGATTTTCGAATGCAGTTTCATAAATAGAATATTTATTTAAAAATTAAATTTTTTCGTTTTTTCTTAAAACAATCTCATGGTACTAAAATCTTATCTTTATTAATTCAGAAGACAATACTCAATCCAGGGCGCGCCACGTCATTAATTCAGCCTTTTTTTTTTATTTTTGGAAAATACATGTTATGGTGATACCCGTTAGTATGCAATGTATTTATTTCTTCAGAATTCCGGCTATACAAACATGTGACAAATTCCGTCTTAAAACAAATACTATGAAATAATTTTATACATTCCGAATAAATAAAATTAGTGGCATATAAGCAGAATGAATTACAAATCGTAATAAATGAAACTAATTACAAATAAATGAATTACATAATTTTAAAAAAAATAAAATAATAAAATTACATAATTACGAGAAAGAATTACATTTAATTACGGGATTGAATTACATATAATGCGAATAAATTACATGCATAATTTTTAAAAACTAGATAGTACGATATATTTAAAAAAAAAAATATCCTTTGTTATTTCCTCTTAAACCATTGCATGTGAACACGTATTTGTAACAAGTTTAAACATTAATTATGTAGATCGCTGATTTAGACCAACTAGATAAGTACAATAGAAATGCAAAAAAAAAAAAAAAAATACATCCAAAAACATTAATACCGGCCCAAATACATACCCGTGCAATTTTGCACGGGTTTAAAACTAGTTACTTTTAAAATAATTTACAAAAAGCCAGAAAAAAAAATATAAAAATTGGTAGAAATATAGAACAAGAGATGGATGAATGAAGGAAAAAAATCTGTTAGTTTTTTTTTTTTCAAAATTTATTTTTTCGGGCCGGGTCAACTTTTGGGTTAATTTCGAGTTAACATTTGTTGGGTAAGGTAAGGTCATGCCAGTATATGAAACGGGTTGACTTGGGTCACAGGGTCATCTCGGGTCAGCCTAAATCAGGTTATGTCGGGTTACGATTAATCAACGGTCCGGTTCAGTTCGGTTTCGAGTCTTAGACTCTGTTTGGCAAGACATTTCAGGTACCTACGGTCCGGTTCAGTTCGGTTTCAAGTCTTAGGCTCTGTTTGGCAAGACATTTCAGGTACCTTATTTTTTTGTAAGCATTTGGGAAGTAATTTATTTAACCAAATAAGCTACCTGAAATGAAATGTTATCTAGAGTAGCATTTAAGATTCCAGGTACCTGATTTGATTTGATTTTACGCTTTTACCCCTTAAATTCATACTATTAAATAATTATCATATCCATTTAAGTCATTTCATCAAAATCAGTTGCCTTTTCAGTTACTTAGTCAAACATTTTTTTGATATAATCAGCTATCTTATCAATCTAATTTTCAGCTACCTTATCAGTTACCTTTTCAGTTTTCAGTTAGTTTTTCAGTTTTCAGCTACCTTTTAAAGTTTTAGCTATCTTTCAATTAATTTTACCAAACAGAGCCTTAACATTTCCGAGTCAGGTTTGCTCGGGTTCGGGTCATACTTGCCAACTCTTTAAAAAAAAATTACCTAACCACACACTCTAACCAGTGAGTCAAGCTCAAGAAACAAATTACTAAATGGCTCCTTCTCATCCATACACCTAACTATCTCCCTCTTTCTTCAAAGTTGCTTTACTCGAGCTTCCTGATTGACACTGCTATCACTGTTGTAAATTTCTATCCCCTCCCCTCCACAGTTATGCTTCTTTCCTCTTTATGGCGATTCTGATATTTTTTGGGGAGCGGAATCTTTATTTAGAATCTTCATCGATGAGATCAATGAAGGTATTAGTGACATTCAGTGGGATTGATTAGATAATTTTAAAGATAACAATTTATAATGAATGTGTGATTAAATAATGAATTTGGAGAGAGCGAGGCGATAGTTTGACGAGCGGGGGGGATCAAGCAAGATTTCAAAGTGTATATTGAACATGGTATGTGCTTGGCTTGCATCTTGCATAGTTGTAAAGCTGATTATAAACTGATTACAAATTATCATTTTAAATCAATAAGCAGAAGTCAGACAAAAGCGAAATATTACTATGGCACCTGCAGGCTTATTGAACAACGGGTGTGCTATGGTGCCATGTGAGCCGCTTAAACAGACAGACCTGTGTACATGTTACAACTACATTTAGTACGGCTTGGGTGGTGGTGTGTATTTAGCTTGTCGTCAAAGCTAGCTTTCAACCAAAACAATATTTACTCCCTCTTATTCTACATAACCGTCTCATTGTGAAAATGACACAAGAATTAAGAAAATGAGTTTAGACCACACAAAACGTACAATGGGACAGTTATGTGAATAGACGGAAATGGAATTGAATTTGGACTACACAACACTTACCAAAAATAGACAATGAGACAGTTACCCGACTAGACGGAAATGGACAATGAGACGATTATCTGGAATAGGAGGGAGTATATCTTAACAAACGATTTTTAGTAGAGCGGTAAGTAAAGGTCTAATCCCAATGGACGGGTATTGTATTGACTTATCAATTGTAAATAGCTATGTCTTTAGGTGTCACAAATTGGGTTGATGTTGAAATTTGCAATCTAAACTACTAACAATGAAATGTAAATAAATGCAAAGCAATGCAAAGCAAGTAAATAAGGGTGTAAACAATTGATTAAAAACAACAGGGTGTCATGGGTTTATAGGGGAATCATGGTGAAATTACATAAACAAGTTCATAGATGCAAACAATTTATTGTTGTAGTGGAATTGAGTTAGTGTATATCTTATAATTCTTAGAAAGATTTGGGTCCCTGAGCCGAGTCGGTCACGACTTTACAACACCTAAAATCGACTTAATTCTTCCCATTCAACTATATGCATGGTCTAATAAGCCTTGAGTTGGTTTATGTCTTTCAAGTCTTGTTGAAAGGATAAGAGAGAATCATGCTAGGTTGTCAATCAAGCATTTCATCAAGCATAACAAGTGCATAAGTTGAAATTACAACAAGCAAGCAATCATATAAACATATTAAGTTTAGATCTACCCCATGATTAATTCCCCTAATCCCTCACTAACCCTAGTTAGGAGACTACTCACTCATGATCATAGAAAACATGCTAATATGGGTGTCAATCATCTTAACAAATGTAAACATGATGGATGAGTAAAACAATAAACAATAATTGATTAAGGAATAAAGGAATTATACCAAACTTAGGATGAACAATATGTAAAGGAGAGAATAATAGAAGAAAACTTGATTTATTGATGAAAAGATGTCAATTCTTCAATAATAAACCCAATAATCTTCAATGTCCAACTAGATCTAAGAGTACTTGAACAATAATTAAAGAAGGATTAATGTGTAATTAAGCTAATTGGTTTCTAATTAGCTAGTTGATGTAAGTCGTTGATATGGAAGCATAGACTCATTTATATTACGTTTAATTTACAAAGTGTGTCGGTTTAATTCGTCGTCGTGTTATTTTATTAGAGTGCTCGTCAGCCAAGTGTTATAGAATGTGGTTACTACATCATGAGGTATATGCTGGAAATTGTCACTCGTCCTAATCCGACGACAACTATCAATGAGGTCAGATTATCCCACTCGCCTGTTGTCCTACAAATCTTGGTGTTGCCTTGCAAATATTTCCCCATACAATCCCATTATTATAACTAGAATTGAACTCTTCAGCTAGCTCAGACCTATTATATCTTTTATTATGTGTGTTATTATCTAATTAGAAACCTTTATGTGCATGATTTACAACTTTTTCAAGACAAAATGGCTTATTCAGAAGAAGAAACCAATGAGGTTCGGGACTTATGGGCAAACTATTTTCTTAATGTCTAGTCATGTTACTAGATTTTACAAATTATGTTTTGGACCTTTGTAGGATGTTGAATTTGGATGGCAATTGTATAAACTAAGGTTTTGGTAAGGTCGTTGTAAGAAACTATGACGGACGACCTTTCTTCGTTGTTGATTTGGACGACGTTGTATGAATCTATATTTTGGTCGTTGTATGAAAGTATGATGAATGACCTTTGTTGGTTAGTTGTTGAATTGTGGATGGTGTTTTTTTTGTTATGAATGGCCTATGTTTTGATAAGCCCGCGGATCTATGAATGGTCTGTTTTAGAATTAGCAATTCCAAATTTTTTTAAAAAAAATGGCAAGAAAAAGGACAACGGTTTTATTAGTAAACGGATTGTAATATCATTTATAATACACATGAGGTTTAGGTAAAATATTGATGAATATAGGTACATAAAGACATCAGAATTCTATTGAAGAGGTAGGAACGATAAACACCTAAGAGGGGGAAGGGGTGAATTAGGTGTACTTTTTAAAAAATTTATCCTTAACTTAGTTAATTGATTAACTTAATTAAGTAAAGAATATTGAAGTACACAACTTGAGAGACTTAATTGAATGTAAATTCACAAGAAGGTACAACAGTTCTATGTCACAGTATAGGTGATTGTGACACAGAACTTGATTAGGTACATGCGAGAAATAGCAAAGTGAAAGAACGTAAAAGTAAATGAACAAACAAACGACATTTTAAAAATTGGTTCAACCTCTACTCCGAGGCCTACGTCCAACCGTTATTTTATTACTTGTTTAGAAATTTACTCAAACTTACTAAACCCCTTACAATGAAAATAACTCGCCAACCTACTTCGGTTGCACTCAAACTTAAAGCTACTTGGCTTCAAGAGTTTATGGGTTCTATCTCAAGGTGTTACAGAATCTTGAATCTCAAGAGTTCACTAAATGAACATGGAGATCACAATTAAGATCTAACACGAGAAACATGGAACAAACTCATTATGTCACAGTACAGCGAACTGATACTTGGAGGTTTTACAGCTTTTTCGAAAACAAATGAAGACTTTAAAAATCTGAAAAATATTTTGCAAACACTTGAAGAACAAAGCTTTAAATGCACAAATGATTTGCAATGTTTTACAATAAATGCTTTGGAAAGTCTTAAGAAATAAATGAGACTAAGACACTCTATTTATAGTGGATTTAGTCTTAGGTAAGTACAACTTAGGAAAATTAAATCCAATATAAAAATAGTAGCCTTGAGTGATGGTAAGTGTTAGACTATAGGCTTGGAGCTTAAGAAATCAGAAAACTTAAGCTACTACACTCAACATGTGACATTTTTACCAAAATGGCAAAAAACTTTTCTTACTTTAGAAGTTTGACAAGTCTTCCTTACCATTTTAGTAAAAGGTGTTTGCACAAATCTAGAGGTTTAGTCAAGTGGATTTGTGACTCAAAAATTTCAGATTGTTTTCAAACTTTTGAAAATTCAAATGTTTAAGGTTTGAAATTTGCAAAGTTTTAACACTTAAAACATTTTGTTGAAAGACCTCCTTCATACGGTAGTACCAGAAACCACAGCACGACGTACTGTTGCATGGTTTTGCCATAACTTGACTTAAATGAGAATATTACACTTACTCTTACATTTTTCGACTAAGGCTTAGAAAATATCATTGTCTTGACTTTCTTGATTATCTTGATCATCTTGAATCATTGTTGAAAGTCCATTTGATTGCTTCAATCACTAATCATTCAACTAAAAGCAAACAATCAAATAACAAAGGGGACTTGGCATCATCAACTTAATGTGTTCTAACATCTATGTAAACCGATGTACATAACAACAACAGACATCGGATTACAACTAAACACTGATGTACATAACACTAAAAGACATCGGATTATAACTATACACTGATGTATATCAATATATATGGACATCAGATATTTAGAAATCCGTTGTGCAAATTTTAATGGACATCAGTTTAAAATCCGATGTACATTAATCCACAATACTAGACATTACCGAACTCTACATCGGGTGTCTATCCGATGTCCATATACCAAAACGTCCGATGTGGATAACGAGTTTTGTAGTAGTGCACTCCCATAATTGACTTTTGCCAATCTAAATTTCTACCATCTCTTAGAGCTGCTATAAAGCTCTGTGGTAATCCTTCAAGAGTTAAGGGTTTAAAAGACACTTGGACTAATCCTATGTGAAGAAACTTATAATCAGATTTTCTGTAAGGTTCTATATCATAATTATTTAGTAATTGAACGTACATCTCATCATTATTCAAAGAAATTGATTTTTCGGTAGTTTTGACTACTTGTTTTAAACATATTTTTTCAAACCATCATATTTTATAAATGTTTTAGTATTAACTTTAGGAATAGTCCATTTGTTTAATAAATCAAGATCTTGAGGTAAATCAACCTTGTTAGTGATCTGTTTTTAACAGCAGACTTGCTCATATTGATATGCTTTACTAACTTACTCATAACAAAAACATGTTGAATTATATCTTAACTATCATAAACTCCCTATTATTCCATGACTCTGATACCAAATAATCTCCATGACTAAACAATAATCTTTTAATTAAAATAAAATAAATTTGGTATGAAGCCATAAGTTACAAATTGCTAAATTTTTCATTTGGCGTTATTATAAGAAAATGATTTAATGCGTACTTATTTCGTATAAAGTAAAACTATAAATTGTTATTATAAATAGTTTTGTGATAAAAATATTCATTAAAAAATTGAGAACGTTTATACATGAAACCATTAGCTTCGAGTTAAAAAAAAAACATTTTCATTAAAAAACACATTTCAAGACATTACTTATTTTTTTTATTAGTTTTACAAATTAGTTATTTTCTCTTCTCAAATCAAAGTATATCGAGGTGAAATTACAAAATTAACGAGGTGTCAATTTAATACTCCCTCTGTTTTTCTATATATGACTTTCTCACATTTCGAGACACACACTTCTCTCTTCAATATCTCTCAAATTATATGATTAAATATAGTGATATGTATACTCATATGAAAGAATTTTTCATAAGGAATTTAATGGTATAATTTTTATAATTTTTTACCAAATATATTTTTGTAAATATTAAAGTCAAAGGCTCACCTCGAAAAAACAAAACGTCATATATTAAAAAATGGAGGGAGTATATAAGAGCAATAGCAATAGAAGAACTTTATATAAAGTTCTTTTTTTGCCATGTCATATTTTAGTAATTTCAATGTTTAAGAACTTTTGTTTACAATAGATCTCATTTATATAGGTGCTGTTTGGCCTTGCTTATGAAAAATGGCTTTTCCTTTTTAAAATGAGTTTATTCACAAGTTACTTTTCGGAAAAGTTTTAGTTGTTTGGCCATACTTTTGTAAAAACGGTTTCTCACAAAATTTATATGTTTGGCTTAACTACTTTAATACAACTTTTGTTTGCTTATTTGGTTCTTTATATAAAAAGTAGAAGTAGAAGTAGTAAACATCTACTTCTCCTTTTGGGGGTGAATAATCAGTTTTTGACTTCTCAAAAGCACTTTTAAAACTCTCTAATTTACCATGTTTGGCCAAGCTACTACTTTTTCAATTACAAAAGCACTTTTTAAGCTTGGCCAAACAGCACCATAAAGTTCTTAAATTGAAAATAGATTATAGTAATTGGCCTTTCACAATTTTCAAAGTTATATTTATTGGTCACCAAATTCCAATATGTAACAAACTAAGTTCTTATTTTAGAACTTGGTTCTTTATTTTAAGAACAACTTTTAGTTGTAATAGAGGAACTTTATAATTTGGGGTTCTTATTGAAGACCCCAAGAATAAGAACCACTATTGTTATTGCTCTAAATATTGCATAAATGTTGATTATTTTCTTTCTAAAGTTTTTGTGTCAACATTTAATATCGCATTATTTTATAATTTGTTACTCCATTAAAGAATAACAATTGACAGGAACGAAGAAGGTGTTGAGAATGCTCCAAAATTAGTTTTAGTTAGTCTCCTATTATTTAGTTAATTAGGGGCTAATATGATTCCTATTAATATGGCATTAAGATAGTAGTGGTCAAAGTAATTGTTAACAACAAAGTGTCTAATGGCAGTTGATGCAAGAGGTGGGTTTGCCCACTAGTTTAGGATATTTAGTTAAAGTTGTAAGCCTATAAAAAGGCTAGTAATGTATCGGAAATAATTGAGTCACTTTACGATAACTTTCTCCCTATATTTCACTCTCCTCTCTAATTTCTAGTCTATCATGTGGTATCAGAGCTTTTGAGGCGGTGTTGACAACGTTGTCATCCCCGCTCAAGTAGTCAGGTTCGATTCCCGAAATGGGGCGATCATAAAAAAAAAATGTTGAGAGCAAAAAAAAAAAAAAAAAAATCCCATTTTTGTGTTGAGTTACAAGTGAGCCACGCAGCCTTTGTACCAATTTATTTCCACATTGAAAAAAATTTGAGAGAGAAGTTGAGTGAATTGTTTGGTAAAAAAAAAAAAGGTGAAAAGTGCATCATAATTGAGAGATAGAGAGAAGTGCTCTATCGGGTTTGGTAGAGAAAAATGGCTCTACCGTATTTTGGGTGAAGAGAAGTGCTTCACATATTATGGTGAGAAGTGGTGGAAAGAAGGGCTCCATCGATAAATCGGATTTTGGAGAGAAGTGCCCCAAATGAAAGTTGGTGATGATGTGCACCAACAAGAGGATGACGAGAAGGGCGTCACAAAGTGAAGACAAGGGCTTCACAAATTGAGATGGAGAAAAGTACTCCGTTAATTGACGTTGGTGACAACGGGCATCAACAAGGTCGGTGACAAAAAAATGGGTCACAAAGTGAAGACAAGGGCTTCACAAAGTTAGATGAAGAAACGTCTATTTGATCGAGCAATTTACGATTTTGGAGTCCAAGAAAAGGAGACTCAATATAAGTCTCGAAAGGAGACTATATTTGAAGTTGGGTGTGAAGCTCAACATGTGCGGGTGCGAAAAGGATCGCATACCGTTTAAAGGTGATTTGCTCATCGATGACAATTGAAAGGGAACAATGTTCTGAAGATGCAAAATTGTAGGCAAGAGGTTGATAAACATGAAATTAGGTGTTACGTGATGAATTTGTTGGTCTAGGTGTAATTCAAGATCATCGTATTCAATGAAATTGGTTGGAATGGAAGTATGTTTTTTGAAGGCATAAGCAAGCAACCAAGTCAACAAAAAATGAACGTGAGGTCTGGTTAAAAGAGACGCCAAATGCTAAATTTTGAGTCAATGAAATGGAGACTCGTCTTAAGTTTCGAGCTCGAGAAATTTTTTTGAAGATGTTGGTAACAGAATCTAATCATGATTGATGATGGTGATTGAACAATGATTGTATGAATGTAGAGAAAGAATCAGAGAGAATGAACTTGAGAGAAGAATTCTTATCTATTTAATGAATGAATGATAACTCGTGTCTTACAATGGTACATGTGATCTTGCTTATATAGTCAGTGATAAACCGACCTAAGCTCTAACCATAGAAAGGTAATTCTAACTAATTGAAGTAGTTACAACTAACTAAAGTTAGTTGTACTAACAGCTTATAACTAACTTTGTAACAGATTTCTTCCTTAATCTCCAACACCCCCCCTCAAGTTGGAGGGTGTGGAGAACATCCCCAACTTGGCTTGTAGAAACGGATGCCTTGGTCCAGACAATGCTTTAGTGAATAAGTCTGCTGGTTGCTGATGTGTAGGTAAATAGGACAAAGTGATCAAGCCTTGCTGTAGTTTTTCTCGAATGAAATGGCAATCCAAGTCTATGTGCTTGGTCCTCTCATGGAAAACGGGATTCCTGGCTATATGAATAGCAGACTGACTATCACATTTGATTGGTACAGCAGCAATGTTAGGAACTGATAACTCAGAGAGAAGACGACTTAACCAGGCAAGTTCAGCTGTTATACGACGTAAAGATCTGTACTCAGCCTCTGCTGAAGAAAGTGAAATGGTCTGTTGCTTCTTCGACTTCCAGGAAATCAAGGATCCTCCTAAGAAAACCAAGAAACCACTAACAGACTTCCTTGTGTCAGGACAAGATGCCCAGTCTGCATCACAGAAGCCCTGAAGAGAATAATCGTCTTTATCATTTAGAAAAATACCCTTTGAAATGTCCCCTGCAATGTATTTGAGGACGTGGATTGCTGAAGACCAGTGTTGCTCCCGTGGAAAAGCCATAAACTGACTCAATAATTGGACAACAAAGGCTATATCAGGACGTGAAGCTTGCCTACTAACTTTCTGTAAGCAGCTGGATCATCTATGAGATTACCAGATCTGTTGTGAAGCTTGACTGTTGGATCCAGTGGACAAGACACTGATCTTGCAGAAAGGCAGTCAAATTCTTGTAACAGCTCTTTTGTAAACTTTGCTTGTGTGATAGCTATGCCACCTTGTAAATGATGAAATTCCAAACCTAGGAAATAATTCAGTTTACCCAGGTCCTTGATCTTAAAAGTATTGTCTAAGAAAGTCTTGAGAGCAATCATTTCATTATCATCATCTCCAACTAAAAGAATATCATCAACATAAACTGCTATATATACAACCTTGCCATTGTTATGCTTGGAAAACAAGGAGTAATCATTTAAAGATTGCCGATAACCTCTTGACTTTAAGGACTGGCAGAGCTTGGCATTCCATTGCCTAGATGCCTGCTTCAGACCATAGAGTGACTTCTCCAACTTGCAGACGATATTTTTATCCTGAACTGGCAGACCAGGGGGGACTTTCATATACACTTCTTCATGTAACTCCCCATGAAGAAATGCATTATTGACATCTAGTTGTGTCATTTTCCATCTCTTCTTGACTGCTACAGCAACTAATGACCTGATGGTGGTCATTTTGACTACTGGAGAAAACGTCTCTGTATAGTCAATGCCTTCTTTTTGTGTGAAACCTTTCACAACAAGCCGTGCTTTGTATCTCTCAATAGTGCCATCAGACTTATGCTTGACTTTAAACACCCATTTGCAAGATATAGATTTCTTCCCAGGAGGCAAAGTAACTAAAGACCAAGTATTGTTGGCCTCTAAAGCATTGAACTCAGCAGCAATGGCTTCTTGCCATTCAGGATATATAGATGCTTCCTCATAATTTTTAGGTTCTTGTACAAGCAGTATATTTCTTATAGTGGAATTGGAATCAACAACAACAGACATACAAATAGAGTTTGATACTGATGGTGTGGGAATGCATAAAGAAGTAAGAGTGTGATTGCAAATATCAGATATGGCAGCATTACAGGTCTTGTTATGTGATGGACAAACAAAATCTTGTAGATAAGATGGAGGATGTGACTGTCTAGTGGACTGTCTAACATTTGTATGAGGTTGTGAATGAGGAATAGATACTCTAGATGCATGAATGGATGCAGTATCAGCTGAATTATGAGGATTAACAGGTTCTGGTATGTCTGGTATAGTGGGTGAACCAACAGTGGGAGTAGATGACTCAGTACTATCAGGTGCAGAGATGGGTATAAAAGAATTCATAGCATCTTTAATATAAGGAAATACATTCTCATGAAACACCACATCTCTTGAATACATAATGGAAAAATTATTCAGATTTAATAGCTTATATGCCTTCTTGCCAAAAGGATATCCTAAAAAAGCACAAGTAATAGCCCTGGGAGAAAATTTATCTCTACCAGGCTTAGGTGAAGATGCATAGACTAAACAACCAAAAGACCTCATGTGACTCAGATCAGGTTCTTTTCCAAACAGTAATTGATAAGGAGAAATATTATCTAAAATCTTTGATGGTAATCTATTGATGATATAAGTTGCAGTTAGAATGCATTCTCCCCAATATTTAGTGGGCAAATTGGATTGGAAACCTAATGCTCTGGCTGTTTCTAACAAATGCTTGTGTTTCCTTTCAACGACCCCATTTTGTTGGGGTGTGTGGACGCAAGAGGTTTGATGTAAAATTCCATTATCATTTAAAAATTGAGAAGTGATAGTACTAGTCCCAAGCTCAAAAGCATTATCAGACCTGATACACTTAACTTTCTTACCAAATTGAGTATCAACCATGGTGATGAAGGATTTTATGAATACAAAAGCATTACCTTTGCAAGTGAGTAAATGAGTCCAAGTACATCGTGTAAAATCATCAACAATTGTGAGGAAATATTTGTAACCATTATAAGTAGCAGTGTGATAAGGACCCCATAAATCAATATGTAATAACTCAAAAGCTTGCAAAGAAACAGAATCACTTGAAGAAAAAGATAGCCTATGTTGTCTTGCCTTGGCACAAATAGAACAGGAAATGAGAGCATTTTCATTCATAGAAGAGACATTACATAGCTTCTTAAGTTTGTAAAGTGGTAAATGGCCTAGTCTATTATGCCAAACATTACAATTCTCATCAGTAATCACATTATTAGAGCTGCTACTATTAAGAGAAACATCAGGTACAGCAGTTTTATTGTGTTGCAGTAGATAGAGATCATTATAATTCCTACCAAGGACCAAGTGCCTCTTGGAATAGTCCTGCAGATAGCAAAGGGAAGGGGTAAAGCTAACTACTGAGTTGAATTGCTTATTTAATTTACTGATTGATAGCAGATTATATTTGAAACAAGGCACATATAAAACATCATTCAAACATAACTCAGCAGTTACAGGCACTGACCCAATTGTATCTATGCACACAACACTTCCATTTGTTAAGGAGATTGAATAAGGTCTTTGTAAGGTTTTAAACTCAGAAAACAAAGCCTTGTTAGAACACATGTGGTCACTGGCACCAGTGTCCAGAATCCAAGAATTAAGGAATGGGTTAACTAAATATTGCGAATAAATTTCAGGAGAAGAATGAGATGTACCTGAAAAATTAGCAGAAGATGCTGGTCCAATAGAGTCATCAGAAGAATTAATCCCAGCAAAATTAGCAGATGAGCCAGGCACAAAAGAAAAGCCTCCAAAAGATGAAGCAGAACCTGTAGCATTATTGAGAACTTGATTTGAACCGGAAATAGAACCCTGAGCAAAACCTTCAGATGCAGGCCCTACAACTCCTTCTTGCTCATTGAAAACGTTGCCTGCAAACCTTCTATTTCTATTCTGAAGATGTCTACAGATTTCAATCTTATGCCCATGCTTCTTGCAGTAATTACAGAAAGGAATAGGGACTGATGGAACAGCACCTTCATCTGCAGCCAAACCCTTGCCTTTAGAATAATTTTGTTGTTGCTGAATATTCTGATGCTGAAAATTTTGTTGAGGATGCTGCTGATAATTGTTTCGTCTAACATTGAAATTCCCTTGCTGATTAGAACCAGTTGATTGAGTCTTGTAAAACTGATTTTTCTGTTGATACCCATTGTTATGATAACCAACATTGCTATTGTTAAAACTAGTATTGTTATAACCACTGGAATTGCTTCTATAAGCATTCTTGGAATTACCAGCATAGAGTGCAGCGGAATCAGCTTGGAAATTAACAGTATGATGCATTTCCCTTTGACCTTCTTCCTGAAGAAGATTGTTATATATGGAAGACAACTTAGGAAGAGGATTCTGCATCAATATGGTGCCTCTAACAACTGCAAAGGAATCATTTAAACCCATCAAAAATTGCACAATTCTTTGATCTTCTTGAAACTTCTTCTGCTTGATCTTTGCACCACACTGACAGTTGCAAGAACAAAGAGGGTTCATACCCATGCCATCTAACTCATCCCATATCGACTTCAGTTTGGTAAAATAGGAAGATATACTGTCGTTACCCTGAGAAAAATCAGATAACTTCTTCTGTGTGCCATACAATTGAGCACCATTACTCTGACCAAATCTATCTTCCAACTCAGACCAAGCAACTTCTGCAGAACTGCTGTAGAGGATAGACTTGCCAATTTCTGGTGAACAAGAGTTCAAAATCCAAGAGAAAACTATATCATTGCAACGTTGCCAAGATTTTGCTGTAGAATTAGTAGCTGCTGGTCTGGGTAAACTTCCATCAATAAAGCTCAACTTGTTCTTTGCCGAGAGAGCAATCAGCATAGCACGCTTCCAGCCGCCATAACCAGTACCATCAAACACTGTACCAACCAATTTAATCCCTGGGATGTCAGAATGATGAATAAAATGAGGATCTTCTGGACCAATGGAGTTGTTTGTTTCAGTAGTTTCTGGCATGATTGATAGTAGAGAAAGAAAAGATTTGGATTGAAGAAATTAAGACAAAATCTTGAATGTAAAGAAAAATTTATGATGATGAAGATGAATGTTTGATTGTATACTAAGAGTAAACTACGATATGCAGAAACAAGATCAAATTAATGACCTTGCTCTGATACCATGTTGGTAACAGAATCTAATCATGATTGATGATGGTGATTGAACAATGATTGTATGAATGTAGAGAAAAAATCAGAGAGAATGAACTTGAGAGAAGAATTCTTATGTATTGAATGAATGAATGATAACTCGTGTCTTACAATGGTACATGTGATCTTGCTTATATAGTCAGTGATAAACCGACCTAAGCTCTAACCATAGAAAAGTAATTCTAACTAATTGAAGTAGTTACAACTAACTAAAGTTAGTTGTACTAACAGCTTATAACTAACTTTGTAACAGATTTCTTCCTTAATCTCCAACAGAAGATGGGTAGACAAAATCCCAATCGATCAAGACAAATGGACGGTCCCGAAATGAGGTAACCGGAGTATTCATCTTACAAGCATGGGTGAAGATCAAAAGAAGTTTATGAGAACATGAAGTTTCGTAAGGGTTTCTTTGTTACGGCGAAGGACGTAACGAGTCTAGTAACGAGTATGGTTCGGCAAGGCAAGAAGTCGACGTGAATCCAGCAAATTTTGGATCAAGGGGGTGTGTTGAGAATGCTCCAAAATTAGTTTTAGTTAGTCTCCTATTATTTAGTTAATTAGGGGCTAATATGATTCCTATTAATATGGCATTAAGATAGTAGTGGTCAAAGTAATTGTTAACAACAAAGTGTCTAATGGCAGTTGATGCAAGAGGTGGGTTTGCCCACTAGTTTAGGATATTTAGTTAAAGTTGTAAGCCTATAAAAAGGCTAGTAATGTATCGGAAATAATTGAGTCAGTTTACGATAACTTTCTCCCTATGTTTTACTCTCTTCTCTCATTTTTAGTCTATCAGAAGGAAGTTTGTGATTATTATGTAAAACGAAAATGTTGCCATGGATAATGGATGAGAAACATAGGAGTAATAAATAATCAATCAAAAGATATGTACATGTATGTAAGTGGTGATGGAAAACCATGCATCTCGAAAATGAGTGTTTGCTTAGAACTACGATTACTCATTAATGATCTACATCGGAAGCATCTCCCATGCACACACTTTATTTTGCCTTTCAAGATGTGATGAAAAGATGTCTGTTTTCTGGGTTTTACCAAAAAGTTTTCCATCAAATTATGAAATAAAACAATCTAATCTAGCTAGGGAACAATTGTATAACTAATTAAGATAAGGGAAAAAAAAAACAATACAACAAGCAGACAAGAAAAGGTTCGCACTCCCATGGATTAATTTCTACAGGGTTCTTAAATCATTTAATGCCCACTAATGACAAAGATACTTCCTTAATGTAATCCCTCCTTAAAATCCTTTTAAAATTTTATTATAAGACCATTGTATGATATAATCATATAAAAAGTAATCATTTTATAGAAAAAAATTACCATTTTTTAACATATTATAATAAAGCGATCATTTTTAAAAGTGGTCACTTTTTAATATAAAACTAGTGTAGATCCCGCGCAAATGCGCGGTATTTTAGATAATAACTTATAAAGATGTCAAATATTATAGTTTAGTAACATGTTTAAGTGATATACTCCGTAAGAAAAAATATTTGATAGTTTTCACACCATATATGATTAACGTTCTAACTGAACCTTATTATATAAATTACTTCACTGTTACAAATAATATTATTATACGATTACATTAACCAATAAAATAACCTCAAGTAATGAATTAATTATACAATAAAATTAGAAAAACTGCAAAAGAAGCTGGTCAACTTGTAGAGAGGGGATTATCTGTCCCATTTGACGTTCCATCGTGTGTCCCATTATCCCTCCTTATGAGTTATGACACATCATTAACTTAATCAAAATAATTACCATTTTTATTATGTGAGTGATAATGTGTCGTAAATAAAAGCAATGGGACAGGAGATGGAACACAAAAGTGGGACAGAAGATCTCAACTACTTTTATATCATAAGACAGAAAAATAGAATTATAAAAGACATATTTTTTAGCCGAATTTCTTATCATTAAATGTCAATAAATTTTTATCATAAAACTCTTCAAATAAAAAAATAATAATTTCGGTATCATAAAATAGACTGGAAATAAAATTATAAGAAATGTAATATATATAGAATCTTCTAAATATTTACATGTAAAAAATAAAAAATTATGTCCTTTTATTACAGATACTTAGCCCAAATTAGGAAATATTTTTTAGGCGGAAAAATGAGAGTTTTACCTATTCATTTAATAAATAGGGGATTAAGTTAGAAAAATATTGAAATATTATATTTTGTATTTTATTTGTCATCAGTTATAGTGGGGATTTGTCAAGTTTTTTTTTTTTACGTTGACAACTTTAGGTAAATTTGCTAGAGTATATATTTAGAGAATGAAAATGGAATATTAGTGGAGCCAATTAATGAAGTGGGTCCAATTTCATTAGTCATCATAAAGTTGAGCGCAATTTTCAATATTTAGCCCATATTTGAGCGGGATAATTAAGCGGGAATATTGGAGGAGTGTTAATCTTTTAGTATATAGAGGATGACCACTATTTATCATATATTTCAAATTAATAGTTTACATGTCATTGTACAATAACTATTATACAACGATTGCATTATACTGTATAACGACCGCATACAATAACTATTATAATTTTGTACAGTCGAATACAATAACTATTATAGTTTTGTACAATACTTTATTCATTTGAAATAAGGTATCCAAGCCACTTAATAACTTTGGTAGCTAGTTGGCTTTAGCTTGCTAGACCTTATTCTGTAATGAGCCTACAACCAGAATCAAAGATAATTAATACATATGCCGTACGTGAAATACTGGAGGTAGATCGGATTAGCAATTTTATAAAATTTTACGAAGGATTATTATAGATATATATATACTCCGTATATAAATTTCTCTACATTTTGACATTTTTATTAGAGAATAAGATCTCATATGCAATTATATAAGGTAATATTAAGATGGGTTTAATGCGTATTAGGAAATAATATATGATAAGTTCCGTTATCGGGCCTGGGCCGCACCCGCATGAAGGAGAGAGAGTCCGACTTATAAGTCCAAAGAGGTTCCATCCCAAAACCAATTGGCGATGAGTGGAGTAACTCATTGTTTTATATGATAGACAACTCTCTCCTCTTTTTCCAATGTGGGATACTCACATGTGCCTTTTATCATGGGTGAGCCGTATCTTGACACTCCCTCTCACATGTGAGGTCCCTATTCAGGCAGATTGGACTTTTTAAATCTTTTGGCCAACTGCAATTTTCCTGGCCCAGTTTTTCTTTTTCTATTTTTCATACCCAGTTTTTCATACCCAGGTCTTTGTTTTAGTTTTTTTTGGACCATGGACTCTGATACCATGATAAGTTCCGTTATCGGGCCTGGGCCGCACCCGCATGAAGGAGAGAGAGTCCGACTTATAAGTCCAAAGAGGTTCCATCCCAAAACCAATTGGCGATGGGTGAGTAACTCATTGTTTTATATGATAGACAACTCTCTCCTCTTTTTCCAATGTGGGATACTCACATGTGCCTTTTATCATGGGTGAGCCGTGTCTTGACAATATATTGAGAGAAAATATGTAAGATATTATTAATTTATTATTGTCCTAGGGAATAAGTTAGAGGGTTCTAAATCTATAAATTTAGGGTTTGAATGAGTATTATAAATACGGATCTTATATATTCATATCAAACACAATACTAATAATACAAACTACGGAGTACGTTTCATGAAACCCTCCCTTTTCATCCACAAATAGGATTATACATCCAGTTGTACCATGAGCATTGTACAACCAAGGTATAAGAATCCGAACTTATATGTATTTTTTCTGAGCTAATTCAAAATTCATGTTTTTAATTCTAAATGGATGAGTTTAGTATTTTCTACTAAAGCTCATATTATTTAACATAAAGCTCGAATACTTTATCACAAAGCTCAAATTCTACACCGTACAACATATACAACTGGTTGTATAATCCATGAATTGCTTTTCATCTACTAGATCAATGTCGTCTTGCTCCAATAAACACATCGTTTTCCACTAGAACTTCCCCTTCATCTACGTGGAAAACGATGCTTCATCTACGTGGAAAACGGTGTGTTATTGAGCATGACGACATTATGGCGGATTTCGAAGAATTTTCTCTAATCATATACGAGTATTTCTTTAATGCAATAGCCAAGTTGCCGATGTAACATCATAGATTTTTATCAAAAGTTACATGTCAGTTATTGAGAAAACAGTTATATAAGGAAAATAAATAAATCTAGAGAGTAATTAAAAGTTACCTATTATAAAAATAGAATTTCCATGATATTCCCTATTTTATTTCGAAAATTCAAATTTAAATGTTCACACTACTAAAACAACTAAAATAAGGATGTTATTAGTGATTCACTGAATTCAAAAATATATATTGGCTATTTTTTTAGGAAATAAATTAAAATATTTTTCCCATAAAATGGTAAAATATTTTCCTAAAATGCTAGAAAATTTTATGCATACTATAGTAACCATATTTGTCAATATTATTAAAAAGATCAATGCGTGAGCTTTATTTAAAAATGAGGAGTTTAAATGCAATTAAGTTTCTAATTTCCAGGCTATAGTCACTCTCAATTTAAAATTAGCAATTTTGAGTCAATGTACTCATTACTTATACACCCCAACTTGAGATTTAGTTAATGATGATAGGTTTATTTGTCAGGTTTATTTGTCGTACGATCTTATGAATAGGATTTCCCAATCATAAAAAAAAAACATAATTATTATTTTAATATGCTTAACAATAACAAAATAATAAAATCTAATTTTTTCTTTCATTTTCGAACATATATAACTATGTTTATCGCCATTATCATAACTATTGACAAAGTGTTATAATTATATATAAAATGAGTTATTAAGTAAGGAGTAAGTTTTCCATGTAGTTGTTAATATTAAAAAATTTAAAGCAATCCCGTGAATTTTCACGGGTTTAAACCTAGTATTAAGATATAGTTTAACCCTAAACCCATAGATGATCTTGAACACTCTAACTTATTTTCTAAAACGATAATAATATCTTAATATATATATTTGTTCTCAATATATTATTTCCTAATACTTATTAAACTACGAAGTACCTTAATATTATTATCCCATATGACTATATGAGATCTTATTCTCTAATAACATTTGTTCTATAAAATTCGCCATTTTAATCTTTTTTTTTTTTGAAGAAGTATATTTCTGAAAGAAATCCTTCTATGAAAAAAGTGACGAATTTTCTTAATATACATATACGCTTCTTCTTATCAAAATTATTTATTTACTTTTGATAAAATAACTCTTAAAAAAAATCGAATGTGTGGTGCTGATGTGACTACTTCTAACACAAGTCTAGTAGAGTTTCAAAGAACAGCAGGGAGACAAAAGGCTAGTTTTATCATTAGCATTTAAGGGTCTGCTGGTCACATAAAAAATATAAGGAAAATACAATCTTTTAATTTCTTAAAAGAATTACTCCCTCCGTGCCGGTCATTTGTTGTCCTTTGGTTTTGGTATAAAGACCAAAGAAAGGGGGAAGGGGCCAATTGCTAAATGACAAGTGGAATAAATTGAGTGTGAATGATTAAATTACTCATCAAATTCATTCTTAAAATAGAAAGGACAACAAATGATTGAGACACCCCAAAATAAAAAAGGACAACAAATGACCGGGAAATGTACAAGTATGTTATCGAGTTTTATAAAAATATATTATTGTGTAATACGTTTTTATACTTTAAGACGGTCCAATTCTATAAAACTCACACCTTTATTGATGACAATAAATGAATGATTTTTTATAACCATCTCATAATATAAAAAAGTCTTATTCAAGAATTTGCGATTAAGTATACTATAAAATAAAGGTGTAGACATGCAGACATGCATGAAGGTTCTTACTACTAAGAGAGACAAAACGCTAGGAAATAAGTGCTGTTTTTTTGGCAGGAAGACAAGATTCAATGAAGTGATTTGGAATCATGTGAAGTGCCATTAATGCATGTTATAAGTATTTGGGAGAGATAAGGATTAGGGTTTTCTCCAATGTTTAATTATTCATTTACTTTTAAAATTTAAATTTTGTTCTTCTTCTTTTCCCTCGAACTAGGGTTTTGCTACTCTTTAATTTACTCTCATGTCAGGCTTCATTAATGCTATTGTTGGACAATAATCGAGGAATTCCGTGAAAAAATTCCTTAAGGGAGGTATCTAATAAGATTCTAAAAGAGTTATTGTAAAACCGGTTTTCTTAATAATTATTAATTATTTTACGGATTACTTATTAACACGGTTATGTATAGATTTTAATATCGTGTATTTAAAAACTGTTTATATATATGCATATAAGACTGACGGTTTTTCTTTAGTTAATTAGGGGATACTGGATGAAAATGCAAATGTAGCAAAGTTTCTCATAGTTTTCATACTGTTAAGGATGGAATATAATTTTTTAATTTGGTTAAAATATCAAGTAAATGATGTTCAATTCTTGCATTGTAATATTGAATACATTTCCTCAAAAAATTAATTCAAACAATCCTTCAAGCAACCTTCTTACTTGTTGGATTTGCTTAATCCACTCTAAGACCATCCCAAGCAAGGTCAATTGCTTGATCATGACCTTGCTTGGTCATGGTTAATGACTTAATTATGTGAAATGATGGAGATCACCATTGATGAAGGAAATAAAGCTTGAAACAGAGTAACAGAATGTAGAGAGAGAAAACACAAAGCTA
The DNA here is from genome assembly GCF_048544455.1 of Silene latifolia. Classification (NCBI taxonomy): domain Eukaryota; kingdom Viridiplantae; phylum Streptophyta; class Magnoliopsida; order Caryophyllales; family Caryophyllaceae; genus Silene; species Silene latifolia. The sequence goes on along the minus strand of NC_133536.1, from coordinate 201,777,139 downwards.
AATAAAGTTTGTTGTGTATTGATTAAGTTAGTTATGAAAGTTGTTACAAGGTATTTATATACAATCTAGATATGTACAAGCTACTATGTTCATATCCCCCCTTCAAGGTGGATTGGCTGTGAAGACAAGGCCAAGCTTGGAAGCTAAGAAATGATGCTGTTGAGAACCCAGGGGTTTAGTCATCAAATCCGCCAGTTGCAGTCCTGTTCTAACATGACGAGGCTCAAGCAACCCTTCTTGTAGTTTATCCCGCGCAAAATGACAGTCTATATTGAGATGTTTTGTGCGCTCGTGAAAGACGGGATTTTCTGAGATGTGTAGAGCAGCTTTATTGTCACAAAACAAGGGTATGGGTAAACTTGTTTGTATTCTCAAATTCTTTAGCAATGCCTGCAACCAAACAAGCTCACTAGAAGCATAGGACATGCTCCTGTATTCGGCCTCAGCTGTACTCTTACTGACGGTTTTCTGTTTCTTGGTTTTCCAAGAAATTAAAGAAGAGCCTAACAGCATACAAAATCCACTTAAGGATCTGGAAGAAAACCTGCAAGTTCCCCAATCTGCGTCACTATAGGCAGTGAGGTCGAGAGTAGTATAAGCAGAGTAGAACAATCCTGCATTAATAGTGCCTCTGAGATACTTGACCACATGAATAACAGCCTGAAGATGAGGTTCCCGTGGTTGAGTCAGAAATTGGCTCAAATGTTGGACAGCATGAGAAATATCACGACGGGTAAGATTTAAGTACAGTAGTCGGCCAACAAGTCTCCTATATTGCTCAGGATTTTGTAAAATATCACCATTATCAGTGGATAACTGCAGGCCCTTAGGCAAGGGGAATGCTGAGGTGGTGCAATCTTCCATATTCATATCCTTGATGATGTCAAGAATATACTTGCGTTGATTAAGCATGATCCCAGTAGAGTTCCTAGCCACCTCAAGACCCAAAAAATATCGCATTTCACCTAGATCTTTGATAGTAAACTTGAGATCAAGTTGATGCTTTGTAGCAATGATTCCTTCAGAATCATCTCATGTGAGGAGGATATCATCAACATACACTAGGGCAACCAAAAAGGAACCAGCAGTATGCTTTGTGAACATAGAATAATCTTCTCTAGACTGTGTAAATCCCAAATGCTTCAAAAATTTGGTAAGTTCAACATTCCATTGTCTAGAGGCTTGTTTAAGACCATAGATAGACTTCTTGAGTTTGCAAACCATGTTATGCTATGCTTTGGTATACCCTTCAGGAGGTTTCATATAGACTTCTTCCTCAAGATAGCCATGAAAAAAAGCATTGTTGATATCTAATTGATATAGGGGCCACTTCTTAACAGCTGCAATGGCTAAGACTGCCCTCACTGTTGTGAACTTGGCAACAGGAGAAAACGTGTGCTTTTAATCCTTGTCCTTGACCTGGCTAAAACCCTTAGCAACAAGCCTAGCTTTATACCTCTCAATGCTCCCATCTGCCCTATGTTTGACCTTGAATACCCATTTGGAACCAATGGCTTTATGACCAGTGGGAAGAGGAACCAGATCCCATGTTTGATTGTGCTCCAAAGCCTGAAGTTCTTGATGCATTGCTGCCACCCAATTAGAATCAGTACTTGCTTGTTTGTAGGTGGAAGGCTCCAGTGTGTTAAACACAGTGTTCAGAGAAGCAACATATGTCTCAGCATAATCAGGGAGATCTTGAAGAACTTTGGCATGAAAAGAAACAGATGAAGTTGTGCTGGTATGGATAGCAACATTTTCTGCAGGAATGATGGAGTGAAGCAGATGTTTAGGGCATTCATATCCTCTGAGTCTGACAGAGGCTTGTCTAGGTCTGTGTGATTGCCTAACAAGTGGAGGAGGATCAGAATGAGTTTGAGTAGAAGATGAGACAATTTGTGTTGTGTCATTATTTGGAGAAACTGTAATGTGAGGAGTAGGTATATCATTATTTATGGGAGGGACGGAATCATTCACATTTGGGTGTGGAGAAATGGGAGTGGAATGGGCAGTGTTTGGTAAAATTGAAGAAATAGAGTTGTTATGAGAAGACTCCTGAAGAGGAGACCAGGAAGATGTGGCAGGATTGACACAATGTGTGTCAGATTCCTGGGAATGGGACAAGGAAGGAATAGAGTCCTTAAAAGGAAAGGAATATTCCCTAAAATCACATATCTACTGACAAAGACCTTGTGAGTGTCTAAGTCATAGAGTTTGTAGCCCTTTTCTCCATAAGGATATCCTATGAAGATACACTTTCTTGCTTTGTGGCCAAACTTGTCCTTATGTGTTATAGGAACAGAAGCATAGCATAATGAGCCAAAAACTCTTAATTCATCATAAGAGGGCTTTTCTTTCAACAAAATCTCAACTGGAGTTTTCCAATGGAGTATAGGAGTAGGCATTTTGTTGATTAGATAAGTAGCAGTGAGAACAGATTCTCCCCAAAACTTGATGGGTAAACCAGCATGAATCCTTATGGCTCTTGCAGTTTCAATCAAATGTCGGTGTTTCCTCTCAACCCTGCCATTTTGTTGAGGTCTACCAACAATACTCTTCTGATGTACAATCCCTTTAGCAGCAAAAAAATCCCCACAAATGTCTTGAACAAACTCTGAACCATGGTCAGTGCGAATAACTTTGACACAAACACCAAATTGTGTGTGTACTAGACTAAAAAAACCAGTAATCAAGCCATAAGCTTGCTGTTTATTTTGCATCAAATATGTCCAAGTACACCTTGAACAGTCATCAACAATGGTTAAAAAATACTTGGCACCATTTAAACTAGGAGCCCTATATGGCCCCCACAAATCCATATGAATAAGGTCAAAGCAAGTAGTAGCATGAGATAAACTACGAGCAAAAGGAAGCATATGATGCTTGGCCAAAGCACAAGCTTCACAAAAAAAATCTTTCATAGAAGTGGTAAAAGATCCTGTTACATGGCAAAGTTTGTCCTTATATGTATGGCCCAGCCTAGCATGTAACAACTCAACACTAGTCTTATTTGCATTACAAGAAAAACCAGCAGAATGAACAACATTAGCATTTACACATCTCTCACGATGAAGCTTAATGTCTTTAGGATCAATTATTAGTTTATAGAGGCCAGTTATCTTCCTTGCCACAGCATAAACGACCTTACTTGAAAGGTCCTGAAAACAACAGATATTCTCAGTAAAATGAACTACAAGCTTTGTAGTATCAAGCAACTTACCAACAGAGAGTAAGTTTTCCTTAAAATCTGGAACAATTAGAACATTTTGCAGAGTGATGTGTGCATTAAGTCTAATTTTACCAGCTTTATGAACAACTTTTATTGTGCCATCAGGAAGACCAATATGAACAGGATAATTCAGGAAGTGAATATCATGTAATAAAGACTCATTTGAGGTCATGTGATCACTAGCACCAGTGTCAACAATCCAATTTAGCATATCAGGCTGAATATGGACATTATTGACATGAGAGGAAGGAATAATACCTGCAAAATTCAAGGAGGAATTTGTAGTATTGTCTGGTAAAGATTTCATGACCTGATAAACAGATTGAACAATGCCTTGCATCAAAACGGGATCAATAGTAGATGTTGAGACATCACCAGAAGCAGAAGTAGAAGACAAGTCCTGAGGTTTCATAGCATTCTCAGGAGACTGAAAAACTTCATCGGAAAAATCAAGAGGTGAATATTCATCAGGAAGAACGTCTGCATTATATGTTGCACGCCTATAAACATTTATGCCATTCTGAAAGTAAGTATTAGATGGTCTGTAAGAAGCAGCACCACGTTTGCTCTTAAACTGTCCTCCACTTAACTGTGGATTGCTGAATTGTGAATTGCTGAATTGTGAATTGCTGAACTGAGAATTGGGAGAAGTCCTGAGAAGATCAAAACAGTAATCTCTGATATGACCCTTCTTCCCACAATGAGTACAAGTCATAAGTCGGTGACATGTACCAACAAGATGTCCTTCCTTCTTACAGTTGGAGCAGACCTTCACAACTGGTTCAACAGAATCATCTTCAACCTTAGCTTTCTTCCACTGACCCTGACTGTTATTAGACTGTCTTGCAGAAGCATAAGCATTGGCCTCTGTCAAGGAATCAACAGCTATAGTCACATGTTTCTGCTTTTCAACTTGCTGCAATAAAGCATATGCCTTATTAAGAGGAGGCAAAGGCTCCATGGAAAGAACATTAGTCTTCACATTCTCAAAACCGCCATTTAATCCCATGAGAAACTGAATTAGCTTGGTCTGTGTCTCCCTGGCAAACAAACGCTTAAGAAGAAAATAAGTGCAAGCTGCCATAGCACCAGAAGTACACATAGGAATTGGATCAACATTGTCCAAAGTCTCCCAAGTACGCTTCAATTTGCTGTAATACTCAACTATAGGAGCATTAGCCTGAGAAATACCAGATAATTCCTTGCGTAACTGATAAATCTCAACACTGTTCATCTGACCATAACGTTCCAACAAATCAGACCAAATTTCCCTTGCTGAAGTAGCATAATCCACAGTCTCCTTGATTTCAGGTGTCAAAGAGTTGGAAATCCATTTTAACACCATGTAATCACAACGTATCCATTGATGATACTTATCATCAGAAACTGGAGGCATGTTACAAGTACCGTCAACAAAACCTTTTTTTTTTTTGGCAATTAAGGTAAGGTAAGCCTCTCGTTTCCAAGAGAGAAACTTAGTTCCATCAAATTTAATAGAAACAAGTGAAAGTGAGGTAGATTCATTATTACTGAGATATAATGGATCATCAAAGACAGCGTAAGCAGAAGGTGTAGTGGAAGCAGTAAAATCAGAATCAATCGCCATTAAAATAACAAGAAAACTCCAGAAATGTAAAGAATTGAGAATTTTAGGGTGTAATTTGACCAGAAACAATTGAAGCTAAAAATCGTACTGAAAGATGCGGAATCACTTGCTGATGAAGATTAGCGGAAGCGATTAGCAAAGAAGAACGAATTTACCTCGAAATTCAAAGAAATAATCGCGAAATAAACGCGGAGAAAGTAAGAAGAACTTGAGAAAATAATGAGAACGAAGAATCGCGAGATCTCCAGAAGATGATCGAAGAGAAAGTGAAGAAGGAACTACAGGATCAGTAATACTGAGCTCCTGATACCATGTGAAATGATGGAGATCACCATTGATGAAGGAAATAAAGCTTGAAACAGAGTAACAGAATGTAGAGAGAGAAAACACAAAGCTAAATAAAGTTTGTTGTGTATTGATTAAGTTAGTTATGAAAGTTCTTACAAGGTATTTATATACAATCTAGATATGTACAAGCTACTATGTTCATAAATTAAGTTACTTAATTGGTGACCAAAATTGCTAATTTGTGACCAAAGGTCAATTTGTGACCTTTGGAGGTCAATTTGTGACCTCTGCTTCATTCTTGTGACCTCTTCCATGACCCAGTAGGTGTCAATTTCTGATTTGTTGGATACAAAAAAGGACAACTCCAATGATTGGGTTGATGACCTAGGTCGCGACTTTCTGCTTGGGAGGGTGAAAATGGATCAAGGTTAATAAAGTGGAATTAAGAGTAAAATCGGATCGTGATCTAATTAGCGTGACATTTGCTTGGGGATGGTCTAAAGAAAAATACAACTCTAGACTCTATCATCTAAGATTCTAAGGCTCCAACTTAATTAAGATATAGGCATGTTCTTTTGAATTTAATTTTATCTCTTTCGTTCAGTTCAGCTCTATTCAATTCAATTCATTTCAGTTCAATTTTTGTCTTCATAAATTAACTCTTATTTCAGTTCAGCTCCATTCAGTTCAGTTCAGCTCCATTCAGTTAAGTTCAATTCAGACGATTTCAGTCCAAAAAACAAAGCCTTAATATTGGCGAATTATACATAAAAATTAGTTAGTTATTGTCTTTCCATTTTTTGAGTTTCATCTCGCTATATAAGGGTTCAAAATCTAAAAATATTAGTCCGTACAAGTGTACAACTAAGATACACGCTCATATAGTGTATATATAATGTTGCATTTGATGCGGAATAATAGATTTTCGTAAGCAAGTCATTATTGAGTCCGATCGAAATCTCAGCTGGTAAAGCTATGAAAAGTAATACTCATTACCTGAATTCATATCCCGTCCACATCAAAAATAAGTTTATATTAAATCAAGAGTTGTAAGAGTTAGCCTAGTGATGAATTAATATGATGATTACTTGGAGAGTTGAGGGTTTTGATTAGATAATCAATTAGTATGATATACACGTGTAGAATGATTAGTATGTTTGTTAAGAGATATTGTCAGTTGAATCTTCTCTTGGATTTACTTAAATTCTAACAAATACTAATCCGTATATGTTATGTCCACATCGTGATGAGAAACAATGGTCCTTTGGAATTTAATTTCAGATTTGTCAGTTAAATTATTATTGTTCCTTTCGAAACGGTCATTTGATTAATTAACAATAAATTGTATTCTAGTACTATCAAACTAAGTGCTTAAGATAACTCATCTCTTACTAGTATTACATTAACAAATAGTAGTTCTTAATTATGTTTATTAGAATGAGGGAATCTCGTAGAGATCATGTTAAGGAGTGGTTTGACCACTTGGAAATGAAGCTTTGAAATTTGTATTATCTTTGTTCAGGGACCGAGCTAAGTACACAGGTCAGGTCGGTCATATAATGGTTCAAGCCACTTACTAGAAAAGAAAATTTACAATTTTTTTTATTAGAAATATAGGTAAATAAGTCCTAGTTAGAATTTGAGCATACCTTCATCCATTATTGTCAGAATCCGATTCGATCCTATAATTCTACGATTTTACGATCCAAAAATGCTTGTCCGATCCCGGATCCTACGATTATATCATGTTTGTAAAATCTTACGATCCTAAATATTTGAAATTTTCTAGAGGTAGGATCATAATACGGTTCTACGATCTTACGATCCTATGATCCGACTCCATAGTAAACATATTAAAATAATTTTTTATATAACGACATCGTAAAATCCAAATTTCATGTCATTTGTAGAAACATGTTCATGAAATGATACTAAACTCATTAATTATCAATATTTTGGGTTTAAATAAGTGTTTTGATCTTCAATTATATATTTTTACCAAATAAAAAACTATATTTAGTGAATTTGTAAAATCTTACGATTCTACGATTTGATCCTACCCTCCTCATCGATTGAAAGTAGAATCCCAATCCTGACAATATTGCCTTCATCCCTGTCTCACGCTCATGTATTTTACCATATTCCGTATTTGATTAATTTTTTTGAGCAAGTCTCCTTGTTATTATTTTCTTCATTACATGCATGTAGCAATGCAATGCAACATTAGTTGTTCATTGTTCTTTTTGATAAACAAAGCATTTTAGTGTATGCTATAAGACAAAGCATTCTTATTCAGTTATTTGAGACCATCTTATAAATAAGTTTATCAGATCATTTACCTACCACATAATAGTAATTATTTACTTTCTCATATATATATATATAGGAGTATTTTGTTAAACAACTTTTGTTTGTTTGCTAGCGAGTTATGTGATACAAAGTATTAAGTATATATATATATATATATATATATATATATATATATATATATATATATATATATATATATATATATATGTCTCAAATTATCTAGTGTGAGATAATATCACAGAATATTTATTCACGCCTGGCCTGTAACTCTGTAAGTAACTTATAGTACTCAGAAAAAAGAGTTTTTAAAAAATTATACAATAATCGTTTAATCACTCTGTAAGTAACTTATAGTACTCAGAAAAAAGAGTTTTTAAAAAATTATACAATAATCGTTTAATCAATTAACATGTGAGTATTAAGTACTCCGTACATAAATACTTGTCTAAAACAATCTTATACAATAATCGTTTAGCCAATTAGAAATACTCGGTAATAAGAGTCTATACATGATGTTATAAGTGTTATATGTGTGCTTGAACGTGCATTTTTTTTTTTTTTTTTTTTTTTTTTACGAATTGAACTTGAATTGCATGCATGCATGCATCGATAAACTCTCGTAACAGTTTGTTACACCGGTAATTGGTTAAGTAAGAAAAAGCCGACTCTGAACTCTCCCACTACTTCAATAGTTCAATTGTAAATTTGAAACACGCGATTCTTTTCTTTTTTTATGTAAAAAAGGCCGTGTCAATAGTTAATTTATACTCCCGCTGTCCCGATTATTTGTATACTTATTTCATTTTAGCGTATTTCAATCAATTGTTTATATTTTTATTTTAAGATTGGTATTGATGAACAATTTGATTCTCCACACTCAATTTAGTCCACTTGTCATGACCAATACGGAGAGAGTACATGATATTTCAATATTCCTTCATATTCAACCAATTAGTTTCTTGCGAGTTGCATCAATGAAAGTATATCCTATTTTACAAGTTTTGTTACTGCTTGAGTCTTTTAACAACATGTTGGGAAATTAGCGCCAATCTCCCACGCGCAACGGAAGCAACCAATCGATAAGTAAACCGTAAAAGTAAATAAATGTAAACAATAATAAGATGAGACGGTATTTAGGGTAAAACCCAGGGCAAAACCTTCCAAACCGGAAGTAAAACCCACTAGCCAAATAGACTAAAATCCACTATAATAATATAGTACCAGTACAACGTAACCGTCCCGAATTAATACCAATTCAAAACCCACAATAATATAAGATAACAACCTCTAGACCTCCAGTAATATTAGTCAATGCCACTAATATCACCCCTAGAGTAACCTCCTAAATTATTGTATTATAACACCCGTTATACTGCCTCTCACCCTCAAACCCGACTTGCTATTTTCTACCTAGCTAAGTCACCTCGTTTGATATTTGTTGTGAGATACTTTTTTCCAAAAGATTTGACATCCTTTATATAGCTACGTAAAATGACGTTAGATTTTAAAACCATAAAATCATTCTACTTTAAACAAATTAATTAATAATAATTCATTCGTTTCACCAAATGCTAAAGCAATTTCACGTAATGTTTAGCAAATGCATTGTCCATCATTTAACACTACCTAAATGTTACTTATACATCATTAATTTATGTACATGTAACACTTAACAAATTGAATACCTTGTGTTGGATGTTTTAACCCAACACAACAAAAGAAAGCAAAAAGTAACCTAAGTTTCTTTATTACTGAAACTAACATCCAATCTTCATTTATTTTCAAATTATAAATCTTTTATTTACGGAAAATAAATTGGTCTCATATATCTCATATATACGGAGTATTAATTATTGTCGTGACTAAATCCGAAGTACTTGTAATAGTTAAGTTAAAATATCAATTACACACACTATGGAGAGAAAAAGGATAGTGCGAGGTTTGTGCATGGTCACTCACGTGAATGTCTGTCTAACAAACATTCACGTTGAGCCACCTCCTAATTAATGAAGGTACCGTATTTAAGCCTAATTACATCGTCCCCTTAATTACCAAATGAAGCTAGGGTCTCTTAAGTAACGAGTCAAAAACTAAAAGGTGGACCCCTCAATAGTCAATAGTCAATACACAAGCCAACCAAATGGCGGTCAATGGAAAACCCTTGTCTTCCTCGCCCCGCCCCCGCACCATTCTCCCTTTACAATATTTGTTACTTGTAGTTGGTTAGCTAGCCCTTGCATATTTGCACCGGTTATTCTTCTGTAAATCCGTCTTATACAAAAATTGTATTCAAGATAATACAGAGTAGAGTTGTGATCGATACATAAAAGCATCATGAGGTGTAATGCATCGTAGGGCAGAGTTTAAAGCTCAATTCATCAAGTGTAAATCATCTGTCTCATTTCGTGTCTCATCTTGTATCTCATTTCTATTATCTAAAGTGTGATATGTCCAGATCTTAAAGTGGTAGTACACAAAAAATGGAAACTTAGGCTCTAATTTTATCATTAAAATTTGAATAATGATAAACATAATCTTTAGGGTCATAAATAAAAACTAAATTGTATTTTTCTAATGTGAAATTAATGAATATGACAAATTTACGTGTATATTAATGTCCTAATGTAGTAATGTTTGATAAGTTTTTATATCCTCTAGTTGGCAAAAAAAAAAAATTATATCCTCTTTTAGAACCTAAAATATTAGGTGAAAATGACTAGAAATTCATGTGTTGTGACTTAATAAGAATTATTGTGTAAGGTGCATGGATGAGGGACCATGCTAAGGAGCAGTTGGCAGTTCATGTATTAGCCGGTTTATTACTTTTCAACAAGTATAAACAAAAATAGCAGAAGATGAGGAGAAAAGATGTGAGCTACAACAAAGAATAATGCACCCTTGGTTACGATTGTTAAATTCATGTTTTAATTTACTACATTTCATTTGACTTGGACATTCCTACCATGTCTCATAATTGATTATTGATTCCTAATTGCTAATTCTCGTAGCTAGATTTTTTAATTCACCAATTATGTGGAAGAACACAAAAATGAGATAATCTAACAATCAAGTCTTATGTACGACGGTCTCATACTTTGACAAAGAATATATAAAAACGATATTTCTATTGTTTTAAGGCATAGAAACACAATATTTCTATCCGTAAATAAACTCTTGGTCATACGATCGTCGCATACAATCTTTGCGATAATCTCAACCATAATTAATTTATAAAACAATGTAAAGCAGTTATATACTTATATGCCATACAATGGCTTTAAAACGAAACTAATGGTGATAAAATGGTGATATTATGGTAACAATTAGTCTTGCTGAATACGGGTTGGAGTAAGTGACGGATAATGCCACTCACAAAACGGATAGGGGGACAAGGTGGGGGCACCCCCATGTGCTTCCATCCCTCCTCTATTTGGGTCATTTGTGAGGGAAAATGGTATCCGTCACTCCAAAGTGACGGATACGTGCCGTCACAAATGAGATTTTGTGTTATGGTAATAGTAAACCTGACAAAACTGACTCCACTCAACTGATCTGACTCCCGCCCGAAAAGGGGTATGAGGAACTTGACCCAATACAGCCAACTGACCCGACTGAAATGACCCAACTCGAAGTGACCCCAATTGACCCATAATGACTTATTTAAGACACAATCTTGTCCCGAAATAAGCCAAGCGACCCAAAAATGACTCGAACTGAAAAGTGATCCGGTAAACATTAACCCAAAGACCACCCGATCCGAAATGACCTGATCAGAACATGACCTGAATGACCCATTTACCAGGTCTAGGTCTAGGTAATAATAGTGCACTCAAATCAATAAGTCTTGGTATAGACGGGTGGGGCGAACAGACGGGTAAAAACCTCTAATAAAATGGGTAGGGGGGACAAGGTGGGGCACCCTCATGTGCTTCTCACTTTATGGCAAATGGGTATTTTGTGAGGGAAAATGGTATCCGTCTATACGTATGGACGGATATTATCCGTCTATAATGAGAATTTGTGCAAATTCAAATACTTAACCAATATGTGAAGGACACTAAATTTTTCAAAAGATAATTCACCCACTGTTTTCTGGATGCCAACAAAATGCCAAAAACAAAAAGAAAATAGACCCTTCCAAAATCTCCATGATATAGTCACGTACTCTCTTCTTATCGAACATATTTACAGAAATAAACAATGTTAATTAAACTAATGTTTTAATAATCACCTTTCTCTAAATTTTAATAATAATAAATAAAGTACACGAAGGTTCACCCCCAGCTTTTGTTTTGACTATAAATATAGCACATACCTTTTCACAAAGTCCCCAAGCCATAGGATTAAGCCATTTACATTAACTTCTCCATCTATTTCTTCTTTTCTTAGCCATCACAACAAAATACAAAAAAAAATGGGTGGCAACGGAACTTCTCCTTGCGCCTCTTGCAAGTTGCTCCGACGTCGATGCGCCAAGGACTGTATTTTTGCTCCTTATTTTCCTTCTGATGATCCTCACAAGTTTGCCATTGTTCACAAAATATTTGGTGCTAGCAATGTCAGCAAAATGTTACAGGTTAGTTTAATCAAAGTCGAGCATATATATACTTTTAATATCTCGTCGCGTATTTAATCAAAGACGAGTTGTATAGTCAAACATACAACTCATACTACCGGTCTACCACAAACATTTACTCCATACTTACAAAATGCGTATGTAAGAACCTTTGGAGCACGTTATTGAGCTTATATGAGACTCTAAAGTCAAACACATACTCTTTCTTAGTTAGTTGTTAACCTTTTATATTTATCGTGAAGGGTATTTTAATAAAAGGTAAACAAATGATTGAGACAGAGGGAGTAGTTAACTTATATGAACCACTTTGCATTTAAATCATTCTATACAAAATTATCGTGAAGGGTATTTTAATAAAAGGTCACGGGTTTGAATCTCCCTCCCCTGTATATTGTAGGCGCCTTGCGTCTCATTTGACACCAAAACACAAAAAGATAGTGACGATGGTACTTTAGTTAGTAACCATGATGTGATTAAACACACAAATAATAAGACCATTTCATAGGGTATTTTTATTTACTTACAATACCTTGACGCGTATTTTCCAAACAGGAGTTACCGATCCACCAAAGAGGAGATGCAGTGAGCAGTCTAGTATACGAAGCAAATGCAAGAATGAGGGATCCAGTGTATGGTTGCGTAGGCGCTATATCATTCCTGCAAAACCAAGTGTCTCAGCTTCAAATGCAACTAGCAGTAGCTCAAACTGAAATATTATGCATTCAAATGCAACAAGAACCAAGCAACATGACAACCACCACTCAGAACAGCTTCGAGTCCGACGACAAGTCTTTCCTTCTCCAAAACAATCACCAATACCTCAACTATCCATCTTCTAGTGATCATCATGTAATTCAAGACTCTTTTAAGAGGGAGTCTTTCTTTGGACATGACATGGTTTCATAAATTTTTACCATGTTAACTTTAGTAATATAGTGCATGGTTTGCATGTTGCTTGCAGCCTCTTTTTTTTTTTTTCTTTTCATTCAATTATCATTCATCTTATGCTTGGATGTTTCTATACTCTCTTAATCCCCCTTTAATTTATTTTCTATAATCGCAGAATCGATTTTTACCCTCCCAAGTCCGAGCACAATTTTCATGTGCTCATGTCACATAAGGTACTTAGGAGGGTAAGAATCGACCTCCATGAGTAAGCTATAGTTTGATGTTTGATTTCATTTAGGATCGGTTTCAAGTTCACAGAACGTTAGGGGCGGAGCTAGAAACAAAACTTTAAAAGATTCCCTTTTCTTCTCTTGTTTTTTGAGCTTGCTTGACAACAATGGCGGATTTAGGGGGGCTAGCAGGGGCGCTCGCCCCCGCTGGCCAAGGAAAAATTAGAAAGTTTTAGTTAAAATCTCCGAATTTTTCGCCTCCCCTGAACGTTAAATCCTGGTTCCGCCACTACTAGAGAATAAACAATAAACAATAAACAATATGATCAAAAAGGTCCAATAGACAAGAGTCATTTTCACTTGTGATATTCACTACAATAATAGACAGACCAAAAGAGACCAAGAAAGATTGTGAAAACGTATGAAAAGGAAGTGTTTGAAAACAAAACCAAGCAAACAATAGTCAACTATACAACATCAATGTCTTGGAGTAAGTAGGTTGTGTATTAATTATCTTTTTTTAAATAATCATTTGCTAATCTCTAATTAATAGTCTTAAGCCACTAAAGTAGAGTGGTTAGTGCAATTAATCTCAGACATACATTCCTACTTTCCACCAAGTGCACATAGGTTGCATAAGATTTCAATCACTCTAGCCAGTGACGGATCTAGGGGGCTACCAGGAGACGCTAGCTAGCCCCCACTGAAAAATGAAAAGTTTAAAATTTTTAGTTAAAATTTTCGAAATATTTTCAAGTTTGCCTTAAAACAGTATTTATTCGCCTCTAACTGCAAATCCAAGCTCCGCCAATGCACTCTACATCATCAACTTCATTATAAATCATCAAAGAAACAATACCCCATGCACCAATAGCTAACAAACAGACGAAAAATTATTTGCAAAAATGTAAAATAATTTGTGATCGATGGACACAAAAATATTTAATGCACTATATAATAGGAGTAACAAATATGGAAAAGTTTTAGTCCCAAAATAATTTGTGATCAGTCTAATAGAGAAGTAATGTGCACACTGACAGACCGAGCCAAGAATGGTAATGGTATAAGGTACACTAAAAAATTCGAAAATCTCATCCGCCATGGAAGGCTTAGGAGAAAAATGAGAGAAGGCTACAATTTGAAAGGTGAAGACTGACAAAAGTCACATTAATGACTGGAGTACTGGACTACCAACTTAAAAAGTATATTCATACATTTGTTTTAGATTCATGTCGGTATATATCATTAATATGACCAAAGTTTCAAGAGAAAGAGTTACTTCACAAGTCTTATGTTTTCTGATTTCTGACCAAACCATTAAATGTTTTGCTGAAAATCGACTTTATTAGGTTCAGACAAAACTATTAGGGCACAAAATTACCCATTAGTTTGCCGTAGCTGTCGGTAGAGATACTATTAGTCAACATTAAATAAAAAAAAGGTATTCCTGTAATTAAGGGAGTATTTCGTTAACAAAATTTATTTCTTTCTAGAAAAGCTTGGACGTTACATGATTTAGGAGCGACTAATATGAACAGACTTGCGAACCGCAAGTTAATCACTTGGTCGGGTAAGAATGAATGAACAGTGCATGCATGTTCTTAATCAAAAGCAGGAGCCAAGATGCTTTGAATTCAGATTAGTGAAACACTAGAATCAGAAATCACAGTACAAAACAAATATAAAAATAATAAAAGATGTTATTAGTGGAAGCTAGAAGTTGTACTAGCAGTAATAGTAGAAGAGGTTGCTAGATCATGGAACCCTTAGAATTTCACGTGGGAAGGCAGTGTTAGTGCTAAGTTCATGCTGTGACAGTAATACAGTATTACAGTATATACTAAGTAAGACAAAGATTTTATTTACATTATCATCTTCACACGTTTCTCCAAACCTCTCTCTCTTTTAAAATACAACTTCTAGTTAAATAGATTCTATTTTTTACTATGTCTAATCCGGTGATTTTCTAAAATTTTACAGGCGAGTCTGAGAAAATATTTAATCCCGAACTTTTGCAATATTGAACTGTTAAACAAAGTTTTTCATTGACAAACAAATCTTGCACCGGAAAAAAGTTTTTGTTTTTTTTCTCTCAAGAATAAAGCAAAGTTCAGCGACTGTTTACGTCTCCTTCTATTTTTTTTAAATTGCAGATTAGCAACGTAATATAAGACGCTTTAGATAAAAAAAATGTTTAATCTCAAAGTTTTAAGTAAATTTTTCCATTGACAAAAAAAATCTTGCGTCAGACAAAAAAAATGTATTTTAGTTTATTTTTACTCTCGAGAATAAAGGTTCAGCGACTGTTTACGTCTCCTTTTATTTTATTTTATTGGGGATTAGCATCACAATATAAGGTGCTTTACTTAATTAAAAGAGTTTTTGAGATACTAGGATAATGTGATTTGTTTCATTTAAGGAGGAGAAAGGAGGATAAAAATGAAAAGCAGGGAAAAGTGTATTCTATTTTTTTTTTCTCTCGAGAATAAAGCAAAGTTCAGCGACTGTTTACGTCTCCTTTTAATTTTTTTAATTTTATTGAGAATTAGCAGCGCAATATAAGGTGGTTTACGAAATTAAAAGAGTCATTGAGATACTTGGATAATGCGATTTGTTTCATTTAAGGAAGAGAAAGAAGGATAAAAATGAAAAGCAGGGGAAAGGCAACAGGGATAGACAATAGCTGACTCAAGATTCTTCTTAACTGATGAAGGAAACACTTTCCCATGTCAAACTTCCACAAATTTTCTTAATTCCATCATAATAACAAAAAGGAAAATCCCTTTTGTCTCTGTAGTACTTTTGTTGATATTTTTTTAATAGTAAAACCAGTCCACTAGTTAAATAGACAAAGAATCCTACATTTCATAAACCAACTTGATAGTCAGTAATTAATTTGTTTCCTATTTTTGTCTTATTCAGTCCTTAACCTCATATTCACACCTATAGATAAATAGACTAGTCTTAGCACAGAAAAGTTTGCTCTGAAGTTTTCAATGTTGAAAACTTGAAATCACTCCTACAGGGAACACTATGCTCCAAAGATATCAGTAGTTATTGTGTAAGACGGTCTCACACGGTAATATGGTCTATTTATTAAAATTATTTTTTTATTGTTAGGAACAAATGAATTAATTTTTATAGAAAAAAGTCGCCTCAGGGTATGAGACCTGTGAGACCGTCTTATTTTAAAATTTGTGCAGAGAAATATAGATTGCATCACTTCATGCATAGGAAGAAAAATAAGGGTATCCTATTTAATAGTGATTTTGGTTAACTAAGCTAAAAAATTATACAGTATATAGATAGCAATTAAGATTAGAGATCAAGGCAAAGCCATCCTCATCATTTTGCACTTTATAGTCCCTTTTGGTTCTCCCTATCTAGATTAATCTGGATCTCAGATGGGTAGAATCACAGGACGGTAAAAATTTCCCGCTTGAATTTAACAGTATTGTATTCTTAGACTCAACCTTGAGATCTCTCCATGACTCCATCTAGATTAAAACTTCCCCTCTTGAGTTTTAACATCGTTGTATTCTTAAACTCAGTCTCGAGATCTCTTACTAAACTTTATCTAGCCATATCAAGTGATCTAAGAAGGGTTGTAGTACTATTAGCTCTTCTAATCAAACTATGTTATTGTTCGTCATATAGATTTTGCCAAGTCTCGACAATATAGTATTTAGATGTTTCAAGACCGTGATTCAGAATCCCCTAAAGACTAAAAGAATAACACATCTGTGTTATTCCTGCTCAAGTTTTCCGCTCATCTTTCCCCCCCATACGGAATATTCCCTTCTAGAATATTTCCTTCTAATTATTGTAGTCAAAATATTTTAGTCAACCCATATATGGAATATTTCTACTACAATATTCTACGCAATCAATAATAATATTGTCGTCAATCACTATGCCCCATATATGGAATATTTCTTATGGTTACGTTTTATATATAAAAGTACATTTACATTAAATTAAATTCATATTCAATTTATTAAAATAATATTAATACACTAAATATGTAGAATTAACTTTTATAAAATTACCGTGTTGTAGCACGGGATGCTATACTAGTTCAATACAAAACATATATTTTGTTTATAATGCATTTCAATATTGCAGAATATTTCTCATGGATGTTTTTTTTATAAAAAAGTTGAAAACTTTGATTAACAAGAAGCTAAGAATTTTTAACAGTGGGGTGTTTTCTTTGACTTGTGTTTGTTTAGTGTTCCAAAGATTAAAAGATTTTGTGTCGCAAAAAATATTGTAGATGTTGACAGAGAATAAGAAGGTAGCAAAATAGTCAAAAATAGAGGAACATAAATATTAAACAAACAGTTTTGATGGAAGTTTATATTACAAGACAAACATGCATTCCTCTTGGCTTCAGCAATGAATTAAACCTCTAGACACAAGTTTTGGGAGGATGCTTGTTTCTCTTTTGAGGTCTCGAGGTAAACTCATTCCCAGAAAATAAGGGTCGTTTGCTTTCTTAAGTTTTGCTCCAAATTTTTGTTATTTTGCAACTTTTTCTTCCGTCTTTCGGAATTTTGTTCATACATGTACACTCCACTCAATAGCACCACCACCTAAGTCTCAAACCACTCGTCATGATTTGGGATCGGCAGACATAAATTCTCGTGTAGAACTGTCATGCAGTTTGCACGAATGAAGACTTGATCTTAGTAAGTTGGATTATACTCTAACATTAAAGGGTTATCAATTCAACGGGTTTATTAGGGATGTCGATGGGATGGCTACCACGACTGCTCCGGTTGGAACAGGCACAGATATAAGCTTTAGTAGGTGGCGGGGTGGTTATGGATATAAAAAATTATACACAGAATTTTCAAGACTATGTTGTGCAGTGAATTAATTAATATTTATTGGTGGGTTTCATCTCTCCGTATGAGAGGTTTAAGAACTATATGGAAGATGATGCTCCTAGAACTCTTAATATGTTCTGCAATTAATATGGAGTTAACGTATACAATTTGTCATACGAGACAAAACTCGTCATTTTCAAAAGTATTTAGATCCTAGACTCTCTCACAGAAGGGGGTATGAATAAACTGGTATTACAGGGAGTATGCAGAAGAAGTTTGTAAACTTACGGCGATGTTCATTTCAGAAAGAATTTATTTTGTTCGATTTTCACAAATCTGTATTTAGCTAATTTTAATGCGTATTACAGATGTCATATGGCAAATTGCATCCGAGGAACAGAGCATATGTGATTGTATTGTATGTTATGTTCACATCAAATAAAAAATAATTAAAGACAAATCCAAAAAGATTTCTCTATGATCTAGCATTAACAAATTTCATTATCATATTAGCGAGAAGCCGAGAACTGTAAAGACGCAAAACACTAAATCCAGAAAACATCAGCGAAAATCTTTAGCAAGTAACATAATATCAGCCAAAGAAATATATTATCAAGAAAAACAGACAAACTGAGATCAGCAAATAACATGTTATGGTCACACCACAAAAATAGTTAGTAAGCCATGATAGCGACCCAATATCCAATAAAAAGAAAGAACTTTGAACTAAGTCACTAACAGAAGAAGCTAACCTTCAACAGACAATTGAACTGATGGAGAATCATCCAGAGGTTGGCGGCTCCCGTCGACTCCGCAAACTTGGATGAAAAATTTGAGAGAAGAAGTTCCAGAAGGAACTACTAGGTTAGAAACATAAAAGGCTTCCACTTGAGCTGTTCCAAGATAATCTTGTTTTCCATCTGCTTCTGGTATATATTCCACATATATAACGTACTTCTCGATTTTGTTGAAATCATAATGATCCTTTAATGACCATGATATGTTAAGACTAACAGACTTGGATTGGCCTGTGCCTTCCCATAACACGGATTGAGTATTGATTAGCCAGGAAGATGATGGCGGAAACTTTAAATTATGACCGGGAGTTTGTATTGAGAGATGGCCGAGGACTGCATAATAGTCACGCTCAATTTGATCTGAAGGGATAACATTGGGTTCCAAAAAGTAGCATACTGCTCGGATATCTGTCAGAGTATAACCAGGCATTGCAATGGCGTTCTCCTGTAGGACCCACCCTTCCGATGATTCTAGTTTGGTGACTTGGTGTGGCATAATCACTTTAGTGAACTTGGAAGAAAAAGTGTTCATTGTGAGCAAAGCGTTGCCATGTGATGCAAGGAGTGCCGATGTGGTCTCACCCTTAGTGGAACGCAACTCCAAAGAAAGACCCACCAGAGAGACCCCATCTGATTTTACCTGCATATTATTCATCAACACTCTTTAGAATTAGCAGAAATGAGGTCTACAAATAACAAAAATAATAAAATATTGTAATTGCTAATTCATGTTCGAAAGATCATCTCATAGCTACCTAGCTTGTAAAGCTATTAAACGGTGGTAGTCTCATGATCTAAGTTCGAAATACGCGTCTTCTAAGAAGAAATCAGTTAGGATAATTACTACTCCGTATTATATTATGTAGATAAATTGGAAGACACAGATTAAGCAAACTGCCAGCTACGAAATTACATAAGCAACAACTCGGTGAGGATTGGCATTTAGCCATTTATTGTTGACCCTCGAAGTCAAAAGGGGTCAATATATAAAAGATGGCAGTGTGATAAAAGAAGACACCAATTGACTTAAGGACATGGCTTACAGAATATGTGAAGTGAAGGGGTGAATCGTCGAGAAGGAGCTTCCCTTGGAAGAGACTTTTAGAAATGTGAGCATTTCTTCCAAGAACCCCTTTGAAGGTAACATTACTTCCACCACTATACGACGTTTCCCTGAGACTGATAACCAAGTATGTCATTCATTATAACCAGAAGCAACAAACATGAGAACAAACACCACAACAAAGAGCATGGTTTATAACAGGTAAAGTTGGCTAACTTGAAGATATTAGGTATCCTCGACAAACAATTTCCTGTAATACCTACATAGAAACCTTTTACCATACCCAAGGCTAAGGTAACATTCAAACTGGAGACTGTGTGCAAGTTGAATGAGCAAGACAGATGAGGACTACACAAACAGTATTGGTCATGACAGGTAGGAGATGTAGAGAAAGGATCAACACACTACTCCTAATAGTTTCGTGGAAAATAAATTTAGAAAAAACAAGAACTATGCCCATGAAATTAATATGGACAAGAAAATCTTGAAAGTCTAGAATCTGTAAATGTATATGTTCATTAGAAAAGTTTAGTGTATGCCCTAGGAGACCTGCCATTTCACGAATTTTTTCAAATGAGAAGAATAAAAACAAATGGAATATGGGAAGAACAAAGTGGAATGGAGGGAATGAAACACAGTTAGCATATCAAATACAGTGATTTAGTTTCCCATGGCAGGCATTAGTTGTCAATATTAAAAAAAATAACACTTAGGAACCTTTGCTACTTACTCAACACTAGCTTGGATAGAGTGTACATCAGGATCTTCAGAAAACTCCAGAAGAGGCTGCGTGTACAAAAAAAGGTTTAGTATAAAGATTGGTGTATGAAGTGCGCCCAAAACAGCAGTTGTGCAAGCAACGAACAAATTTTTAACTCTGACAGTGAATAGGGGGTGTCCTCTTTTAATCTGACCCGACAACCTTTTAACTATGGAGAATTAACAAATGTGTATCAAGTGTTTTTCATCTTCTCAAGTTGCATTTGTTTTCTCACAGTTGTTGATATTCAGCATGTATCTTATCTTAGCTTGGGATCCAATCAATGAGGAAGTCATAGTTACAAAAGCAAGCGTTATGCGAAACCAAATAAGAAACATGTTGATTTATCTAATTAGTGACCAACAATGCAATTGGGCAGTCTATCTCAAAAACAGGTAAAAACTAGAGCTCCAAGGAACAAGCTCAGCAGGAGATTCGCAGAATGGTCCAGCGGTTTCAGACGACAAAAAGTCATTGGTTAGCTGGTTACTATGCCTTACCTTCCTTTGTCATCAACTTTTTAAGGTAACTGGGACTATGGGTTAAAGTTGACAAACGCTGTCTATCTTTGAACTAAGGAATTTTGGCACAAACACATGCCGCAGACATTGTTGAATAAAGCAACATCAAAGTGCAGAAGGATAATAGTATTAAAGTGCTTCTGTTATGTTGTCTAACCCATACTATGCAACAAAGATAAGTCCACTGTCACGTTATTTCCCATTATATAATGCCCCATCGGAGAACGGTCATATTTTGGCCACGTCAACCGATATTTTCAAAATATCTCCTAATACAAGTTATTTCCGCGTGAGAAAAAATATAGGCAACCATGTGTATTATGGTGTATGTATTCATGAAAAGAAGTCATAAGAGACAGAACATAGACTATAAACATGGAAAATTAACTCCAATTTCATATTCAGGGAAGAAGGAAAGATGTAATGTTACGGTAAACGTTTTGAAACTCTAGCTGCATCGGCCGTTATTCTTTATTTTACATCCGTTACGGATAATACCGCCACTGTAATAGCAGGAGAATGATGGCACGGGCAGCCGTGCTTGTAGGAATGACTATCTGATTATTGTGAATGAATTTAACAGATGCTTATTCTGTACATTGTTTAAACCATGAAAGATCAAACTTAGTATTGCAAACGTTATACTGGATACCAGAAGGAGATAAGACCTACATCATAGAGAAAAGCAAACAGCACGGCCACCTAGAGCAGTAAGGACCAGAACAGAAGTAAATGACAGTTACCTGAAAACCTTGACATGATAAGTTGCACCAATCAGCACTAAAAAGTTGTTTTCCTTCAACAGAAATATGATGACCACGTCCCTGAGATGTATGAAAGAAATAAGATCAGACAATGTAATTCCCACAGAAACTGGACACTCTATATCAGTCGTACTTTATATCAGCCTTGAGGAAACCTCTTCAAGGCCCTTGGCAGTGTTTCGAACTAGCAATCAGTGTGCAGTATAACAGATTTTAAAACAAAGACTCTATCTCTCAAGTCTCAACACTTTAAAAAAAAATTAAATATGACAATTTGGACATCTAATAGTAGTAGTGGATCACAATCTAACTGATCACCTTCAAGGCTCTCGAGAGTATGCATACCCATTCAAGTTGTTAAGAGCAAAATACATTACAACAGCATAACCAAATGGTGGGGTAAGGAGGAGGTTTGATGAACGCAGCCTTACTCTTATGTCAATGATCCATAGATGTAGTTCGGATTGACCCATAACAAAAATAGCATAAATAATTGTATCAAATGACTGCTACTTCAGAATAAAAAGAATCGCAACTAGTGTCATTTTGGTTTATTCCATTATAATCTACAATTAAAGAACAGTGAGTCTAAATATTGTCAGTTCAAGCAATCAGAGGGAAGTCTTATTTGAACCAGCAATACTCGACACTTTAGAGTTTTTAATAATACACTGTAGCCCTGGATCCTTTCAAGTTGCAGTATCCAGGCTCTACAGTCTACACAATATCTGCCTTTCTATTGCTATGTAAGGGAAAGAATGTCATCACTCTGCATACTCTATTATCTACCATTATATGTAAATAAACAATATGTTGTCTATCCATAATTAACATGCTTTTGTTGCTGTCCGATGTAACTTTTTCATGAATTCTCCAGCCCATACAGAGAATACAATACCATTAAACAATACAGGCAGTCCTTGTGTTCATTCACATCTGAGTGAGTTCGTCGACCTAGGAAACTATTAGATCAATAACAATAAACGAAGTATCTGTATACAACTCCTCAAAATAAACTTCCCCTTTTACTTTACACAGACTCCAAGACAACCACATTAATCCTAACCCTTTTTGCTTTTATATACCATTACTTTTAGTTAAAAAAAATATCAGAAAGAATTTTTAGATAAATGTAAATCTACTAGTATAGTAGTCAGAGTTTGGAACTTCAATCCCAAAAAGTAATGTAGGATGCGTAATGAAGAAAAAAAGAAAAAGCATCCGACTACCTGATCAAAGTCCGAGTAGAATGGAATTGCCTTTGGATAATTTTGCATTACTCCCCATGAATTTTCAACAAGACTCCACCAACTGCAAAATGCGCACCAAAAAAGGGCTCAAACAACACCAATGTGAAAGGCCAAGGTAGTGAGCGACAGCATTCGGTGACATGCGAATGGCCTAAAATTAGATAAAAATATTTAACCTTTGATGTTCTTTACATATTAAACTTCCTGTAGATAAAATAAAATTCGGATCTTTAGAGCTGATACATCTTTTACCATATATTGACAGTTTTTCATAATTTAGATTTTAGACCCATAGTTCACCACCAAAGCCATGGGTCACCACCACAGCCTAATTAACTGAAGGAGATTTAATTCTCATTGATGGTAACTCTCCGACCTTTTTTTAAAATGCAAAGGAAGTACAAATGCACCATAAAACTTTGTCAAAAATAAAAATAATAAAATTGCAGCATAAATCAGAAAGAAACGGTATATGCTAATATTGAGAGGTCGAAATTTCAAAAATAAATATAAACAGCCAGCTACCGGTTCTGAGCAGTTTGGAAATCTGGAGGTTGATGTGTCTCATATACCCATCCAGGTGCGAATATTGCCGCTGATACAGCATTCTTCTTTATAACCTCTAGTGCTTTGTTTGTCTACATATGTACAATGAGTTTTTCAATGACAGTCGAGTAGTAGAAAAATTAACGCACCAAGATGAGGGATTTCAATACTTTGCAATATATGGTTAGCTGTAAATTATAGAGTACTTGTATTTCTTTTCTTGTTTTGTATCTCGCATTCTTCCCTTGCATTTCACTTAATAAACTTTCCAGAAACACTTTATTACTCAGTTAAAACACTAATCACGACATCACATGTATGTTACAGAATATTAGTTTTAGGCATAAATGCATAACAACTTGTTCAAATTGGCCCAACACTTATTAACTGATAAAATTTCATTTTTCACATAGGGAACAACTTAAGCTGAACTCATGAAAAATAGACAACACTGAGAAAAAGAATGCACCTATACAGAGATCAAACTGTAAATAAAGCAAGATGATTTGCAATAACATAACTAAAGAAATATTTTTAAGAACCTACGTTATCCAAGATGAGTGGAAATTGCCAACGCTAGAGACACTTTTAGAACTCGGTATAGACAGCAGCCAAGGAGAAGAAAAGAATTGAAAGATGTTAAGAGTTAAGAACATACATCCCATTGCCCTCCGCCATAAGTATTCCTTCCAAACACATCTATCCCCATGTAAACGTCAAATTTCCTGTCACCAGCAACTTTAGCAGAGAGCCTTGGGTAGTCTTCCTGTGAAATCAAGATAACATTCACTAGTAACACTTGAGGAAAAAAAAATTGCATCAGAAAAAAGAAAAGAGGGCGCATACCTCCCATGTGTAGTTTGTGAAAATGCCATCACATGAATCGAAGAAGGCTTTGTTTTTGTCATTTAATTGATCTTGCCAGTCAAGGTCCCCATAAATTGTAACACTGTCATACCTACAAACCACAATATAAAAATGCTTAGTAATTATAAGTGCATGGAACAACAGAAATATTAAAGTGGGTTTCAACACAGACCATATCACCAAAGACCCTGGTTTTGATGAGTGCATTGTATCTGTCAGATGCCTGACAAATTCTTTCAAATTCCCTATCTGGGACTGGTCCAATTTGACCTCCATATTGATCTGCACCAAGCTGGTGTTAAATGTTTTTCCGAGTCAATATTCAAAAGAAATTCTTTCCAATTCCTTCTGTTTTTTATCTGATCATCTATAACAGAGCAATTCGGATTCTTTGATTGTTTTTTCAGTAGTAAGATTGGTATTCCATACAGCATTATGTTTAATGCGAGTTTAACTTGGACATTAGTAGATTATAGGAATTTTTCCGTTATATTGTCCTAGGTTTGGACTAATTTCACTTCGGTGCCAGAGGTTTAGCATATTCCACGATCAGAGCCTGAGTTTTGGATTATTTTCCACTTGGGTTTTTCTATGGGGTACCCTCAAACTATTGGCTTTTCTAAGTGGTACCCTCGCGTTTTTCAAATCATCACTTGTACCCTTAAACTCTATTAATTACCCACAAACGTGCCCATTAAGTTTTAAACCGTCAATTTAAGCGTTAAGTGCATATGTGGCATGATGAGTTGGAATAAGTAGGATGACTATGCTATCACTTTAATTTCCTTCTATTTTTCAGTAAATCCACCCCCCCCCCCCCTTCCTTTTTATTTCTTTAACTTTCCTCTTTGATTATATTATATACTTCCCTCCTCAAATCTCCTATTTATATGTTACTCAGCCATTCTCCCCCTATTTATAATATAAATAGGATATATGCACGGTCATTAGTGCACGGTGGTTCAAATAGGTGATGCGCAATCAGGTTTCGGTTCCGATTTGGTGGTATTTTAAGGAGGAGGGGGCGGCTGCTGGATCTGGACTTGTGCAGAAAGGAATAATCCACGGTGGCTCGTGGTGGTCAGAGGTGCGGCCGGGTAGTGCTGCTCCGGTGGTGGCTCACTGGTTTTGCGACAATGAGGAGCTCCGATATCGGGTTTTCGGCAAAGAAACATGGAAATGGTGGAGGTAATGTGTTGCAGGCCACGAGATAAGGGTGGCTACAGTGGTGCCGGAATCAAATCATGGCGATTTGAATTGATTGTTCGATGGTGGCTTGCTTCATTGGTCGATCCATGGACCATGGTGGTATTTTTAATGGTGATTGATAATGGTATATAAGTACAATGGTGTTGATGGATGTATTTGGTGGTGAATTGCATGGGTCGATGGAGTAGCTGGTAATGGAGAATTAAATTGAGCTTTACTATTAAATTGAAACTTTGGCAAATGAGTATTCTGGATGAAGAGGAACTTAACAGTAGGAAGTTATACATAGCCCAGTCATAGTCCAATCAACATTAGTAGTCCAACTCATAATGCCACCTATGCACTTAACGCCTAAACTTAACGGTTTAGAAATTAATGGGCACGTTTAGGGGTAACTACTAGAGTTTAAGGGTACAACTGGTAATTTGAAAAACGCGAGGGTACCACTTAGAAAAGCATATAGTTCGAGGGTACCCCATAGAAAAACCCTTTCCACTTTCATGACCGGAGTTTTAAAATTTTCTGAGTCTTGACCTAAGGTATAAGACATTCAGATTTCATCTAACTTGATGACCTATTTTAACATAATAAATTACAAAAATAAACATTTAAGTAGATATTAAGGTGGTCTTTAAAATATTCTGCAAAAGAATTAATTTGTCGTGCTTAAGAATATCTGTTTTTTGGATGAGTATGAAACTTTGATGATGTTAAAATTGGAAAACTCGAACCTCAGTCACCAAATGAAATTAGTGAAACATCAGCGTCCAAAGTAAAAGTAGCTCAAACCTCATGGCATCAAGCCATCAAAATGAAATGAACCCTACATTAAAAGCCGATAACTATGCGGCCGATAAATATTCTATTTTTTACAATTTCACCCCAAATTGGAACCATTAGTAGACTATAAGCTGACAACTATGCAATGCCAACAACAACAAAGATATTACTACAGTTCTTCAAGGGTCACCCAGGACGCAAATGAAGAGGTAAAGGGGAAGATGTACGCAAGCATTAACTCCATTGGCAATGATGCAGATTGTTCCTTCACATCCGGGCAATGAAATGAAGCAATAAAAAAACAACTAAGTGAACCAGAACACGGGAAAAGAATTACCAGCCACCCATCAAATCCCAGAGCAACTGCAAGTTCAGTCAACCGCTCGGCGCACATTTGAGCATACTCCTTTGTTGATAACAGCTTATCACACACCAGTTTTCCCTCATCCCACTCTGTAAGGAAAGTTCCCAAGACCTTCATTAAAAACAGTATGTTATGCATCGCATAAGGTCTCATACAAGTAGTCAGAGCAGTAATTTTGAGGGGAGAACTCAAATTTACATCATAAGCAAAAAGATGACAGCATAACAGGCACACTAGCAGATTACACCTATGGAGGAATGCACATCAACTATGATAGCATAATTGATCATCACTAATCACTATGTCAAACAGTGTCTTACAAATATGCCTCATAACTCAAGTCCATCCATGATCATAAACTAAAAGACGGAGAACAAAGGAGGAATTATTTTATCATAGAACTTGCAGTTTTTAAACTTAAAAATATAGAATGTTCGGTTTTCTAACCAAGACTTTTAAAAAAAACATCAGAAAATCTGAAATGCATTCAATCAGTTACAACTTGCAACACTCATGGAAAATTATGTCCTAATTACTCTGTATCTTTTCCACCATTTCAGCCAAGCTAAGAAATTCTGTATTCAATCATAACTCATACCGCTTTTAATGGAGTTACATAAAATGGTCAAGGCTGAGGAACAAAAAACCAGCATATATAAAGCTTGAAACGACGTCACAAACCTTAGTCAACAATCATACCTAACTAACCTAAGTAATATTCCATCCAACCCAATCTTATTGTCCCCTCTCCCTCTTAGTTTGTTTCCCCAATTAATTGCGCCCTTTCTTTTTAGTAAAGGAAGAAGAGTGGATCTTCATCATAGCCCCTAGTCAAGTAATTATCACTCCCTCCGTGACAATTAAAATGTCTTATTTTCCTTTAAATCAAGGGGTAAAGGTTGTTATTTTATCATGATTTCATAAATCATCAAAATAATACAAAGCGGGACAATAATAAAAATGGAATGGAGTGAGTAACATTTTACGGAATGACAAAGGTCACAAAATGACGATAGGTTTTGAGCCAAGTCATGGGAAGTTGAATCAACTTCATTAGATCACAACTATCATGAGATGGCTTTGTGTGTGAGAACGACCAAAAGACTCGGTTGATCTCACATATGGGAGTATGGAATAACTGGTATTAGAAAACGCCCACAAAACATCAATGAGCACTTGCCTAATCAACCAAAACTTACAAGCACATACTAATCAGCGTACTAGAAGCACAGATTAGGCAGCAAGACGCACTCCTCAAGTTTAAAGACATCCACTAAATTCTTATAAGCACATACATAATACACCAAGTCAATGGCAAAGCGGCGTGGGCTTAGCAGGGGGGCTACCTCAGTCCTCAAAGCAACAATAAATATAAACTTTTGATTACAATTTCAAATCTTTTTCTAACTTCCTTTCATTAAACTTGCCCCAAAATAATTGTCAAACTACATCTTAACCTCCCAAACTCCGAATCTAGGCTCCGCCACTACTGCACTACACCCAATCAATCAAAAACCGCAAGCATGAGAATATAAGACAGCTCACGGGGGAACATCAATCATCATTCAACAATCAACAAAACCCATCAACATAGTAACATTGAAAACTACACACACATCATCAACAACAACAACAATTGACTGAGACACCCTCAAAATGGAATAGGCAAACAAATGACCGGGACGGAGAGAGTACCTTAGTACCATGTTTGTGAGCAGCATTGACCCAACAAGGAGGAGGCAAAGTAACTAAACTATGTGAAAAATAAACAAAAACATCAATCAAATACCAATGCCATATTGCATATGCATTTGCATTTGTCCCACCTTGTACCCACTTATCATCACCATACCCACCTGCCATATCATGACATACTAAAATCCTACCTCTATTTGGTAGGCCCCACTTTACATCACCATCACCATCATCATCACCATCACTAATACCATCATTATGACCATAACTTGATGATGATGATGGGTATAGTGGGACTGTTGATTTATTAAAAGGGTAATGAAAAGAATCAAAATATGATCTTGAAACAAGATCTTCAAGGGTTTTAATTGGGTAAGAGATTGGATTAGAGGGTTTTAATGGGTCAAATTGTTCGGGTTCTGGGTGTGTTTGAGATTTGGAAGCCATTGATGAACAAGAAGGAAGGAATTGTGAGAAGAATGTTGTGATTGAAAAGATTATGTTTTTGAAATTGATTAGGGTTTGGCGTTTTACATGGGCGCGAAGGAAATTCAGCATTTGAAGTAGGAGGACT